>NC_069502.1:308996907-309344407 GCF_027579735.1 Bombina bombina | reverse complement strand
CACCAATCAGCAACTACTGAGCCTACCTAGGTATCCTTTATAAACCAAGAGAACAAAACAAACTAGAGAATAGAAGTTTATTGGAAAATTGTTTAAAATCACATGCTCTATCTGAATCATGAAAGACACAATAACCTTGGGTTTCATGCCCCGTTAAATTACAGTAGATGGTGCAAAATAAAAAATATATTGCAAAGTTACATAACTAAACATTTTATATTGCAATCTCAATGTGTGTTATGTCCTATTAAAGCACAGAAACTCTTTACGTATGCCAGAGCATCAGTTTATAAAATGAAGGTGCTAATGCATTTGATAAGGTGTTAAATACATCATTTGTAGACAAAGGAAAGGAAAAAAGTTCAGGTGAGCAAAATGAAATATTTATTTAGGAACTTAAAGAAAAATTTAAAACTGCAGTATCAGTAAATACTCTTCTATCAGCACCTTTTGTTGAGGTTCCACAGATTGCACACTTTGGCCACCTCATTGTCCACCAATCGTCGCAGCATATTACACAAAAGTGTGTTCGGATACTTTCCTTCTATACTCCTGAGGACTCTTACCCGAAAAAAAAAATAAGACAAATATAGTAAATGCTAGGTATAAATAACAGTGAAGTATAACACAAAGATTTTCCTCTCAAAATAATTATTGTAACCTGCTTTTTGTTGCCTTCAAAACAATAGTGTTATTTTAAGTGCACTTTAAAAAGCTTAGACTATGAGAAAAACGTGTCCATCACTGAAGACATATTCAGTCCAAGTTATGCCACCATTATTGTGTGTAAAGAACCTATGTGTAAAGAACCTAGGATTATAAAGATAAAAAAGTATAAGTCTTTTGGTCTGTAAGAGATTCCGGAATTAAACCAATAACGTCCAAAGGATGCACTTTAATTTTGACAGTAGCCTACCTAAAGCGGATAAAGCTGAATTGGAGAACCAGTTTTATGCTCAGAGATTTTCGCCTTCTGAAACTATCATCACATTTTCAAAGTCCGCCAATTACTTGATGCACAGAAGACTGAACATGCATTATATTTATCATATCCTTCTTATACATTTCTTTTGGCTGTGGCTGCCGTTTCCTCCATTTGATCCAGTCTTCTGGAAATGCCCACCATAAACTGCAGAAAAAACTAAAAGGGAATTAGGGAACTATCATGCACTTACTCCAGATGCAGAGGTGTGGCTTTTTATTGCTCTCTGAAAAGAGCTATTGGTCCGCGCCAACCAGGCCCCTATATGCCTAAGGGTGGTGGTACCTAGTTACCACCAAGGGAATACTTAAGTTGGATAAAGGTGTGGTCCCTAAGGCGCCTTACTAACGGAGGCAAGGGGATAGTAATGATGAATATAAGTAAAACTTGGGATAAAAACTTGAACAGTTTATTACAACAGTTAATACAGATGTATCACAATTTAGTCAAACTCTAATGATATAGTCATGGATCCATGAAAATACTATGTAGAAAATATACATTAAAAAAACATTAAAAATACATAAAAAACGTATTTATACATAAGAGTTACAACAGCTAATAATATCACAAAGGTGTTCAGACCCACGGCGGGGTGCAGTACAATGAAGGTAACAGGGTGGTTAAAATGTAAATATAAAAACAAGTGTAGAGAATATCCAGAGATTGAAGAAGACTCTCTGTTGGATTAGGATAGTTCACACAGATCCTAAAATGGTCTGTGAAGTGAAAATAAGTGAAACGGTAAAATCAAGTGCAGCAGTAAAGTCAAATTTTGAGTGCGGCAGTAAAGTCAAATTGATGTTAAACAATAATTGAATGCTACGTGTGGAAAAGTGCAAAAAATCCAAAAAATGCTTTAGAATTAAAGTCTTCCAAGTGTAGATGAGGTGATGAGAAAATCCTAATGAGTGGTGGTGTACGTGGTGTAGACAATGGAAAAATGAAAAAAATTGAAAAAAGGGTGAGAACAAAAAACAAAAATCACATATCCTGGTGTGAAAAAATACGTGAAAAGAATATAAAGCATCCCACAAAATGGTGATTCAAAGCCAGTGGCTCTGAGGTTCCCAGAGTGTTCAAAATATAAAAATCTTTAAAATCTTTAAAATCCAATTGTGACCTAGAGGGAAAGAAAAGACAACAACATTGCACAATAAAGTTTTCACAGTATTGGGAATATTGAAAAAAGGCTTACCATCCAGTCAACGCATTTCGGCCCGTAGTAGGCCTTTATCAAGACTGTATTTTGGTAAGATCGGCTGCCTTTTAAAGCTTAAGAGCCGGAAGTGCTGCTTTAGTGTACTTCCGGTTTCGCTATTCTATGTATTTTGTAAATAAACAATACTTATTAAAAATGTAGACTTCTTTCATGGTTTATTTAAATATATATGAATTATTTATATTAATAAAAGAATTATTTATATTAATAAAAGGGGATTCCAGCCCGTTGGTCATCATTACATTGCCATTCCGTTTGTTGTGACGTCACTTCCGGTTTGGTATTATGGAACTTTTAATCGTTCCAACCACTTTTAATCGTTCTTCTATATTTCTAATATAACTGTGTTAGATTTGGTTTCATGGAAGGTCGGATATTTATTTTTCTATTATTTAATTCGGCCGCATTTTTAGGTCTGATATTTGGACCTTTTGATTGGTTGTGACGTCACAATGGGCGTCCGTGGGAGGATTTATCTATATTGTCATGCGCTTCAAGGATAATTCTTCTTTTCACATTAGTTGTAACTATAATAGTTTAAGCCCCTGCCTCAGAATAAATTGGAGAGTTGTTTAGAAAGTACCTTGTCATTAAACTTACGATATCTTTCTAAAGGTCATAACATAACAGAAATTGTGTATTGTGTTTATGATGTACGAGATAATCCAAGATACAGACTTTTAGTCATAGTTATAACATCACTAGATTAATGTTATTGATTTGATGTTATGTCATTAGTCCTGTCCCTCTGATGCAGTGTTAGAAATACCTCTATGTTATTGGATAGAATCAGAGGAATCTAATCTCTTTAGTGCTGATAAAGATGTAAAGCCATGGCTGTTTCCATGGTGGAAAACAGTCGATGTATAAATTACTCATTACCATTGCACAAATCGTATACAATTCTAAGTAAAACATATGTTTATCTGTGGAAAATTATCCATAGAACATATTTGAATAAAATAAAATAAAGTAAAGTAAGATGTGTGCTTTGCTACTTTCTGTTCTATTATCTTCTTTTGTTTACTCATGTTAATTATGGTATTTGTTATATATAAAGCACGCACGTGCATGAACAGTATCTTATTCCCTAGATGGAAGGGAACAGTCTGAGGGTTATCAATCTATTAGTGTAAGGGGATGTGGAATACTCCTATTTCCTTTTATGTGCGATTTTTATATGGAGGGATAGGCCGTTGTGCCTAGGAGACAGATTGATTTGTTACCTAAAAGAAGTCAGTAATGTCCGATCTCTTATAAAGGTTGGATAATTGATTTGAGTGTTTAGAGCAAAATAGATGTACACACATAGGTTGACTTAGCTATGAGCATGTTTTAATTACATATGGACAAAGGGATTTATCTAAAAGTTTGATATCTTTATTATTTTGATCAAGAATTGAATCAAATATAGAGAAGTCGTTCTTAAGGCTCTTAAGCTTTAAAAGGCAGCCGATCTTACCAAAATACAGTCTTGATAAAGGCCTACTACGGGCCGAAACGCGTTGACTGGATGGTAAGCCTTTTTTCAATATTCCCAATACTGTGAAAACTTTATTGTGCAATGTTGTTGTCTTTTCTTTCCCTCTAGGTCACAATTGGATTTTAAAGTTTTTAAACATATTTATATTTTGAACACTCTGGGAACCTCAGAGCCACTGGCTTTGAATCACCATTTTGTGAGATACTTTATATTCTTTTCACGTATTTTTTCACACCAGGATAAGTGATTTTTGTTTTTTGTTCTCACCCTTTTTTCAATTTTTTCATTTTTCCATTGTCTACACCACGTACACAACCACTCATTAGGATTTTCTCATCACCTCATCTACACTTGGAAGACTTTAATTCTAAAGCATTTTTTGGATTTTTTGCAATTTTTGCACTTTTGATTCCACACGTCGCACTCAATTATTGTTTAACATCAATTTGACTTTACTGCTGCACTCAAAATTTGACTTTACTGCTGCACTTGATTTTACCGTTTCACTTATTTTCACTTCACAGACCATTTTAGGATCTGTGCGAACTATCCTAATCCAACAGAGAGTCTTCTTCAATCTCTGGATATTCTCTACACTTGTTTTTATATTTACATTTTAACCACCCTGTTACCTTCATTGTACTGCACCCCGCCGTGGGTCTGAACACCTTTGTGATATTATTAGCTGTTGTAACTCTTATGTATAAATACGTTTTTTATGTATTTTTAATGTTTTTTTAATGTATATTTTCTACATAGTATTTTCATGGATCCATGACTATATCATTAGAGTTTGACTAAAGTGTGATACATCTGTATTAACTGTTGTAATAAACTGTTCAAGTTTTTATCCCAAGTTTTACTTATATTCATCAATACTATCCCCTTGCCTCCGTTAGTAAGGCGCCTTAGGGACCACACCTTTATCCAACTTAAGTATTCCCTTGGTGGTAACTAGGTACCACCACCCTTAGGCATATAGGGGCCTGGTTGGCGCGGACCAATAGCTCTTTTCAATCTTTTCTGGTCCTAGTAGGTACCAGCTGCCGACCTATACTTACCTCGATAATCTTATCAATCTAGAAATAGATTTCTAGTCTAGGGACTACTCTCTTTCCTCACAACCAATTAGCGAATTTAACATACATATATATTTATAACTTTAAGTCACACATCATATTGACAATCAGTTTAGATGGATTCCCTATCGGCTATCCGGCAAGATATCTGTATTGATATAAATGCAGATGGGAAATCAAAACACTTAGATGAGATTGCAGGAGATGCTATAGATATCCAATCTATATTTAAAGATCTAGAAAAAATTATTGATATCTGAAGTAAAATTCAAAGCAGAGATATCTTTCTTGAAAAAATGTCTTGAGTTGGACATTATCCCTAAGGGACTAATTACACACAAGGAGTGTGCCTTTCCCCTTTCAGAGTCCATTTCAGAAACATGGAGACTAGTCCTAATCAACACCTCTAGACAACTTATGAAATTAATTATTGAATATAGAGAATCTCTAGCCTTAGAAATGGACAGGGATATTAAAGAAAACAAAGACATTCTATTAAATCTAGGGAGTTTAGGACAAGAATCTAAAGAGATCACTGAAAAGAAAGAACTCTTGATAAAAAAAGGTAACAAAAACATGAGAGGATGTCATACTAAAAAAGACCAAAAAATTACAAAAAGAATTAGACAACAGGGTTGACAGGGAAACAGATGAGAACCCTAATGGAAATAATGATACTGTGAATACAGCCATTGAGGGTCCAGTAATAGTTAATACAACACCTGATAACAATAATGGGCAGAATACTCCCAAACAGGAATATAATACCAATTCCAACACATACAAAAGGAATAACTATTACCCACACAGAGCTAGAGATAACTATACACAGCAGCATTTTAGAAGACAGCCCTATTTGAATAGGGATGAATGGAGACAACCCAGATATTATAACAATTTCCGGGATCCCGAACATAAAGGGCATGGTAGAAATATGAGATGGAGAGATGATTACTCACCAGACAGAAGAAGAGGCTACTGACAGAATAGAAGAAACTACGCTCAAGGATGGAACTATAGGAACGACTACAGACATAGTGATGACTTTGATCCATCAAGGAGACAACATTATGATGAGAGCCCATACAAAAGGGACTACTATGAGAGATCACACCATCAGTACTGGGATAACACAGCCAGAGAGGAATATAAAAGAGTCAACCAAAGACAAGATTGGAGCTATCAGGAGCCATATAACACTCCAGTATGGAAAGCAAGAAATATGAGGAACAACAATGGAAGACCAAATACAGGCCCACAGATTCAATCTGGAAGAGAAGCCAAGAAGACTGAACCTCATAATAAAAGAATAGACACAGGACTCCAAAATCACCTCAGAAGAGATGAAGTTGAGTCACCCTCTTTTTTAGGGAGGGGCCCACCACACAAGGGAGAAAGATTCCCGACACAACAAATGAATACAGAATGGGAAGAACCAACGACATCAAAATCAAGAAAAAAAAACACAGAGGAAGAAGAGGGGGGATCAAAGTAAATAAAATAAAAAGTATTAACAACACTGATGAAAAAACAGCGGATTCAGAAGATGATAACAAAGGATCCATAAAGAAATCAAATGGTATCTTCAATCTGAGCTCAGATGAACTGACAGAGGAAGAAACCTCCATATTGAGTTTCGGTTTATCATTTGCCCCAAGCAGGAGCTTGGATAAATTCCAAACTTTTGTGAATACAAAAGAATTTGTACAGAAATTGACCCTAAAACGGTTTTTCACTAAAGCAACGATGGACGGACAAAGTCGGACAACCAACATGGACAAACCTGATATGTATGCCCATACTGACCTGAAACCCAAATCAGGCTTTTACCCGACACAGAGTAAGGGGGCAGCGATCGAAGCCTTTGAGACGATCATGTGTAAAGAGATAAGAGATCTGCAAAAGAAACAACTTAAGATCAAGAACCATAACTTGACCAACAAACAGATCAATACCATTAAAAGGCTGGAAAGCAACCATAAGGTAATAATCAAGCCCGTGGAAAAGGGAGGAGGGATCGTTATTATGAACGAGGGAGATTATAACCTTGAAAATGAAAGAATCCTGGGAGACCAAAATACATACCAAAGACTATCCTCAAACCCAGTAGATGTCTACAGAAAAGAACTTGTACGAAATCTAAAAGAAGCTAAGGACATGGGGATTTTAAATGATAAAGAGTTCAGCTATATTAATATAAGCCATCCGGTAACTCCAATCACATACCATTTACCAAAAATTCACAAATCCCTTCAGAAACCACCAGGGAGACCGATAATATCAGGAATAAGCTCCCTGAGCAGCAATTTATCAGAGTATGTAGACTTAAAACTACAGAAGTATGTCAAACAGCTTCCTTCATACCTAAAGGACTCCACCTAGGTACTGAATCTTTTAGAGCAAATAGATTGGGAAGATGGATTCATAATGGCAACATCTGATGTCACATCGCTGTACACTTGTATCCCCCACGACCAAGGGATCAAGGCGGTAGAGTTTTTCCTAAGAAATGATCCTGAAATACCCACAGAACAGATGGAATGTATTCTGAGTAGTATCAGATATATTCTAGATCATAATTAATTATTTCTTCAACAACGGAATTTACTATAAACAAGTTTGTGGAACTGCAATGGGGACCAGGTTCGCGCCAAGTTATGCAAACCTCTATATGGGGAAATGGGAACGCATATTCTGGGACTCCTGCCCAGCAAGCGCGGACCTGGTCTCTATCGCCGCTACATTGATGACATCCTTATCATATGGAAGGGGACAAAGGCAGATCTGGACTTTACAATAGAGGTCATGAACCAAAATGTAAATAATTTGAAATTTACGTATGAGTCAAGCACTACAGAGATAGTGTTTTTAGATCTGAAAATTGCCGTGAACAAAGGAAGGATAGAGACTTCCACACACTTTAAGACTGTAGACAGCAACAACTACATACACAGAACAAGCTGTCACCCCGATCAATGGAAGACGAATATCCCTAAAGGGCAGCTACTAAGGATAAGAAAAAACTGCTCCACACAGGAAGGATGGGAGAAACAATCCCAGATAATAAAGGCCACGTTTTTGGAAAGGGGCTATTCTGAAAGTTTATTGGAAAACAAAATCGAAGAAGTGGGCAACATAGAACGTACAGAGCTAACCAAATACAGGAAGAAAGTTGAACGACCTAAAGAAGAACTTAACGGACCACTAGATGTACCAATGATCACTGAATATAGTGCAAACAAATACATCATTGAAAACATCTTCAACAAGCATTGGTCAATCCTGAAGGAAGATGAGGTAATTGGGGAAAGATTACCTCCAAAACCCAGGTTCATTTATAGACGGACAAAAAATCTGAAAAGCATAATAGCACCGAGTATGCAGAGAAAGAAAAAAACAGGAGTGATAGATGCCTTAGGAAGAAAGGTGAAAGGCTTCTTTCCATGTCCATCCTTGCACTTTTGATTCCACACGTCGCACTCAATTATTGTTTAACATCAATTTGACTTTACTGCTGCACTCAAAATTTGACTTTACTGCTGCACTTGATTTTACCGTTTCACTTATTTTCACTTCACAGACCATTTTAGGATCTGTGCGAACTATCCTAATCCAACAGAGAGTCTTCTTCAATCTCTGGATATTCTCTACACTTGTTTTTATATTTACATTTTAACCACCCTGTTACCTTCATTGTACTGCACCCCGCCGTGGGTCAGAACACCTTTGTGATATTATTAGCTGTTGTAACTCTTATGTATAAATACGTTTTTTATGTATTTTTAATGTTTTTTAATGTATATTTTCTACATAGTATTTTCATGGATCCATGACTATATCATTAGAGTTTGACTAAATTGTGATACATCTGTATTAACTGTTGTAATAAACTGTTCAAGTTTTTATCCCAAGTTTTACTTATATTCATCATTACTATCCCCTTGCCTCCGTTAGTAAGGCGCCTTAGGGACCACACCTTTATCCAACTTTTTTATTGCTCTCTATCTGACCCTATCAGAATAAGATTATTTTTCACCCTATGATTAGAATGAAAATTAATGCAAACAACCACTATGGCCTAATGTAAAAAAAAAATGTTCTTTTGTTAGGGTTTACAGTCTCCACATGTTTTTTAGATTTGATCTTACATTAAAGGGACAGTAAACACCAGAATTTTTATTGTTTAAAAAGGTAGATAGTCCCTTTATTACCCATTCCCCAATTTTGCATAACCAACACAGTTATTATAATATACTTTTTACCTCTGTGATTACCTTGTATCTATCCCTCTACAATCTGCCCCCTTATTTCAATTCTTTTGACAGACTTGCATTTTTAGCCAATCAGTGCTGACTCCTAGGAGCTTCACGTGCCTGAGCTCAATGTTATCTATATGAAGCACATGAATTAACACCCTCTAGTGGTGAAAAACTGTCAAAATGCTTTCAGATTAGCGGCGGCCTTCAAGGTCTAAGAGATTAGCATATGAACCTCCTAGATTTGGCTTTCAACTAAGAATACCAAGAGAACAAAGCAAAATTGGTAATAAAAGTAAATTGGAAAGTTGTTTAAAATTACATGCCCTATTTAAATCATGAAATATATATTTTTTACTTTACTGTCCCTTTAAGGTTAAATACATGCGACTAGATTACGAGTTTTGCGTTAAGCTGAAAAAGCAGCATTAACAGGTCCTAACGCTACTTTTTACTACCGCTGCTGTTACGAGTCTTGCAGGTTTAGGGGCCCCGCACACTTTTTTGGCCTTACCGCAAACTGACTTACGTAACCCTTTTTTCTATGGGACTTCCACAGCGCCGGTATTACGAGTCTGTCCTGGGAGGTCAAAAAGTGAGCGGTACACCCTCTACCTCCAAGATCCGTAACGCATTCTAAAGTCAGTAGTTAAGAGTTTTATGGTACAACACTGTAGCATAAAACTCATCACTAAAGTGCTAAAAAGTACACTAACACCCATAAACTACCTATTAACCCCTAAACCAAGGCCCTCTCGCATCGCAAACACTAAAATAAAATAAAAATAATCCCTAATCTGCCGCTCCGGACATCGCCGCCACTATAATAAACATATTAACCCCTAAACCGCTGCACTCCCGCCTTGCAAACACTAGTTAAATAATATTAACCCCTAATCTTCCCCCCCTAACATCGCCGCCACCTACATTATATTTAATAACCCCTAATCTGCCGCCCCCAATGTCACCGCCACCGTATTAAATTTATTAACCCCTAAACCTGTCTAACCCTAACCCTAACACCCCCTAATTGAAATATAATTTAAATAAATCTAAATAAAATTACTATCATTATCTAAATTATTCCTATTTAAAACTAAATACTTACAAATAAAATAAACCCTAAGCTAGCTAAAATATAACTAATTGTTATATAACATTGTAGCTATCTTAGGGTTTATTTTTATTTTACAGGCAAGTTTGTATTTATTTTAACTAGGTAGAATAGCTAGTAAATAGTTGTTAACTATTTAATAACTACCTAGCTAAAATAAATAAAATTTACCTGTAAAATAAAACCTAACCTAAATTACAATAACACCTAACACTACACTACAATTAAATAAATTACCTACATTAAATACAATTAAATAATTGGGGGCAGCAGATTAGGGGTTAATAAATATAATGTAGTGGTGGCGATGTCCGGAGCGGCAGATTAGGGGTTAATAAGAATAATGTAGGTGTTGGCGATGTCGTGGGCGGCAGATTAGGGGTTAATAAGTGTAAGATTAGGGATGTTTAGACTCGGGGTTCATGTTAGGGTGTTAAAGGGCCACTAAACCCAAAATTTTTCTTTCATGATTCAGATAGAGAATAGAAATTTAAACAACATTACAATTCACTTCCATTATTTATTTTGCTTAATTTTTTAAATATCCTTAGTTGAAAAAAAAGCAATGCACATGGTGAGCCAATCACACGATGCTTCTATGTGCAGCAACCAATCAGCAACTAGTGAGCATATCTAGATATGCTTTTCATCAAAGAATATCAAGAGAATAAAACAAATTAGATAATATAAGTAAATTAGAAAGATGTTTAAAATTGCATTCTCTTTCTAAATCATAAAAGAAAAAATGTGGCTGGCATGTCCCTTTAAGTGTAAACATAAATTGTGTTTCCCCATAGGAATCAATGGGGCTGCGTTACTGAGTTTTACGCTGCTTTTTGACTGGTGTTAGACTTTTTCTCAGCCGGCTCTCCCCATTGATGTCTATGGGGAAATCGTGCACAAGCACGTACGACCAGCTCACCGCTGACTTAAGCAGCGCTGGTATTGAAGTACGGTATGGAGCTCAATTTTGCTCTACGCTCATTTCTTGCCTTTTAACGCCGGGTTTGTAAAAACCTGTAATACCAGCGCTGCAGGTAAGTGAGCGGTGAGAAAAATCTGCATGTTAGCACCGCACAGCTCATAACACAAAACTCGTAATCTAGCCAATGGTTATTAAAACCAAAGGATTATTATGTAATCTTATGCAAGTAATGTCATGAAACTTATAATTACATCAAATGAGTACATAGAAGCCTAAATAGATTGACAGATGTTAAATACTTTTACAGATACGTTTGTTTCAGCTGTTTTCTTAGACAAAATGCCACAATATTTTGATACAAAATCTTTTCACTGGACAAAATAAATTATTATTTTAATCAGTATGGGCTAGATCACAAGCCATGAGTAAACTTAAAGGGACAGTAAATGGTGGGGAAAAGTTACATATTTCTGCACTATGTGCAGAATTATGTAACATGAGGAGAGCCTTTTTTTAGATTTTCTTTTTTAAATGCCTAATTTTACTCTGAAAAAGATCTCTAGTAAGAAGCTGTCCTTTTCAGCACAGCTGCTTCTTCAAACAGCGCGTCACAGGCTCACTGGCTTTACCTAGTGCTGGAGCACATGCAATTCAATGACACAATTAGGCTTGCTGTGATCAGACAGTTACTGAAGATGATGGTTTCACAGTAGAGGTATCTATCTAAAAAAATAAAATGTAAAAAATTCTTTAATCCGCTAACACGTTTTTCCATCGTTTACTATCCTTTTAAGCTCATGCTATAGTGAACTTACCATCTCCAGAGACTTGAATAGAGTCTGTAAATGTACTATAACATGAGTTAAGTGACCTAGCCCTAAATTAGTGTAAACCCCCAGCTGATCAATGGTAACCCTAGATGAAAATAAATGGAAACACTGATATATTAACCCCTTAGTGACCAGAGCACTTTTCCATTTTCTGTCCGTTTGGGACCAAGGCTACTTTTACATTTCTGCGGTGTTTGTGTTTAGCTGAAATTTTCCTCTTACTCATTTACTGTACCCACACATATTATATACCGTTTGTCTCGCCATTAAATGGACTTTCTAAAAATAACATTATTTTCATCATATCTTAATATTTACTATAAAATAATTTATAAAATATGAGGAAAAATGGAAAAAAAACCACACTTTTTCTAACTTTGAACCCCAAAATCTGTTACATATCTACAACCACCAAAAAACACCCATGCTAAATAGTTTCTAAATTTTGTCCTGAGTTTAGAAATACCCAATGTTTACATCTTCTTTGCTTTTTTGTAACTTATAGGGCCATAAATACAAGTAGCACTTTGCTATTTTCAAACCATTTTTTTTTTCAAAATTAGCGCTAGTTACATTGGGACACTGATATCTTTCAGGAATCCCTGAATATCCATTGACATGTCTATATTTTTTTTTAGAAGACATCCCAAAGTATTGATCTAGGCCCATTTTGGTATATTTCATGCCACCATTTCACCGCCAAATGCGATCAAATACAAAAAATCGTTCACTTTTTCACAAATTTTTTCACAAACTTTCAGTTTCTCACTGAAATTATTTACAAACTGCTTGTGCAATTATGGCATAAATGGTTGTAAATTCTTCTCTGGGAGCAGACAAGAATATATATGGCTTTGGCATTGCTTTTTGGTAATTAGAAGGCCGCTAAATGCTACTGCGCACCACACGTGTATTATGCCCAGCAGTGAAGGGGTTAATTAGGAAGCATGTAAGGAGCTTTTTGGAGTATTTTTAGCTTTAGTGTAGTGTAGTAGACAACCCCAAGTATTGATCTAGGCCCATTTTGGTATATTTCATGCCACCATTTCACCGCCAAATGCGATCAAATTAAAAAAAACGTTAAATTTTTCACAATTTTAGGTTTCTCACTGAAATCATTTACAAACAGCTTGTGCAATTATGGCACACATGGTTGTAAATGCTTCTCTGGGATCCCCTTTGTTCAGAAATAGCAGACATATATGACTTTGGCGTTGCTTTTTGGTAATTAGAATGCTGCTAAATGGCGCTGCGCATCACACGTGTATTATGGCTAGCAGTGAAGGGGTTAATTAGGTAGCTTGTAGGGAGCTTGCAGGGTTAATTTTAGCTTTAGTGTAGAGATCAGCCTCCCACCTGAAACATCAGACCCCCTGATCCCTCCCAAACATCTCTCTTCCCTCCCCTACCCCACAAATGTCCCCGCCATCTTAAGTACTGGCAGAAACTCTGCCAGTACTAAAATAAAAGGAAAATTTTGGCTTTTTTGTGCAATTTTTTTAGCATATTTACATATGCTTATGTGTAGGATCCCCCTTAGCCCCCAACCTCACTGATCCCCCACCAAACAGCTCTCTGACTTAATGTGCGCCATCTTGGGTACTGGCAGCTGTCTGCCAGTACCCATTTTAGTGAAAAATATGCTGTTATAATTTAAAAAATGTCCCTTTTCTGTAGTGTAGCTTCCCCCCCCCCAATACCAATCCCCCACCCCTTCCTGATCCCTTAGATGCTTTTAAAAAAATAAGTTTATTTTAATTTTTTTCACAATTTACTTGTAACTTTTTTCTGTAGTGTAGCGGTTCCCACCCGCTCCCGCCCCGTGCACGCGCCCGCCACCCCCCGTGCACACGCGCGCCCCCGTGCGTGCCCCCGGCAATCCCGCCCCCGATCCCGCCCCCCTCTCTGACTAAGAAGCCATCGATGGCCGCCCACCCACCTCCCACTTCAGCTCCCACCCACCAACGAATGCGGCCATCGATGTCCGGTGCAGAGAGGGCCACAGAGTGGCTCTCTCTGCACCGGAGGGGTAAAATTTTTTATTGCAGGATGCCTCAATATCGAGGCATCCTGCAATAACCGGAAAACAGCTGGAAGTGATCAGGATCGCTTCCAGCTGCTTTCCAAACCGAGGACGTGCAGGGTACGTCCTTGGTCGTTAAGTGACTTTTTTAAGAGGACGTACCCTGCACGTCCTCGGTCATTAAGGGGTTAAAGGAACAGTTAACAAGGATATTTTCAGGTAATAGGGATTTTAATCTAATTTTCTCGCTGCAAGTCTTTTAATTTAAAGTGTTTTTAAACTTTAATGAATTAAAGCCCAGTATAAAAAAAATTATCTTAAAGGGAACCACAACACCTGCTTGAAATATTTTAAACCAACTTTTTCTCATTATGCAAAATATACTGACTTTAATTCTGTATGCAGTTTTCATCTTACTGCATTCTTTTGTAGGTAAAAGCTTTATCATTTAAACATTGCTCTGCAGCCTTGTACTTGCAAAGTAAGCTGCCATATTGCAACGCACGTTCCACAACAGTGGGTCACATGATGCACACGGCGCCTTCTATTTCTAAAGGAAGCAGATTGAGCCCTGCAGTGTCTTAGAAGAACGCTTCAGGCAGACAGGCACTGTTATGTTTATAAATAGCACACGCAGGGAAGGAAGGGGGAGGAGAGGAATGCACAGAGGGAAGAAAGTCTCCGGAGTAAGTATGTAATGTAGATGAATGCAGATGTCTCCTTACAAGCTTATATGCAGAGTGTTTGCTTTCTTTCCTCCCTCTCCTCCCCCTCACAATTGCTTCCCTGCTCGTGCTATTTTTAAACATACCAGTGCCTGTCTGCCTGAAGCCGTTCTTCTTAGACACTGCAGATCTCAATCTGCTTCCTCAACTTTAGAAATAGAAGGTGCCGTGTGCATCACGTGACCCACTGTTGTGGAACTAACTTTGCAATATGGCAGCTTACATTGCATGTACTAGGCTGAAGAGCAACGTTTAAATGATAAATCTTTTATCTACAACAGAATGCAGTAAGAGGAAAATACTGCATACAGAATAGTTTATTAGTTTATTTTGCACAATTAAAAAAAGTTAGTTTAAAACATGTCAAGCAGGTGTTGTGGTTCCCTTTAAAAGCAGAGGGACTTTAATTCATTAAAGTTTACATAGACGCTTATTTTTTAAAATACTTACCATTGCGTTATGGAAAATCCTCTACCCGCATCTTTTGGTTTCTTTAGCATATGAATGATGAATGCGACTTCCTCCAATCGTTGCATGCCACACAAGCTTGAAGCCAAAAGGGGGCTTGCAATGATTGGAGGAAGCCAGATTCGTCATCGATCTGCTAAAGAAAGCAGGAGATGCGGACGGAGGATCTGCGTTATATTCACCATAACGCAATGGTAAATATTTTTTAAAATAAGCATTTTTGTAAACATTAATGAATTAAAGTGCCCCTGCTTTTAAGAGTATTTTTAGATACCAGGCACTTATTCATTAAACTTTACATTCACTTTAAAGACCCTTCTCTGATCCAATCAGCAGCACTAATTGTACATGCAGCACTTCGACTGTGTGTTTAACGCCTTTGCAGGGTCAATGGTCATACAATTACAATGCTCTAATGGATAATCAAAATCAATATTCCTTAGTACATTATTATTATAAAACAAGGGAGAACATGCACTTTGGGCAAACTGTAATTAAAACATCAAAATCAATATTTCTCTGTATAGTGTTATGCAAAAGAGAATAATTAATTATGTTAAATGTTAAGCCATATTGTATGTTACATGATAAATGTTAAAAAGTTTAGCCACCAAGTGCTACCCAAGTCATGAACCAAAAATGGTCCGTCTCCTAAGCTTACATTTCAAATAAAGATACCAAGAAATGGAAGAAACATTGATAATGAGAGTAAATTAGAATTGCACGCACTATCTAAATCATGAAATAAAATATTTAGGTTTCATATCCCTTTAAATTTGAATAAATATGCAAAGGGCTCCAATGCACTTATATATATATATATATATATATATATATATATATATATATATATATATATACAGTATCTCACAAAAGTGAGTACACCCCTCATATTTTTGTAACTATTTTATTATATCTTTTCATGTAACAACACTAAAGAAATGACACTTTGCTACAATGTAAAGTAGTGAGTGTACAGCCTGTGTAACAGTGTACATTTGCTACCCCCTCAAAATAACTCAACACACAGCCATTAATGTCTAAGCCGTTGGCAACAAAAGTGAGTACACTCCTAAGTGGAAAGGTCCAAATTGGGCCCAATTAGCCATTTTCCCTCCCCGGTGTCATATGACTCGTTAGTGTTACAAGGTCTCAGGTGTGAATGGGGAGCAAGTGTGATAAATTTGGTGTTATCGCTCTCACACTCTCTCATACTGGTCACTGGAAGTTCAACATGGCACCTCATGGCAAAGAACTCTCTGAGGATCTGAAAAAAAGAATTCTTGCTCTACATAGAAATGGTCTAGGCTATAAGAAGATTGCCAAGACCCTGAAACTGAGCTTCAGCAAGGTGGGCAAGACCATACAGCAGTTTCACGGGACAGGTTCAACAGGCCTCGCCATGGTCGACCAAAGAGGTTGAGTGAACGTGTTCAGTGTCATATCCAGAGGTTGTCTTTGGGAAATAGACGTATGAGTGATGCCAGCATTGCTGCAGAGGTTGAAGGGGTGGGGGGTCAGCCTGTCAGTGCTTAGACCATACACCACACACTGCATCAAATTGGTCTACTTGGCTGTTGTCCCAGAAGGAAGCCTCTTCTAAATATGATGCACAAGAAAGCCAGCAAACAGTTAGCTGAAGACAAGTAGACTAAGGACATGGGTTACTGGAATACTGGAACCATGTCCTGTGGTCCGATGAGACCAAAATAAACTTATTTGGTTCAGATGCTGTCAAGCGTGTGTGGAGGCAACCAGGTGAGGAGTACAAAGACAAGTTTGTCTTGCCTACATTCAAGCATTGTGGTGGGAGTGTCATGGTCTGGGACTGCATGAGTGCTGCCAGCACTGGGGAGCTACAGTTCTTTAAGGGAACCATGAATGCCATGTTAGATGGTGTTATTATGAGTGTAAATGTACTTTTAAATATAATTTTGTGTTTTGTGCAACTTTTTAGTCGAGTGTAACAGTTAAACAGAGCTCTAAAATCACACTATCATGAAACCCGATAAATTAAATTGTGCTCAAGCGAGTGCATTTTCTTTCAACCTGTACTACTTTCGACTTATGCAAAGAGTCATGATAAACCCCTTTTCGCTTGCGCACAACAGTTAGCGTGCCACTCACAATCTAGCCCTTAACTGAAAGCAAAAGAGCAGCTATTTCCCCTGTTGCATGCAAGCAAAATAGGGTTTATCGCGGCTCTTTGTACGCGTCAGAAATATTACAGTTTGAAAATGCAATTTAATTTAACGCGCCGGGATAGTGTAATTTCAAAACTCCGGTTAACTGTTAGGCTCGATTAAAAAGTTGCACAAAACATATTAAAATTAATTTAAAAGTACATTTACACTCTAAACATCATCTAATAAAAATATATTTTTTTTAAAAAAAAATTGCAACAAAACGTTTTAAGGGCTCAAAAATATAAGGGCTCAGGTGTTAGGGAAAAAAAAGGCAGACAAAGGGCTTAACATAAATACATACATATACATGTCTGAATATATATATATGTGTCTACATATGTATTTATATATGTATATTTTTATTACAGACATATGTAAACACATACATATGTAGACACACACACATATATATAAGTGCATTGGATCCCTTTGCATATTTATGCAATATTCATATTTAAAGGGATATGAAACCCAAATGTTTTATTTTATGATTAAGATAAAGCATGCAATTTTAAGCAAATTTCTAATTTTCGACCCTGCAAAGGGGTTAAATGCACAGTAGAAGTGCTGCATGTACAATTG
Organism: Bombina bombina; assembly: GCF_027579735.1. Taxonomy (NCBI): domain Eukaryota; kingdom Metazoa; phylum Chordata; class Amphibia; order Anura; family Bombinatoridae; genus Bombina; species Bombina bombina. Next base: position 309,326,532 of record NC_069502.1, on the reverse strand, counting down.
CTGCTGATTGGATCAGAGCAGGGTCTTTAACCCCTTGACGACCGAGAACGTGTCAGGCACATCCTACAAAAAAATACCCTTAAGGACCAAGGACGTTCCTGACACGTCCTCTGGGGTTTCAAGCGGTGGAATCGATCGTGATTGCTTCCAGACGCTTTCAAGGTATTGCATTAATGCCTCGATATTGAGGCATCACTACAATACCTTTTTTTACCCACGATGTATTGGCCAGCGATGGTGCCAATCGTTGGTGGGTGGGAGTCATTGCAGGGAGGCGGGTGGGCGGCCCATCACTGGGAATATAGGTCAGAGGGGGCGGGATTGTGCGCAGGGGCACCGGGAGCACGCAAGGGGGCGCATGCATGGGGGCACGAGAAAGTGGGACCACTACACTATGGAACATTAAAATTGTAATTGATGGAGGGTGGGGGTGATAAGTTGTATCCAAGGGATCGGGAGTGGGTGGGGGGTAGGTTAAGGAGGGGGGGCAGTTACACTACAGAAAACTAATTTTATGTAAAACTGGGTGCCAGTACCCAAGATGGGTGCAAAAAGGTAGCAGGGGAAGGGTTAGAGAGCTATTTGGGGGTGATCAGGGAAGTTGGGGGCTAAGGGGGATCCATCACTGCTGAATTTTTTTTTTTTTTTTAAAAAGAAAGCCTTTTCTTTTAGTACTAGCAGACTTTCTGCCAGTTCTTAAAATGGCGGGGACAATTGTGTGGTGGGGGAGGGAAGAGAGCTCTTTGGGAGGGATAAGGGGGTGGAATGTGTCAGGTGGGAGGCTGATCTCTACACTAAAGCTAAAATTAACCCTACAAGCTCCCTAATTAATGATGAACAAATGGAAAAAGTATGGCGCTAAACTACAGACTCACTGCCCACTCCAAATTATCTCCTTCCCAAAGATAAAAAATAAAAATTCAGTGTGGATAGGCGCTAAAAGCGGAGTCAGACCAATCAAAGAATAAAGAGTTAAACTTAAAAATCCACAATTTAATATTCTAAAAAATATAAAATATAAAACAATTCTAAAAGATATATTTGTATATACATTATATGGTGAAGCTTGATTCCTATAGCATAAAAACATCAGCAGGAACTTTCAGCAAATTATATAGAAATACAGTAGTTTAGCTCTTTGAGGCTACCCAAACAGTGGAGGTGATCACTATAGTCCTGGGACGTCTCCCAATTAGACTGAAAGTAGAAATCAGACAATACACTCTATTGACCTGTAGGTACTTGACCTTGTACTTCAAAGAGTGAAATAATATTCCTTTGTGTTTGGTAAAAGCCTGATACGGCTGGTGGATAATGTATTAGTGTAGTCAGTACTTGACAGTACTGCTTGAGAGTCAGCCTGCCGTGGCTAGTGGGAGTGAATACCTTACAGTACCTCTGTTATCCGTAGTTTGGTGCAGATCATCTATCTTCCAAAGTTGGGAGCAGCCATAAAAGCAGCCTCCTTGCTCTGGAGATTACTTCTCAATAGCGATTTCCACGATGACGTCACACGCCAAATACCACCTGTTACGAGCCCAATGAGTTGTTGATGTTCTGATGTTACCAAAAATCAATACCAAACCCATATATGTCTGCTGTTTCTGAACAAAGGGGATCCCAGAGAAGCACTTACAACCATTTGTGCCATAATTGAATAAGCTGTTTGTAAATAATTTCAGTGAGAAACCTAAAGTTTGTGAAACAGGTTGTGAAAAAGTGAAAAAAAAATTTATTTGATCGCATTTGGTGGTGAAATGGTGGCATGAACTATATCAAAATGGGCCTAGATCAATACTTTGGGTTGTCTACAAAAAAAAAATATAAACATGTCAAGGGATATTCAGGGATTCCTGACAGATATCAGTGTTCCAATGTAACTATCGCTAATTTTGAAAAAAAAAAAAAAAATGGTTTGGAAATAGCAAAGTGCTACTTGTATTTATTGCACTATAACTTGCAAAAAAGCAAAGAATGTGTAAACATTGGGTATTTCTAAACTCAGGACAAAATATAAAAACTATTTAGCATGAGTGTTTTTTGGTGGTTGTAGATGTGCAACAGATTGTGGGGGTCAAATTTAGAAAAAGTGTGTTTTTTTCCATTTTTTTATAATATTTTATAATTTTTTATAGTAAATGATAAGATATGATGAAAATAATGATATCTTTAGAAAGTCAATTTAATGGCGAGAAAAACGGTATATAATATGTGTGGGTACAGTGAATGAGTAAGAGGAATATGACAGCTAAACACAAACAGCACAGAAATGTAAAAATAGCCCTGGTCCTAAACAGTCAACAAATGGAAAAGTGGTCTGGTCATGAAGGGTTAAAGGGACATTAAAGCCAAAAAAATTCTTTCATGATTCAGATTGAGAATACAATTTTAAACAACATTCTCATGTACTTCTATTACCTAATTTGCTTCATTCTTTAGATACCGTTTGTTAAAGAAATATCAATATCATGGGTGAGCAAATCACACGAGGCATCTATGTGCAGCCACCAATCAGCAGCTACTGAGCCTATCTAGATATGCTTTTCAGCAATTTATGTCAAGAGAATGAAGCAAATTAGACAATAGAAGTACATTCGAAAGCTATTTTAAATTGCATACTCTTTCTAAATCATGAAAGAAAAAAAATGTGGGTTTCATGTTTCCATACGCCATTGGCAAGTTTCTTGTTTTGTTTTTGTAAAAGCAAGCTAAATAAATAATGAATTAGTATTAGAATATGGTTTTATTTTAATTTATGAGGAGGAAAAGTATAATGATATCACTTTAAATAAATATATAAGCTCACGTGAACCCCTGATAAAGGAAAGAGTATATAAAAGCTGTGATTAAATCATCTAAATCACTATTCCTTAGTACATTATTGTTTAAAACATGGCAGTACTTTGTCCATGTTAAAGCATGTTGTATGGTAACATAAATAACATACTCTGAAAAAGACCACATGCTACAGATTTTTTTGCTGCTTCCATGAAAACTGTTATTAAAACATCAAAATCAATATCCATCTGTATAGTGGTATGCAAAAGAGAATAATCACTTCTCAGGTTAAGCCATGTTGTATGTTACATGATAAATGTTAGTTTACTTGAAATGTTAATGTGCTGGAATTATCAGACTTTTCTCTCTATTTAATTGAAATAAATACAGGGAGTGCAGAATTATTAGGCAAATTAGTATTTTGACCACATCATCCTCTTTATGCATGTTGTCTTACTCCAAGCTGTATAGGCTCGAAAGCCTACTACCAATTAAGCATATTAGGTGATGTGCATCTCTGTAATGAGAAGGGGTGTGGTCTAATGACATCAACACCCTATATCAGGTGTGCATAATTATTAGGCAACTTCCTTTCCTTTGGCAAAATGGGTCAAAAGAAGGACTTGACAGGCTCAGAAAAGTAAAAAATAGTGAGATATCTTGCAGAGGGATGCAGCACTCTTAAAATTGCAAAGCTTCTGAAGCGTGATCATCGAACAATCAAGCGTTTCATTCAAAATAGTCAACAGGGTCGCAAGAAGCGTGTGGAAAAACCAAGGCGCAAAATAACTGCCCATGAACTGAGAAAAGTCAAGCGTGCAGCTGCCAAGATGCCACTTGCCACCAGTTTGGCCATATTTCAGAGCTGCAACATCACTGGAGTGCCCAAAAGCACAAGGTGTGCAATACTCAGAGACATGGCCAAGGTAAGAAAGGCTGAAAGACGACCACCACTGAACAAGACACACAAGCTGAAACGTCAAGATTCACCTGATCTGAACCCCATTGAGAACCTGTGGTCCATCATCAAATGTGAGATTTACAAGGAGGGAAAACAGTACACCTCTCTGAACAGTGTCTGGGAGGCTGTGGTTGCTGCTGCACGCAATGTTGATGGTGAACAGATCAAAACACTGACAGAATCCATGGATGGCAGGCTTTTGAGTGTCCTTGCAAAGAAAGGTGGCTATATTGGTCACTGATTTGTTTTTGAATGTCAGAAATGTATATTTGTGAATGTTGAGATGTTATATTGGTTTCACTGGTAAAAATAAATAATTGAAATGGGTATATATTTGTTTTTTGTTAAGTTGCCTAATAATTATGCACAGTAATAGTCACCTGCACACACAGATATCCCCCTAAAATAGCTATAACTAAAAACAAACTAAAAACTACTTCCAAAACTATTCAGCTTTGATATTAATGAGTTTTTTGGGTTCATTGAGAACATGGTTGTTGTTCAATGTCAAGGTATTTGAAATATTATTAAATAATATATAGAGGTATATTTGTCTTTATTTAATAGATCTGTGGATATGAACATGGTCTGTAGGACAAAGGATTAGATCTCCCCCACTCCAATTGCACAGGAGACATTCTTGGCTGAAAGGAGAACAAAGGATTATCTCTGGGAGATATCACACACTCAATATGTTAAATTATGCAATTGTATAATTTAGCAAGGAACTAAAATATAACATAGTTTCAGGATACAGGCAAATATATGGAGACGAAATGTCTGAATTACCCTTTTGGAACTGATCAAAATCATGGAGAGACAGCTTTTATGCACATGGTGTTAATTTTTAAATACACATCTGCACTGCTGGCTAAACAGGAAATATGCTGTTTTAAAGACTCTTACAACTCCTCATGGATTGACCCCATGTGGAGCAATAAAGGCCTTGGAAAACACAGACAAATGCTAAGGTGTGACTCTGGAAGTTCACGTAAGCAGACAGCAAATAAACATTTTTTTTTCTCTCTCTGTTTAAATACATGCCCCAGAATGTATTAAATATAGAAATTTGGGAAATTGTCTAAATTCTATATTATTATTACATGGGTATTTGCTAAGCTTGGGAGGTAACTGTTTTAGTCAGTCAAAAATGTGTAATAACCTCTGTTTTTGCTTATATTTTTCAGACAGATAAATTCAGATATACATAGAAATGATATATATGTTTTGAAAACACAAAAGATCTTACTTAGCCTCTGTGTTTTTAAGAATATAAATAAATACTTATGGACCATACACATACTAATGATTGGATCATCTCTAATAATTATTTCTATTTTTATTGCAGACAACCATTGGTCATGAGCATCAATCTTAGAAAGAGACGGAATGCCGCATGAAATGAATTAAGTCATATCATATAAACATACAAATAAATGTTTATAAAGTTTCACATACATCTTTTAAAATATAGTGAGATGAAAATATGGAAGTTACTTTGATGTGATATGACTATGAGATATATATTTGATGTGATATAACTATGAAATATAAGTTATTTTAATATAATGTTAGATATGTGATGTTTCATATCAAAATGATCAGAAAATTCATTAAGATATAACTTATCCAAAACAAATATTATGAATAGTTGTCGCAGTAAATTATGATAAAAATTAATAACCATTTCATAGAAATACTGACTTAAGCTGTTTCAAATGTTGCTGTGTCTGTTTGTGCTGCCACCTGGTGTTATGTTGCGAGAACTACAGCCAGAAGGTTCTCTCTGGCTGTTAAAAATGAAATTTCCAAGGGCCAATCCGATTTAGACTTCCCAGATAACCAATGGGAAGGTCAGCTCCCGCAGGGCCACCCACAATTTACCAGTGATGGGAAAACCAAATAAAAAGTGAATGCAATGGAGAGAAAGGAACAGATTTTGCTGACTTGAATGATACATTGCTGGGCGTCCAAAATACACTCATTCTAAACAAGCTGATCTACCTTCTTCTCATTGATTGCGATATACACTTATTGGTGATCTGAGGTAAAATAATTCCTACCAAGGAATAATCGGATATCGACTGCTTTTTACTTTGGTAACGTATTCAAGGTTTTGTAAGATAAGTTATATGCATAGTTAATTTGCATTTAATAGATTTAAAGAAACAGTGTGTTTTAGTTAGCATTTCACAGCCTATATATATATTGTTTAAATCTGTGTCTGATTGGCTAAGTAACTCATCTATACAAGTTCTGATATTGTCAGTTAATTTTGTATTAGGATAAATTGCAATTAAATAGCAGAATATATATTATCCTATTGTTTTATAAACACTGTTTAGAATTGTATTGCTTGGATGTTAAAGGTTTTTAGTCCCATTGTGTTAAATAATTAAAAGGCTGAATTGTGAAGGTATATTTTTCTGGGTTTTGTAAGAAGGATAGCATATCTTAAGAGTTGGTTTTAACGCATATAAATTTTGTTTCATTTCCTTTTATTGCAAATATACTTCAATATGTTTATGGATATTAACTAAATAAAAGAATTCAGGTATTTATATTAATTGTATGGTCTAGTAGATGCATGGTTAAGTAGGGCTTCTATTTTTTTTTATTTTATTGTGTTTATAACCCTGCCATAAACTTATATATATTATTTGGATAGCACTACTAAGATTTTCATAAATATACTGACATAATAATTGGAGGCACTGCTGAGATTTTCATAAATATACTGACATAATAATTGGAGGCATTGCATGAGATTTATTAATATCCATCATAATTGATATAATATATTTGTAAGTAAATAGAAATTATTATAAAAGAAAAAAAATTCATATTTCGATATTAATATTTTGAAGATATATTTTTTTTTTGAAAAGTTGAAATATTAATTTTCATATTTCGAGATTGACATTAACATCTTGAAATATTATTAAAGATTAATTTTGAAAAATTAATAAAAATATTAATTTTTCATATTTCAAAATTGGTCAAAAATATTAATTTTTCATATTTTCAAAGTAAATCAAAAATATAAATTTTTCATATTTCGGAATATTAATTTTTCATATTTCAAAATTAATAATATTTTTTTTTTGAAATATAAAATTTTTCCTTCTCTCTTTTTATTGGCAAAAATTGTATTAGCGTTTTAGTTTAACTAAGTACTAAACCAATATAATAATGTCTGTAGCCAGAAGTGACTCATTTAATTCTATACATAGCAATGAAATTGGTCCCATAACCATACCTATTACTAAAGGTCAGGTCCTTAAGAAAGATATCTTAAGTTACCTTAAAGGGAAGTTTAATATTGCGGGTGAATTAAATGATTTTATGGATATGCTTGAAACTAGGGCTAAAAATATTACCGTTAATAATAATATGTGGAATGAAGAGAATGAATTCTTCCAGGAATTATTAATGATTAATCAATGCAAAGCTCCCATAAAGCGAGACGAACTAATACTAAAATCCTGGCCCCTTTTAATATGCATAATTGACGAAATGTCGTTTTGTGTCACAGACAAACGATTGCAAATACAGGAGCTAGAAAATAGTATTCGTTCCTCGCGCAGACGCGAAGAGGGTTTAAAAATAGCCAAAAATAAAATGGATGAATTTGCCCAAAACCTAGCCACCTTAGATAAGCACAATATGGACTTAATCGCGCAGATACAAGATTTAAATAAACAGCTTGCGCAAAGCCAGAGAGAATTAAGCGATTTAAAAAGGTCATATCGCCATAATGAAAACCCCTATATTAGCAGTGAGAATAATACAGATAATGCTAACTCCTTTAGCGAACGCGTAAGGGACGAGGTACGAAAATATATAGAACAACATAGACAAATGACCCCTAACGGGTCAGAAGTAGATTTCCCAAATAGACAATCCCCTCAGGATGTAAATCCAGAGGACAGCTGTAGCGCAGCTGATGCGGGGGAGGGAAACTCTAACAGAGAATCCCAAAATAAGTCTGATAAAGTCTATGATTCCCATAAAATAATCACCTTCGTACAACGCGCAGTACCTATATTCTCCAATAAGGGAACAACATCTGTAATTGATCATTTACAGGCTTTTGAAAATGCGTTAGCTATAATGAATGTTACAAGTGAGAAATTGAAAATTGAATTTCTGCCTTGGGTATTTGACAGTAAGCATCACAAATTCTTTGCTTCACTAAAGGATATGAATATTCATTCCTGGAATGGGGTAAAACGACAATGCAGAAAAGAATTCGGGCAATATCGCACTAAAACTGCCGCAAAGATAGCGGTATATGGTTTAAAGTGTCGTGCGAATCAGAGTCCAATCGAATTCCTTTCTGTATTGAAAAATGCGTACAGTATGGCTGAAGATAATCCCAAATTTGACGGCTCAGAATTTGTAAATTTATTTTTTGAAGCACTACCTACACCCATCAAAATTAACTTAGCTAGAGATTTTGATGAGGACTGCTCATTGGAATGGCTGATCAAAGAGAGTACAAAATTATACTCTATTCAGCAATCCAGTGAACAGGGGGTTAAAAAGGAGTCAAAACCCAAAATTGTGGCAGAAACTAGGGTGTCACCTAGCCCCCTCAATATGGAGTCTAACAAGAGGACTTATGCAGAGGTGGCCAGTCAAAACAGGCCATCTCCACAGAGGTTTAATTCTGCCCCTCCCCCTACACAGGTTGAGGCGCAGGGAGACTATAACCAAAGTGGGGGACATAATCAGGTGAATAATTACTCACAAAGAGAATACTCACCAAATAATTGGTATCCGCGCAAGGGTAGATACAATAAACGGCGAAGATATTCTCAGGGTAACCAGACACCCCAGGTATATAATGCTCCCCAAAATATTAATACTGAACAAGCTGAACCCCAGGGGCAACCACGCCAGAATAGAAATAGTGGCCCTGATTCTGAGGGAACGCAATGGTCCAGGAATCAGTACAATGGGGCACCAAGAGATAGGCCCAGGGGTAGAGGTAACTTGTACAATCAGGTAGATATGCTGTTTACCCAATTAAATCGGTTGAGCGAACAAATCGCTAATATGAGTCAAAAATCTACGGCTCAGCAACCGAACAATACTTTTTTAGGGGTACAGCCAGTGGTCAGCAGTGGACCACAGGCACAGTCATAAATACTGCAGTATCACCTGAAGGGGAGGGGAGAGATATACAAAATGTAGTAATAAATATCAATGATACTAATCATGTTATCTCCCCACAGACCGGAAACGGACAAATTAGCTGTGACAATGAGCGACATCAGCCGGGAAAAATTAACCAAACTTTTCCTCTGCAGTGTTCTCTTAACATTATTTCCACAGATGCAGTACACAAGAACCCAGCTGACCTTGTCATAGGGGAAACAGGTAGGTATGAAATTTCCTCTGCATCGAATGACACAGCGGATCCAGGTAAAACGTGGCGAAGCCCACAGATGTACAAGAATGCAAATTTTATGTGTGAAATGATAGAAACTACAGGAAGATATTATGTACTAGTTGAGCTGCAAGATTCAGTCTCCAACCCTATCAGGGGATTAATTGACACTGGGTCACAGGCAACTATCTTATCCCACAGGTACTACACACAGCTAAATGAGCTAACACCCCACAAACCCAAAATAAGAGAATTTGACGGTTCTCTAATAGGTGTTGGGGGTGACTCCCTAAAAGTCTACGGTACTGCCTGGTTAAAATTTAAATTGGGGAACAGGGTCATAAGACACCCTGTCATTATAGTGGATCTGCCAACTGATCGTTTAATTATTGGTAGTGATCTCCTGAAACGATTAAGCACCATAATTGATTGCATAAATAATGTAATTTGGTCACAAGTTAAACGGCCTATCAATTATGAAAAATCTGGTATATCTCACGCCCGACATAGCTGTCACGTGGTAGAAGAGAAACCAGATGCTGTGGAGATTCATTTCAGAAATAACTCTGTACCTGAAATCACTATTCTACAAATAGATGATCAGACTCCTTTTAGTGGCTCTGATGGTAATACTTTTAAAATTTCGCCTGGAAAGATAGCGAATATTTCCCTAGATGGCGATGTATTAACCATATCACTCCACAAGGGGGATCATAAAATCCCTAAGGGGGGAGGCCACACTCAATACCTCACAGGGATTGAGAGAGTTAAAGAGGATCTATTTATCCCTATACAAGTGCATGACCTTGGTAAAACCAAGTATGCTAAAATAAATTTAAAACAGGAAGCTAGCTATATAAGCGAAGGTTTATTAGCGCAGATAGCTGAACCTAAAGTGATTAAATATCTTTCTCCCCAAGACCACAGTGTCAGCAACCTGGATGACAGGTCTGAAAGCTATAACATCACAGCTAAGTGCTTATTATCTATCTCTATAGGAAATAAGTCAGTGAAGCACCTGTTTTTAGTTTTAAATACTCCCCATAATCAAATATACATTGGCAATGATATCTTACATAGATATGCCATACAAATAGATTTGATTAATTCTTGCCTCTGGAGCAGGTTAAAGGGGGACCCTGAAGTATTTCAGGATGAAAATGCAGCCCTGAAATCAAACCAGCAATTGCCATATGCTGTGAATATGCAGGTATCTAGCGATGTTATAATTCCTGCTGGGGCTGATAAATTTATTTTACCCTTACAGGTAAAGAGAGGGCAGAAATTAAAAACTTCTGAAACACTGATTTGCCTCTCCCATAGAATACAAAATCTGGGTGTCACAGTGACTTACACTCCTATGGTGAATATTGGAACTGTTCCAATACATATTATTGTGCATAACATGACCCCACAGGATATAACATTATCCAAGGGAACTACCATAGGATATGCACTGGAATCAAGTTATTACACTTTTGGATTCCAGAATAATGTAATTGGGCTAATACCTGAAGGATACTTAACTGAAGAACAATTAACAGAACAATCCTTTGCATCTATGCCAGAGGGTCTATTTAATATTCAGTCTATTTATCCCTTCAGCTCAGAGGAAGGCATCTGTAAAATTGAAGAAGCCTCTCTAGTGTTTGATCAGCCAATCAAACAGCAAGATTACCCCAATCCCCAGAGTCATGGGAGCAATGTAAATTATAATCAAGGGGATCTCACCTCTAGGTTGGAAGAAGCCTATGAAATAGGACAGCCTGAAATCTTTCCAGGATTTCAGCAAATAGTCGAAGAGCAAATATCCTTAGCCAATGGCTGTTCTAGCGATGATGAACGCCAACAGCTGCGAGAACTCCTGATGGAGTACAAGGATATTTTCGCTAAGGATTCTTATGACTGTGGTACCACAGACTTGCACATTGCAAGAATACAAACAGATCCTAATGCGCCACCTGTATTTGTCAAACAATACAGACTTCCCTTAGCCTCATATGATTCTCTTGCAGAGATCATAAGGAATTTGGAAGAAAGAGGTATTATCAGACAGGTGCACAGCTCTTATAATAATCCTATTCTAGGTGTCCTTAAGCCCAATGGACAATGGCGTTTGTGTGCTGACTTAAGACAGCTAAACAAACGAGTATACATGTCTGGCTGGCCTGTACCATACATTGACCAGTGCCTAGCACAAATGCAAGGATCCAAAATATTCACTGCCATTGATTGTGCACAGGGATATTGGACCATAAAGGTACATGAAAAGGACCAATATAAGCTAGCATTCTCCTTCCAAAAGGTCCAATATGCATTTCAAAGACTTCCTTTTGGATACATAAATTCTGGACATGAATTTGCTGTATTCATGCATAAGGCTATGCCTGATGCACTGGAAAGGGGGACCTTATCTTATGTTGATGATGTTTTAATCAAAAGCACAGACTTTGAAAAACACATCGCAGAGCTTAAACACGTCCTCAGCCAACTTAAAAGGGCAGGTGTCAAATTATCCCTGCAAAAAGCTCAATGGTGCCGCACTCGTGTAAACTTCTTGGGACATGAAGTTACCTCTGAAGGATTAAATCCCCAAAAGAAAAAGGTGGAAGCTATAGTGAGTTCTAAAAACCCAACTAACCTAAAGGAATTGAGATCATTCCTGGGTATGACAAATTATTCTCGCAAATTCATTGATAATTATGCGGAATTAGCTAAACCACTACTGCTTCTTCTGAAGAAAGATGTGAAATGGCACTGGAGTGAGTCTCAAGAGACAGCCATCAGAGAGCTGAAGAGAAAACTCACTCAAGCACCTTGCTTAGCGTACCCTGAAGGTGGCAAACCTTTCTTCTTAGAGACAGGTTACACAGATATAAGCATGAGTGCTGTGTTATACCAAAAGCATGATAATTTGAACAAAGCCATTGCTTATGCGAGCAAAAATCTATCCCCAGTAGAAATAAAATTTAGCGATTGCGAAAGAGCCCTCTTATCTACTGTATGGGCTCTACAAAATTTCCGCAGCTATATACAGGGCGAGAAAATTATTGTAGAAACGGCCCACCAGCCTTTGCTATATTTGCAAAGTGAGAGAATAAGAGATGGGAATTTGTCTAATAGCCGCATAACAGCGTGGACTCTTTCCTTGCAAGGCTGGCCCTTAGAAATTCGCTACAAGCAGAATAAAAAGAATACAGTCGCACAAGGGCTCGCTGAGCTCCACGACTGTACTGCTAGTGATCCTGGGGAAGAATTATCAGAAGATGATTTTCTGGAGGAACAATTGCTTTCCCCATATAAAATGTACAATGAGGACCATTGTCAAACATTACCTTGGGTATATGTTGATGGTTGTTCTTACCATGCCACTATTGATAATGAGCGCAGATTAGTCGCTGGCATTGGTATAACTGGGGCAAACGGATTCTCAAATATATCTGTAGGTTTCAACATTGGACCAAGATCCAGTCAAGTTGCAGAACTAACTGCTGTTTTAAAAACCATTGAAATGGCTATTGAACATGGTATTCATGAATTTGTGATCATAACTGACTCAAATTATGTGCGTGACAGTTTTGTTGAATACCTGCCAACTTGGAAAAGAAATGGCATGCAGAAAAGCAATAACAAACCAGTCAAGCATGGCAAATTGTTCTGCGAGATTGATAATCTGGTAGTATCCAATGATTTAACCATACACTGGAAAAAGACCAAGGGTCATTCCAGAGTTTTAGGTCCTGATAAGGAAGGCAATGACCTTGCGGATTCATTAGCCAAACAAGGAGCCATAACTGGAGAACTCCTTAATATTGACCACTTAATGGGTGCAATTCAGGTAGAAGCCATTACCAGAAACCAGGCAAAACAACAGAGTGAGCCTAACTTGGTACAATGGAGTCAGGATTCTCCTAGTGAGGACCTGATCACTAGTCAAAAAGAAGACCCCATTGTAGGCATCTTCTATAAACACATAGAAGATTCTGAAAGCAACCCCATCTCAAAAGATGATTGTATTGGCAAAGAAGATCTGAGAATCTTAATAAAATCTAAATCACAATTCAAATTACAGGATGGTTTGTTAATTAGAACCTCCAAAACTGGCATCCAGCAGTGGGTAGTACCCACCAAGTTCAGAGGTCTAATGCTTCAACATGCCCATGATGCTCCCACATCTGGTCATCGTGGTGCCAAACTCACGTATGAAATATTACGTGATTATGCTTTTTGGCCACACATGTTGAAAGATGTTCAAACCTACTGTCAAGGGTGTTTAATCTGTCCACAGTTCCAACCCACTGCACCAACACATAGAGCGCCATTGCAGAAAAGGGGGATGGTAATGCCATGGTCAGATATACAAATTGATTTTATTGGCCCGGTAACAAGATCATCAAGAGGTAACAAATACATGTTAACCGTAACATGCCTGTTCACTAAATGGGTAGAGTGCATTAGTGCACCTAACAATAGTGCTGAAACATGTGCAGCATTGCTCATCAACCATGTATTTTCCAGATTTGGTTTGCCCCAAAGAATCGAATCAGATCGGGGGACCCACTTCACTAGCGAAGTAATGACAAAAATGTGGAAAATACTAGGGGTTAAAAGAAAGCTCCATATTGCTTATAGAGCTGCCTCAAGTGGTGGTGTAGAGCGTTACAACCAGTCCATTGTTAAAATCCTCAAAAAGTTTGTGAGTGAAACAGGTAAAGACTGGGATGTAAAACTACCTCTAGTCTTAATGGCATTAAGAGCAACTCCAAGTAGTGCTACCAAGATGTCACCTTTTGAACTGATGACTGGTAGAAGAATGGTTCTACCTCAGCATCTGCTATACCGTACATCAGACCAAAACTTGATAAACGCTGCTAATACACATCAATATGTGGAGAACTTAAGAAAACACCTGCAATATGCCTTTGCATTTGCTCAAAGGAATTTAGAAAGAGCCGCAACTGCCACTAAAACCTATTATGATCTCAAAACATCCAAAAAGGAATATGAAATAAATGATAAAGTTTATCTTTATAACTTTGGAAGAGATCAGGTTAGGGAGAAGAAATTTCTTCCCTCATGGAAAGGTCCTTTTGTCATTACTGACAAAATATCTCCAGTGGCTTATAAAATACGGATCCCCAAAAATGAAGGTTTCATAAATAAATGGGTCCATATCAATCAATTGCGAGCGTGTCATCCCAGATCCCAACTACAAGTCATAGAGGGAGAATGAAGTGTCATATCCCCAAATGAACTAAAGACATACTATAGTTTAAAGATGCCTAACTGATAAACATGAAGGTTCAAAATTGACAGACTATCTACATAGAAGACTGTCCATGATGTGTACGGTCAACATCCTCACCAAATACCACTAACTTTGATCCAATTCAAATACATGTGTCCTACATATTTTTGAATTGGAAAGGGGGATTTATGTCAAGGTATTTGAAATATTATTAAATAATATATAGAGGTATATTTGTCTTTATTTAATAGATCTGTGGATATGAACATGGTCTGTAGGACAAAGGATTAGATCTCCCCCACTCCAATTGCACAGGAGACATTCTTGGCTGAAAGGAGAACAAAGGATTATCTCTGGGAGATATCACACACTCAATATGTTAAATTATGCAATTGTATAATTTAGCAAGGAACTAAAATATAACATAGTTTCAGGATACAGGCAAATATATGGAGACGAAATGTCTGAATTACCCTTTTGGAACTGATCAAAATCATGGAGAGACAGCTTTTATGCACATGGTGTTAATTTTTAAATACACATCTGCACTGCTGGCTAAACAGGAAATATGCTGTTTTAAAGACTCTTACAACTCCTCATGGATTGACCCCATGTGGAGCAATAAAGGCCTTGGAAAACACAGACAAATGCTAAGGTGTGACTCTGGAAGTTCACGTAAGCAGACAGCAAATAAACATTTTTTTTTCTCTCTCTGTTTAAATACATGCCCCAGAATGTATTAAATATAGAAATTTGGGAAATTGTCTAAATTCTATATTATTATTACATGGGTATTTGCTAAGCTTGGGAGGTAACTGTTTTAGTCAGTCAAAAATGTGTAATAACCTCTGTTTTTGCTTATATTTTTCAGACAGATAAATTCAGATATACATAGAAATGATATATATGTTTTGAAAACACAAAAGATCTTACTTAGCCTCTGTGTTTTTAAGAATATAAATAAATACTTATGGACCATACACATACTAATGATTGGATCATCTCTAATAATTATTTCTATTTTTATTGCAGACAACCATTGGTCATGAGCATCAATCTTAGAAAGAGACGGAATGCCGCATGAAATGAATTAAGTCATATCATATAAACATACAAATAAATGTTTATAAAGTTTCACATACATCTTTTAAAATATAGTGAGATGAAAATATGGAAGTTACTTTGATGTGATATGACTATGAGATATATATTTGATGTGATATAACTATGAAATATAAGTTATTTTAATATAATGTTAGATATGTGATGTTTCATATCAAAATGATCAGAAAATTCATTAAGATATAACTTATCCAAAACAAATATTATGAATAGTTGTCGCAGTAAATTATGATAAAAATTAATAACCATTTCATAGAAATACTGACTTAAGCTGTTTCAAATGTTGCTGTGTCTGTTTGTGCTGCCACCTGGTGTTATGTTGCGAGAACTACAGCCAGAAGGTTCTCTCTGGCTGTTAAAAATGAAATTTCCAAGGGCCAATCCGATTTAGACTTCCCAGATAACCAATGGGAAGGTCAGCTCCCGCAGGGCCACCCACAATTTACCAGTGATGGGAAAACCAAATAAAAAGTGAATGCAATGGAGAGAAAGGAACAGATTTTGCTGACTTGAATGATACATTGCTGGGCGTCCAAAATACACTCATTCTAAACAAGCTGATCTACCTTCTTCTCATTGATTGCGATATACACTTATTGGTGATCTGAGGTAAAATAATTCCTACCAAGGAATAATCGGATATCGACTGCTTTTTACTTTGGTAACGTATTCAAGGTTTTGTAAGATAAGTTATATGCATAGTTAATTTGCATTTAATAGATTTAAAGAAACAGTGTGTTTTAGTTAGCATTTCACAGCCTATATATATATTGTTTAAATCTGTGTCTGATTGGCTAAGTAACTCATCTATACAAGTTCTGATATTGTCAGTTAATTTTGTATTAGGATAAATTGCAATTAAATAGCAGAATATATATTATCCTATTGTTTTATAAACACTGTTTAGAATTGTATTGCTTGGATGTTAAAGGTTTTTAGTCCCATTGTGTTAAATAATTAAAAGGCTGAATTGTGAAGGTATATTTTTCTGGGTTTTGTAAGAAGGATAGCATATCTTAAGAGTTGGTTTTAACGCATATAAATTTTGTTTCATTTCCTTTTATTGCAAATATACTTCAATATGTTTATGGATATTAACTAAATAAAAGAATTCAGGTATTTATATTAATTGTATGGTCTAGTAGATGCATGGTTAAGTAGGGCTTCTATTTTTTTTTATTTTATTGTGTTTATAACCCTGCCATAAACTTATATATATTATTTGGATAGCACTACTAAGATTTTCATAAATATACTGACATCAATAATAAAATTAATCCTCAAAAATACAACTTGCCTAATAATTCTGCACTCCCTGTAGTTCCCAGGCAAACTGCAGAACTGAATGCTGTGACATCACAAATCCTTTAGCAAAATTGGAACTAGATAAAACATACAAACTGTATTGTATTTCCAAAGGAAAAAAAAAAACTTGTACTTCCAAAAAACAAAAGTGTAGTTCAAAAATAAAGAATTGTATTTGTAATTAAAGATATGTACAATGATTGAGATTCACCCACACTTGCTATTTTGACAGAAATCTTATTCCATAACCTTCTACCCTCCTTGGATTTATATATCTAATATAATGGCTCCTTTCACCTGATTTTATTACAAGGACAGAGACTCCTATTTTGCTATTTTTTTCCCTTTACTGCTCATACAGCACTTTAACGAATACATATAATGTAAAGGAAAAACAATACAGATATAATAAAAAACATAAACCAATGAGAACACAGTTTGAATGGTCAGTTATATTAAAGACCAATCAGAACTGTCCAAATGACCATAAACAGTCTGATAACATTCTAATCTTCCTCTTTTCTCTTTGCTGCTCAGAGAGATAAGTTAAGTATTCAGTGATTTATGGTTTATAAATAACATTGATAATAATAATATGGTATTTTAAAGAGGATTTATTATTATTATATTATTGTTGTCATTTGTTGCCTTTGATGGTATTGTTTTAATTTATTTTCTTTATTCTTTTGTTTTTCTTCTGTTTTGTATTTATTATCTTTATTTATTATTTATTTGTATTTTCTATCTTGTCTTTTGGTCATTTCATATCTATTTTCTTTCCGTTTTTTTTTGTTTTTTGTTTTTCATTCCGATTTTTTATTTATTATTCTATTTTTCTTTCGTTGTTTTTTTCTGTTTTATTGTATATGTATTTGTTTCTTAATTTTTACGGATGTTGTTTCCAGGTTTTTTTTATTTTTTCCTCTTACCTGCTTGCCATCTTTGTTTCTTGTACTTCATCATGCCCCATCTTGACGTATACGTCATTTCCCGCCCTTTTTACCCGCCTTAATTTGTAGTGATCCAACTGTCAGTCTCTCCGGAGTCATTCTCAGCTGTTCCTGTTAGTTACATTTCATACACACGTTTAGTTTTTTGCTGCCTTCGCAACTTTTGTTGCTTTTTTGCTGCCTTAGGTTTTATTAATATATTTTGTCAAACTCCTCTTCTGGCTGTTTAGAAAAAAAGTTTATTTATTGTTCAATAGATATTTTTCAATCTTTTTTTTTTATTAATATAATATTTTACTTATATTATTTTATTGATTTCTAGTTTATTTATATATACTTTTGTGAGATACTGTATATATATATATATATATATATATATATATATATATATATATATATATATATATATATATATATATATAAAACATGGAGATTACAAATAAAAAGTAATACAACACATAGAAACACCCAGCACTCACCAGCTAGCTCACAGCTAAGATAAAATCACAACTGGAAAGGTTAGTCACTGCATCTGGCCAAATGGGATAGCTCAGGCACCACGTCAAGGTCCTTTCCTTAGCCTGAGTCCCTAACACAGGCACACCATCATGCGAGCTCACAAAGCTAAACAAACTGAGAACAAAGAAGGGGTGCACAGGTGGCTGTAATCACCCATAGAAAATACAAAACATGGAAGGGAACTGCACTCCAAGACCGGATCAGGTACACATCCTGTAACTCAGTAACATCCAGCCCTGGGTACTAAATAGCACTCCAAAAAAGCTGTGATGTCACCAGAGCCACAGGCAGTTAACCCCAGTCCGGAATGGGTGCAAGAACCAAGGGAGATTACAAATAAAAAGTAATACAACACATAGAAACACCCAGCACTCACCAGCTAGCTCACAGCTAAGATAAAATCACAACTGGAAAGGTTAGTCACCGCATCTGGCCAAATGGGAAAGCTCAGGCACCACGTCAAGGTCCTTTCCTTAGCCTGAGTCCCTAACACAGGCACACCATCATGCGAGCTCACAAAGCTAAACAAACTGAGAACAAAGAAGGGGTGCACTGGTGGCTGTAATCACCCATAGAAAATACAAAACATGGAAGGGAACTGCACTCCAAGACCGGATCAGGTACACATCCTGTAACTCAGTAACATCCAGCCCTGGGTGCTAAATAGCACTCCAAAAAAGCTGTGATGTCACCAGAGCCACAGGCAGTTAACCCCAGTCCGGAATGGGTGCAAGAACCAAGGGAGATTACAAATAAAAAGTAATACAACACATAGAAACACCCAGCACTCACCAGCTAGCTCACAGCTAAGATAAAATCACAACTGGAAAGGTTAGTCACCGCATCTGGCCAAATGGGAAAGCTCAGGCACCACGTCAAGGTCCTTTCCTTAGCCTGAGTCCCTAACACAGGCACACCATCATGCGAGCTCACAAAGCTAAACAAACTGAGAACAAAGAAGGGGTGCACAGGTGGCTGTAATCACCCATAGAAAATACAAAACATGGAAGGGAACTGCACTCCAAGACCGGATCAGGTACACATCCTGTAACTCAGTAACATCCAGCCCTGGGTGCTAAATAGCACTCCAAAAAAGCTGTGATGTCACCAGAGCCACAGGCAGTTAACCCCAGTCCGGAATGGGTGCAAGAACCAAGGGAGATTACAAATAAAAAGTAATACAACACATAGAAACACCCAGCACTCACCAGCTAGCTCACAGCTAAGATAAAATCACAACTGGAAAGGTTAGTCACCGCATCTGGCCAAATGGGAAAGCTCAGGCACCACGTCAAGGTCCTTTCCTTAGCCTGAGTCCCTAACACAGGCACACCATCATGCGAGCTCACAAAGCTAAACAAAGTGAGAACAAAGAAGGGGTGCACAGGTGGCTGTAATCACCCATAGAAAATACAAAACATGGAAGGGAACTGCACTCCAAGACCGGATCAGGTACACATCCTGTAACTCAGTAACATCCAGCCCTGGGTGCTAAATAGCAATCCAAAAAAGCTGTGATGTCACCAGAGCCACAGGCAGTTAACCCCAGTCCGGAATGGGTGCAAGAACCAAGGGAGATTACAAATAAAAAGTAATACAACACATAGAAACACCCAGCACTCACCAGCTAGCTCAGTTCCCTTCCATGTTTTGTATTTTCTATGGGTGATTACAGCCACCTGTGCACCCCTTCTTTGTTCTCAGTTTGTTTAGCTTTGTGAGCTCGCATGATGGTGTGCCTGTGTTAGGGACTCAGGCTAAGGAAAGGACCTTGACGTGGTGCCTGAGCTTTCCCATTTGGCCAGATGCGGTGACTAACCTTTCCAGTTGTGATTTTATCTTAGCCCCATTCCGGAGTGGGTTAACTGCCTGTGGCTCTGGTGAAATCACAGCTTTTTGGAGTGCTATTAAGCACCCAGGGCTGGATGTTACTGAGTTACAGGATGTGTACCTGATCCGGTCTTGGAGTGCAGTTCCCTTCCATATTTTGTATTTTCTATGGGTGATTACAGCCACCTGTGCACCCCTTCTTTGTTCTCAGTTTGTTTAGCTTTGTGAGCTCGCATGATGGTGTGCCTGTGTTAGGGACTCAGGCTAAGGAAAGGACCTTGACGTGGTGCCTGAGCTTTCCCATTTGGCCAGATGCGGTGACTAACCTTTCCAGTTGTGATTTTATCTTAGCTGTGAGCTAGCTGGTGAGTGCTGGGTGTTTCTATGTGTTGTATTACTTTTTATTTGTAATCTCCCTTGGTTCTTGCACCCATTCCGGACTGGGGTTAACTGTCTGTGGCTCTGGTGACATCACAGCTTTTTTGGAGTGCTATTTAGCACCCAGGGCTGGATGTTACTGAGTTACAGGATGTGTACCTGATCCGGTCTTGGAGTGCAGTTCCCTTCCATGTTTTGTATTTTCTATGGGTGATTACAGCCACCTGTGCACCCCTTCTTTGTTCTCAGTTTGTTTAGCTTTGTGAGCTCTCATGATGGTATGCCTGTGTTAGGGACTCAGGCTAAGGAAAGGACCTTGACGTGGTGCCTGAGCTTTCCCATTTGGCCAGATGCGGTGACTAACCTTTCCAGTTGTGATTTTATCTTAGCTGTGAGCTAGCTGGTGAGTGCTGGGTGTTTCTATGTGTTGTATTACTTTTTATTTGTAATCTCCCTTGGTTCTTGCACCCATTCCGGACTGGGGTTAACTGCCTGTGGCTCTGGTGACATCACAGCTTTTTTGGAGTGCTATTTAGCACCCAGGGCTGGATGTTACTGAGTTACAGGATGTGTACCTGATCCGGTCTTGGAGTGAAGTTCCCTTCCATGTTTTGTATTTTCTATGGGTGATTACAGCCACCTGTGCACCCCTTCTTTGTTCTCAGTTTGTTTAGCTTTTTGAGCTCGCATGATGGTGTGCCTGTGTTAGGGACTCAGGCTAAGGAAAGGACCTTGACGTGGTGCCTGAGCTTTCCCATTTGGCCAGATGCGGTGACTAACCTTTCCAGTTGTGATTTTATCTTAGCTGTGAGCTAGCTGGTGAGTGCTGGGTGTTTCTATGTGTTGTATTACTTTTTATTTGTTATCTCCCTTGGTTCTTGCACCCATTCCGGACTGGGGTTAACTGCCTGTGGCTCTGGTGACATCACAGCTTTTTTGGAGTGCTATTTAGCACCCAGGGCTGGATGTTACTGAGTTACAGGATGTGTACCTGATCCGGTCTTGGAGTGCAGTTCCCTTCCATGTTTTGTATTTTCTATGGGTGATTACAGCCACCTGTGCACCCCTTCTTTGTTCTCAGTTTGTTTAGCTTTGTGAGCTCGCATGATGGTGTGCCTGTGTTAGGGACTCAGGCTAAGGAAAGGACCTTGAAGTGGTGCCTGAGCTTTCCCATTTGGCCAGATGCGGTGACTAACCTTTCCAGTTGTGATTTTATCTTAGCTGTGAGCTAGCTGGTGAGTGCTGGGTGTTTCTATGTGTTGTATTACTTTTTATTTTTGTTTAAATGATTTTTATTGAAAATCGGTACATTGAAAATGAACAAGATATATAGTTTTGGTTATTTAGCAATAGCATAACAGCAGTTCACTATAAAGACAGTCATCGTTAATGATTAATCCAATTTCCATAGGTATTTTCAAGATTGTTTAAAAGAGGAAATGAGTCATAACATGACATTAGAAGATATAAAAGGATTTAGTGGGTGAAATAAGGCAAGGGTTAGGGTGATGAGGTTTAGAAGGGGGAATAGAAGGGGAGGTAGTGTCCCATCCGGTCCATCCTCTCTATAGTCACGGAGAGGGGTATAAGTGTAGTTTTAAAAGTTTCAGGTATAAGATGTCGAGTAAACTGTTTAAGTGTGGTCGTCGTAAGATCCCTGTTCCCATATAAATTGAATATTGGAGATCATGTCTTGTTTACCTAGATAACAGTAATGCATCTTTTCTAACGTGAGGACGTGGTTTAGTTCAAGTTTCCATTGGGCAATGGTAGGTATCTCACATGTCTTCCATTTCCTAGGGATTAAGCGTTTAGCACAGGAGAGCATTAAGAGAAGTAGTTTCCTGCGGTAGACGCAAGCGATTTTGGGGATGAGATTAAGAATTATGATTGGTGGGGAAAGTTTGATAACTACACCCATAATATTGGCTATGTGTCTTTCTACTTGGTTCCAAAAGGTGTGTAGAAGAGGACATGACCACCATATGTGGGCAAGGGTACCCTCCTCCCCGCATCTTCTCCAGCAGCTGGAGGAGGCAGTAGGGTATATGATCCTCAGGCGCTGAGGGGTTAGATACCACCGAGCTAGTATTTTGTAATTCAGTTCAGATATGGTCAAGGATAGAGAGGTAGAGTGTGCGTGGCGGAAGCATTGCCTCCAGGTTTCAGTGTCTAGATCACTTTGGAGTTCATCTGCCCACTTTGTCAGATATGTGGGTCGTTTTTCCGGGAAAGAACCCCTGAGCATTTTGTACGCCAGGGAAAGGTGTGCTCTATTTATATTCGGGTTGATACATAACTGCTCGAAAATGGTTAGGGGTCTAAGTATCATTTCTTTGTGCGGGCAGTGGTTAATCGCATGTCTGATCTGTAGATAGGAGTACCAACGGTGAAAGGGTGGGCCTAGTTCTTCATTGAGGGTAAGTCTGTCTTTAACTCCCGAGGTGTCGGTCACTAAGTAAATTGGTAGGGACCTATGGAGCCTATTAGTTGGGTTATGAGTGAATAGGTTGTGTTTGAGAAAGAGGTGATTTCGAAGAAGGGGAGTCAGGGGGGAAAATATGGTAGAAACTCCCTTTGTGTGAGTGAGTACGTCATCCCACACATCTAGGGTGGTTTTGATATAGTCATTGTCTTGTATAGTGCGAGGTCTGGACTCTTTGGGAATCCAGGGTAAGTCTCTCATGGGGTCAACCTGTGCTAGATGGCTCTCCATCTGTATCCATAGCTTCGAGGGGTTGGCATGGTTCCAAGCTATAACTCTGGCTAAATGTGCGGCTTTGTAGTAATTAGTAAGATTGGGGACACCGAGGCCTCCATCTTCCTTACTCAAATACATGGTGTGTTGAGCTATCCTCGGGCGTTTATAAGACCAGATAAAGGAATTAATCATTTTTTGTTGTGTTAGGAGGAAGGACTTCGGTAAGGGCAGAGGAAGGGCTTGAAACAAGTATAAGTATCTGGGGACTATCATCATCTTCACCGTGTTGATTCGCCCTAGCCATGATAAATGTCCGTGTCTATGCCAGTTCTCTAGCGAGGTTTTAACGCTCGTTTGGAGGCTGTTAAAGTTATCTGGAAAGAGTGTGTGTGGATCTTTGGAGATTATCAAGCCTAGATATTTAAGTTTATCTGACAGTGTGAACTTTGTTTGTCGTGTGATAGATAGCATTTCTTGAGGGGTTAGATTTATCGGCAATAGTCCCGACTTCTCCATATTAATGGAGAAGTTGGAAACCTGCTTGTATGCTTCTAAGGTTTGTATGAGAGCGGGAAGAGAGGTGGTTGGGGATTGTAAAGTGAAAATCACATCATCCGCAAACAGAAGGCATTTTTGGGTAGAGTCTACGAATTTTAGGCCTTGTATATGGTGACAATGTCTAATTTGCAGTGCCAGTATTTCAACTGTAATAGCGAATAATAGAGGTGAGAGCGGGCATCCTTGACGTGTGCCATTGGAAATGGGGAAAGGCTGGGATATGTTATTGTTGATTTTAATCTTTGCGCTCGGGTTGTGATAAAGGGTATTTATTCTGGAAATGAAGAGCTCGGGAAAGCCGAACTTTGACAGGGCGGACCACATAAATTGCCAGTCCACCCTGTCAAATGCCTTCTCAGCATCTGTTGAAAGCAAGGTTAGAGGCGAACGGGTAAGGTGGGCTTGTTGCAGTGAGTGGAATAATCTGGTGGTGTTATCCTTCGCCTCTCTCCCCCTAATGAAGCCCACCTGGTCAGGGTGGACTATACTGGGCAATATTGCATTCAAACGGTTGGCTAAAATTTTGGCATATATTTTCATATCAATATTTATAAGTGAGATTGGTCTGTAGTTGCTGACCACGTCATTAGGTTTGCCCGGCTTAGGAATCACTGTGATTACTGCTTCTAAGAGGGAACTGGGCAGGGCAGCACCTCAATCTATGTCGTTAAAGAGTGTCAGGAGCTGGGGGTTTATGTGTTCTTGTAGGAGCTGATAAAATTTGGATGTGAGGCCATCTGGGCCTGGAGATTTGCCATTCGGCAAGGACTTAATAACTAGATTGATGTCTCTTAGGGTGATGGGAGAGTCCAAGAATTGTTTGTTATCTTCTGTAATAGAGGGTGTAAGGACGGTGTTTAAGTATGTTTTTATTTTCTCTTTCTTGTCTTGTGGCGAGGAGTCTACTAAATTGTATAATTGCTTATAGTAAGAAACAAATGAATTGATAATTTCTTCATTTTTGTGGGTTACCTCACCAGATGGGTGGCGAATTGTCCTAATGAAGTTGGAGAGCCTTTGTTTTTTAAGGGACCTGGCCAATAGGCGACCTGATTTGTTACTTTCTACGAAAAACTTAGATTTGGAGGTTAACGCCCTCATGTGGGCTTTTTGGATCAGAAATTTATTTAGAGCTTCTCTAGCATCAGTCAATTTGGAGAGCTTGGTCGCAGAGGATGGGTCTGCTTTGAGAATGGTTTCACAGGTAGTTAATTCGTTAGATAGTGAAGTGAACTGGGCATTGTGAATCTTGCGTTGTGTGGCGGTATGTTTTATTATTACCCCCCTTATAAAACATTTATATGCCTCCCAATTGTTCGCGGGTGACATGTCCTCAGGTTTGTTTAGGGCGAAAAATTTGGTCGAGTGTTTTTTAATGTCATCGACTGTTACTTGGTTAGTCAGTATATGGTCGTTGAGTCTCCAGTTGAATGTAGTATGGGGTTTGCTAGTCCATTTGAATTCTGTAGATACCATACTGTGGTCAGACCAAGAGGTGTGCGTGATTCTAGAGTGTACAAGGGCAGAAAGCAGAGCCTGATCACACAGTATGTAATCTTACCTGGAATACGTGTGTTGTGGGTGCGAGAAGAAGGTGTAATCTCTTCTGTTAGTGTGTACTACTCACCAGGTATCAAATAGGTTGATAGTTCGTAAGGCTGCGCAGTTAGAGTTAAGAGTATTATTGCGTAGATAGGATTTTCCACTGGAGGTATCTAGTATTGGATTCATGGGGAAATTAAAATCTCCGCCTGCAATGATGGGCCCCTTAGCTAGGTCTAGTATCTTGTTAACTAGGGGTTTGAAGAAGTTGGGGGTGGGTCTGTTTGGTGCATAAGTGTTTACCAGTGTGACCGGGGTGCCGTAGCATAGGCCAACAAGAATTAGGATCCTGCCCTCAGTGTCTGTGTATTTCTGCAGTAGTTCGAATGGGAAGCCACGTCTAAATGAAATGCTGACCCCGTTTTTCCTATATGTACCAGAACTACAGTAGTGTTGGTCGAAATATCGTTTGGATAAAGTAGGTTCACGGTTTTTCTTAAAGTGTGTTTCCTGGACCATAATGACGTCAATTTTTCGTTTGTAAAAATCATGAAACGCTATAGAGCGTTTTTCGGCTGAGAGGAAGCCCTTAACATTTTGGGTGGCTATGTGTAAGGTTTCTTCTTTATGGCGTGCTATAGGAGTCATCATAATGTCTAGTGTCTAGCGCTATCCCACTGCTCGGTATGTGGGGACCGGACGGGACACTAAGTAGAAGAGGGAGAGGGTTCCTACTGCTAGTATAGGAAAGGAGGAGTATCAGTAGGAATGTTAGTCAGTAGGAGTCAATGAGGATGGGAAAGGAAAAGAGAGAGGTTATGACTTCAAAAACGGTGTTAGAGTAAATAACAATATTTATGACAATATTAATTCAATCAGCATTAATGTAAAATACAAGTCTTGCCCTGAGGGAAAAGAGAAAAGAAATTATACAACAGAATCTCAGCTCGTAACCTGTAACTCTGAACTCGGGGACCGTTGTTACAGGCCGGGTATCAATGTGAAGTAAGGTAATGTGGAAGTCGACTAATTTTGTATGGCATTGTTCTGGCAAGGAGGGACTCATATCCCCTGTACATTGCCTTGGTTCAGAAAGCCCGGTCAATTTTATTGTGTCCTGTCTAGTAGGGTGTGGGGGTTAGTAGAGGGTGTTATGTGGATTTCCTATACTGTTAGTTGAAGTGTGTTCACTTTTCAGAGATGTTGGAGTGTATACAC
Source organism: Bombina bombina (assembly GCF_027579735.1). Classification (NCBI taxonomy): domain Eukaryota; kingdom Metazoa; phylum Chordata; class Amphibia; order Anura; family Bombinatoridae; genus Bombina; species Bombina bombina. The sequence continues at coordinate 309,300,027 of NC_069502.1, read as the reverse complement.
ACTGTCCAAGTTACTAGGGTTGAGTCAAAAGATGGGAAGTCACGGGTACTTAAGTAGTCAATGTGTCGTGGCACTATTTGACCTCAGGAAAGTCCCAGGTTGTGTATAGGAGATTGTATAAAATCTATAGAGGGATCTCTCTGTGAGAGCCATATGCATGTGTTCAGTTTTGAGGTCCTAAAGAAGGGGATGGTTAGGTCCATTAGTATGGTTGAGTGTGTAGTAGAGGTGAGATATTGTCTTGTGACATGTTTAGAGTTCAAAAGCAATGTGTCAACGCTTGCAGGGAAATGTAAAACATCAGAGCAGGTATAACATATCAAACTCAGTGAATAACATAACATAACATAATAGAGCTTATCTTAATATGAAACATAGCTCAATACAAACAGAATATAGTGCCCTTAGGTGGCTATAGCACCATAGTCTATATGTGATGGGCAACCTATGACCAGAGCCTAGAAAAAAAAAGAAGAAGAAAAAAGGCGTATAATGGCAAACAGCACATTGCATTTACTCATCTGGTGGAGCCTGAGTCCATGGTGTCTCCTCGGTTCAGAAAGCCCGGTCAGTTTTATTGTGTTCTGTCTAGTGGGTTATGGTGGTTAGTAGAGGGTGTTGTGTGGATTTCCTATACTGTTAGTTGAAGTGTGTTCACTTTTCAGAGATGATGAAGTGTATACACACTGTCCAAGTTATTGGGATTGAGTCTAAAGTTGGCTAGTCACGGGAGCTTAAATAGTCCATGTATTATGTCACCATTTAACCTCAGCAAAGTCCCAGGTTGTGTATAGGAGATTGTATAAAATCTATAAAGGGATCTCTCTGTGAGAGCCATATGCATATGTTCAGTTTTGAGGTCCTAAGGAAGGGGATGGTTAGGTCCATTGGTATGGTTAAGTGTGTAGTAGAGGAGAGATATTGTCTTGTGACAAGTTTAGAGTTCAAGAGCAATGCGTCAGTGCTTGCAGGGAAACGTAAAACATCAGAACATGTATAACATATCAAACTCAGTGAATAGCATAACATAACATAATGGAGCTTATCTTAATATGAAACATAGCTCAATACAAACAGAATATATTGCCCTTAAGTGGTTATAGCACCATAGTCTATATGTGGTGGGCATCCTATGTGTGGTGATCAGAGCCTAGTGAAAAAAGAGGCATATAAAGACAAACAGTACATTGCATTTACTCATCTGGTGGAGCCTGAGTCCATGGTGTCTGAGTTAGTGGAAGATATTTGCCTTCTCTTATTCTGTTTAGAGTCGGTGTCTGGGTCTGGTCTCCGCTGGGATTTGGAGCCGGTTGAACCATCTTGAGGTCTTTGAGACGATTGATGATTCGTTGTATCCGGCGATGATATTTTTAAAATGTTGCAGAATCTGTGAATGTCAGATGGAGAAGAGCATTCCGCCTTCTTCCCGTTTTTCATCACTATTACTGAGGTAGGAAATCCCCATCTGTATGGGATATGAAGTGAGCGGAGATGTGATGTTAGGGGTTGAAAGTCCCGCCTCTTCTGTAGTGTTCTGAGTGATAGGTCCTGGTAAATTTGGATTCGATGGTCTTGGAAATGTATAATTTGTTTTTTCCTGGCAGCATTATATATTTCCTCTTTTTGACAATAATTTTGGAAATGTACCACAATGTCTCTTGGAGGGGAGTCATCTGAGGGCTTCGGACATAGTGCTCTATGAGCTCTATCTAGTGGAATGTCTAGATTTTCAGGGGAGTTTTCTCTTAGTATGTCCGCAAATAAAGCCTGGAGATAGTCTCGTATATCATTGTTTAATACCGACTCTGGTATCCCCCTGAAGCGAAGGTTTCCCCTTCTGGTGCGATTTTCCAAATCATCAATTTTGTCTTCAAGTTCTGAGATATGATGATCTTGTTGAGTTTGACTCGTTGAGAGGTGTGCTAGTTTTTGTGCTACCACATACTCATGCTCCTCCAGAGTGTCTACCCTGCGGCCCAGGTCGCTGATCTCTTTCTTCAGATCAGCGCATTCATCTTTGATGCATGTCTTAACCTGTTCAATTAAGGTTGCAATAGCTTTGTATGTTATTGGTGTGTCCTCCTCCTGGGCCATGATTGTAGTTGCCGCTTCAGTGGTTATAGGAGGACTATTGACTTGCTCCTCTTCTGTAACATCCGAAGTGGACTCTGTTGTTTTAGTCGTAGGTGGGTGGTCTGCCTGCTTGAAGAAAGCATGAACTGCAGGCTGATTAGTTTGTAGCAGCTTTTGCAGTTTATCTTGACGAGTGTTTTTTCTTTGTGACATAGTGCCAGGAAGTGGTGTTGGGGCACTTGATTTAACTGAAAGTGTCGCCACACACTGCACCCCCTGGGGATTTTACTCTCACAGGGCGATCACGGTGGAGGGAAAATGGGGTATGACCCGCCGCACTGTGGTGTGGCGGGAAAGGGAGCGGGGGTACGTGTGTGAGACGCACAATGATTAAAGTCTCAGAATTAGGAGCATATGCGCTTAAATTATTTGTCTGCAGCCATGAGATTCTATATAAACCATTAGCACTGAGGAAGGGGTCATTTCTTTCATGTGCTTGGGGCTCTGATGCTTAATGTCAAAAAGGATAAGTTAGGCCCCGACTGTGCTCCTGACATGAATGTCTACTTATTGAGATATATAAAAAACTTTTATTAGGCTGTGGCTGTGTATATTAGTGAGACAGCGCATATGGAGTTATCGTGGCGTACATGGTAACCTTATCCGCTCTGTCGCCCAAGGAGCTGCGTATTTAGCAGTGAGCACAGCGTTATCGGTTAGGATGGCTTATTTATATAAGAGAAAGGAGTAACTTCCGATGCGTCCTTTAATTTGGGGTATTTAATGTTGCCCCACGTGGCTTTAAGGTTGAGGAGAGTGCCCTCTGGAAACAGTCCTTATGTATAGGTAATTTTCCTACACGTTAGTGTTCAAAGTAGTGCAGCAACAAGATGATTACAGCAGTTGCGTGCCTCATACATGTATCTTTGATCTTGTTTTGTCTGGTGTTGTATTCGCCTTTGCAGAAGCACAGTCACTGTATTAGAGTGGCTTCTGAGTTGTTTAATTGGAAGCGTGTCCCCTAGGTGATGATTTGTGGTTAGGGCGAGGTGTAAGATGAAACGTATAGGTCTTATGGCTTACCGGGCGTTGTAAAGCGTGGTCCGGTCCCAGGAAAGATCACAAGCTGCAGCGTTAGAAGTGCAGAGTGTTATGAGCTGCGAGAGAAGTTTCCCATGTGATCATCAAGTAGTGTCACTGATCTTGCTTGTTCCGATCTATGTGCTGTTAGGTCCGGGTTTCAGGAGTGTCACTTGCTGCGGTAAAGGCCGCAAGCCTGAGAGGTCACTGCGATAGCGTACACGGTGAGGAGCTGGGCCACCGGGTCCCCAAATCGGCTACCAGATGTTAGGTACAGCTTACAATTGTTATGGGCTTATTATTCAAGCGTTTAGTCGTGTTTAAGGGCATTAGTACCCGGCCCGCATTCAGAGCCTCAGTGAAGTGCGGCCATTAGGCTCGGCTGCTCGCTCCACCCCCCGTTGTATTACTTTTTATTTGTAATCTCCCTTGGTTCTTGCACCCATTTCGGACTGGGGTTAACTGCCTGTGGCTCTGGTGACATCACAGCTTTTTTGGAGTGCTATTTAGCACCCAGGGCTGGATGTTACTGAGTTACAGGATGTGTACCTGATCCGGTCTTGGAGTGCAGTTCCCTTCCATGTTTTGTATTTTCTATAGGTGATTACAGCCACCTGTGCACCCCTTCTTTGTTCTCAGTTTGCTTAGCTTTGTGAGCTCTCATGATGGTGTGCCTGTGTTAGGGACTCAGGCTAAGGAAAGGACTGAGCTTTCCCATTTGGCCAGATGCGGTGACTAACCTTTCCAGTTGTGATTTTATCTTAGCTGTGAGCTAGCTGGTGAGTGCTGGGTGTTTCTATGTGTTGTATTACTTTTTATTTGTAATCTCCCTTGGTTCTTGCACCCATTCCGGACTGGGGTTAACTGCCTGTGGCTCTGGTGACATCACAGCTTTTTTGGAGTGCTATTTAGCACCCAGTGCTGGATGTTACTGAGTTACAGGATGTGTACCTGATCCGGTCTTGGAGTGCAGTTCCCTTCCATGTTTTGTATTTTCTATGGGTGATTACAGCCACCTGTGCACCCCTTCTTTGTTCTCAGTTTGTTTAGCTTTGTGAGCTCGCATGATGGTGTGCCTGTGTTAGGGACTCAGGCTAAGGAAAGGACCTTGACATGGTGCCTGAGCTTTCCCATTTGGCCAGATGCGGTGACTAACCTTTCCAGTTGTGATTTTATCTTAGCTGTGAGCTAGCTGGTGAGTGCTGGGTGTTTCTATGTGTTGTATTACTTTTTATTTGTAATCTCCCTTGGTTCTTGCACCCATTCCGGACTGGGGTTAACTGCCTGTGGCTCTGGTGACATCACAGCTTTTTTGGAGTGCTATTTAGCACCCAGTGCTGGATGTTACTGAGTTACAGGATGTGTACCTGATCCGGTCTTGGAGTGCAGTTCCCTTCCATGTTTTGTATTTTCTATGGGTGATTACAGCCACCTGTGCACCCCTTCTTTGTTCTCAGTTTGTTTAGCTTTGTGAGCTCGCATGATGGTGTGCCTGTGTTAGGGACTCAGGCTAAGGAAAGGACCTTGACATGGTGCCTGAGCTTTCCCATTTGGCCAGATGCGGTGACTAACCTTTCCAGTTGTCATTTTATCTTAGCTGTGAGCTAGCTGGTGAGTGCTGGGTGTTTCTATGTGTTATATATATATATATATATATATATATATATATATATATATATATATATATATATATATTTGAACATCTCATATTTACATTATTTGTTATATGTTACGGCTGAAGAGAATAAATCTCAATACTCTGAGGAGATTGTTCAGAGTAGGATTAATTCTTCTCTTGAATCTTTTAAGAATGAAATGTCTCAGCATACTCATTCTTTGTCTGACCAAGTTAATACAAATTCAAACTTATATTCCTAGAAAGGCTACTTGTAAAAGGAAACATTTAACATAAAGATAATAAATATGTTTCTGGTTTTAAGTCCAAGAAGAGACTGTCACATCTGCATAGATCTGACATTTCCTACTCTGCTCCTAAGTGCAGAAATATTATTACTTCTGATTTAGAGGATGACAATGATATTGATATGAACATTGCTAAGTCTAAAGTTACTAGGAAAAGAAAGATTTTAGATTCTGACTCTTGTTCTTCAGAATCTTATATCTCTGCTTTACAGTACAAAGACAATTTTGATAATTATGATTCTGATGAAATTTCTAACTCTTCTTGGCAGTTTAAAAATATTTCTGCAGAGGCGGAGCCTGGAAGAGCTCAGTGATGGCAGCATAATCACTGAGCTCCGTGCATAACAAATAGTGAAAGTGTGTTTAACTTTAATTATGGCATCCTGATTATTAGTAAAATGCTGCAGGAGCACCTCTGAGACCACTGGTGATAGTTCTGCTGGGCTCGACTTTAAAGAATCACTAGAAGTAGGAGACATATCGTGGGCGAGATACGCAGCAGAGAGAGAACCAGATCCGCCATCTTGGGGACTGAGAGTTGTACACGGAGAGCAATTTAACGCTTGCAGCGGCTGTGTGGGGGTCACGAAAACCAAGAGAACACAATGTGAGAAGTATCAAGCTATCCGGTAAGCCGGTTTACTGTCATTTATGTCAAGGGGCAAATACATAAAGTAAAGAAGACTACAACGTGGCGGGGCCATAAGCTTATGCGCACACGTGGGTAACAACTAAAGAACACAGCTGGGAAAACTCTCTATAACAGGAGTTAACATGACCTGTAGCTACTTACTATGCTAAACGGAGAGTTGAAGATGGTGCAGAGGATATGCTGACCATGACCCCGTGACATAAAGAAGGGAGACATTGAACTGGAGCAAATACTCGCATAGCTGTTTACACTGCTTAGCTTATCACCGCTACAGTAGCAATAATCTACTATGCTTGCTTTTCAATGGGATTGGTATTTACTGTGCAAATGACAATAAAAAGAGGGCTAAAAACAGTGGAGAAGATCTGCTTTTAAAATCCACATACTACCTATAAGAGGGACATTAAAAAGACACAAATGTATGCATAGTTGTCAGCACTGCCCTATCTATCACCATTACAGCTACGATGCTCTGCTATGTTTAACTTTCATTGGGATTGGTATTTACCGTATGTGATGTGGTTGGTGTGGAATGCGGCCCAGCGAAATGTGAGAAGATATACAGATTATGCTCTTAGCTGCGCACATCACATTATCTATCACTCTTAGAGATGAGAAACTGTATTCTATCTGGGACTAAACTGGATTGGTATTTAACGTGTAACTAACACTTGTTAAGTGTTGAAAACTACTTAGGCTTGCTGTAATACAAGGAACACTTATACTCAGTCATACATAATCTTGGACATTGACAAAATCTCAAGGGGGCAGTACTATCTACAGAAGAACTACGACGCTGCAGGGAATTGTAGAGTCATAGAAACAGATAAATCACGCAGTTCCCCAACTTAACCTACATGCTGTGAGTGGAGACAGAATATAGCCCAAAACTATAGGGGATCAAATGCTCCTATTTTAACTGAACTATGTCGGTTAGAAAACAAAATAAACCACATACCGGTTCTAAAACCACCGCACAACATCCCTTCTTTAAACCCACTAAGGGAGGAGGGAAAACCCCAGAGAGAGAGACACCACCTCCAGAAGAAGAAATGGATTCAGATTCTGAACCCCAATCTGACAATACTGATATGATCTCTGTCACAAAAGCTGATCTCCAAAACCTAGTATCGAAACAAGATATTAACGATATTTTTGACAAGATGCTGGAGAAAATGGATACGCTACAAAATACTGTCACAAATAGTTTGGCGGACATAAAACAGGATCTACAGGAATTAGGCGCAAGATTTGAGACACTGGAAGATAAAGAAGATTCCATGACTGAGGATATAGCCAATCTACAACAACAAGTCTCATCCCAACAGCTAGAAATAGCCGACATCAATAATAAATTGGAAGACTTAGAAAACAGGGGAAGAAGATGTAACATAAGGCTGAAGGGCATACCTGAAACGTTGACGGCACCGGAGATAGCAAACTTTTTATTGCAACTATTCCAAACCATTACAGACGACAAGGATGACAGTAAATTTCAAATAGAGAGAGCGCATAGAGCTCTAAGAGCACCACCGAAGAAAGGAGATCCTCCAAGGGACATAATTGTGAAAAATTTTCGCTTTCAAGAAAAGGAAGAAATAATGGCGGCGGCCAGAAAAAATCCCACCTTTAAATTTAAATGTAAAGGAACAGTTATCCATTTAAATTTAAAGGAACAGTTATCCAGTTCTATCAAGATCTCTGCCTGAGAACCTTACAGAGACGAAGTACACTTCGACCTCTCATGCAGCTGCTGCGTAAAAACCAGATCTCCTATAGATGGGGATTTCCATTTGCATTACACATTCAGCATGAAGGCAGATCAACTTCAATTGACAAGCCGTCAGAAATACCGCTGCCAATCCTATCACAAGACCAAAATACATCTCGCACCTATGCACAACTGGGACCAACATTCAGGGGCAAATGGTCAAAAGTCCCTAAGAAAAAGCAGAAAACATGATCAGCCCATGAACCTGCAAATTCACTGGAAAAGGAGGAAAGAGAAACCCATTGAAGGAGGAAAAGAAAAGAGTGAAGAAAGAAGAAAAGAAGGGGGGAAAAATAGATAGAATCAACCTAGATGGAAAGGAGACTTATGTCAAGGACATTACTGAGGCAGGCTGAACTAGAGATAAGTATATTTTTCTGACTGTGGTGGGGGGTTTCTTTTTTCTTTTTGCAAACATATTGAGCTCTTGAAAAGAGCTACACTGGACATCGGCGATAGATGCCACTTAGCCTTTGAGTTTAGCTGTTACTGTTTATAGAGTTTAAATTGTATATCAGGATGGACATTCGAGGTTAGGGGATGAGCCTACAACGGACTTGAGTCAAATCCCCGCGCACTTTCTAGTCCAACGATAACCAAAGTTTATTTTAATATGCACACAAAATTTTGAAGAGTATTTTTCTAATTGCACGAGTTAAAAGTTTTGAAATATTTCTTAATGCAAATTCTATTTCATATTATTTGTTTCATTATTGTTAATTATCCAGAATGGATATATTCAGTTTATAAGTTTAAGATGTTTACAGACATGTGGTCACTGAATTGCTATGTACCTTATACATACCATACAATGCCAAATATACGGGGACACACTGCAGTTGCTAGGAGATCCCTTTTCCTATGTGTAGCTTATGTGACAGGAGGACAAAACCAAATCAGAACAAACCTAAGCCAATATAAACTCAGAATACCAGGAACTATAGGCAAGAACAGCTATGAAACCTGTTTTATTTATGGAGCCATGGGCGATTAACTTGATTTCACACAATGTCAGGGGGCTGAATTCAGATATTAAACGTAGAACAGCACTCACACAATACAGATCGTTAAGAGCCAATGTGATTTTTCTACAGGAGACACATTTCTTAGACTCACAGATACCTAGATACTGGACTACAGAATTCCCACTACATTATCATGCTACCACTGATTCAAAAAAAAGGGGAGTCTCCATACTGATACATACATCTATACCCTTTGTCCATACAGAAACAATTAAAGATAAAGAGGGCAGGTACCTGATAGTCAGGGGCCAGATACAAGGTACTGAAATCACATTTTGTAATGTATATGCCCCTAATGACAAGCAAGATACTTTCTTTAGGCTGTTATCGCATCAACTGATAAATTGGTCCCAGTCTAGAACAATACTAGCAGGAGATTTTAATGTTGATCTGGCCTTACAATCTAGAATACGTCCCCAACTAATGTCCAACAAGCAACATAGACAGTATAACAAGGCTAAAGCGATACTTGATCACCTGAGTACACACACCTTAATTGACTCATGGAAGACACTATACGGAGACAATAGATACCACGTATTACTCAGCGGCACACAAGACATACACAAAGTTGGATTACATATTTGTAAGTCAAATACTACAGCCCTCTTTAGAATCGGCCAACATTCACTCCTGTGTATGGTCAGATCACTCGATAACGCAGTTGAGAATAGGTACCCTACAACCTACTGACAGAACCAAAACATGGACTTTTGACTCTTTTTCCCTCAAAGATCCAGTAACATTGAAATCAGTAACACGACAAAAGAGGGAGTACTGGGAAATTAATACAGGGACCACGGTGTTACGGTTACCCTTAGTCTCGCTGAGAGATGGACCGCTTAGTAGCCTGGATCCCTATTGCTAAAGAGGGGAGAAGCTGCTTTCCATAGTATTCTATATGAGTCTCGCAAATATAGAATAATCTCCCTTAGCTGCAGTACAGCTAGGATACCCTTCTGCCCACAAAAACGAGTCAACGCTGCGATTGAGGGTCAAACAAGAACTCAGGACTGGGATGCCCAGCCTGCTTTTTATTAAGGTTACATGCACACAGGGCACTCCCAGGGGGAGAGGGGGGGAAGCACAAAATCCCCCATCACACATTTAGATAGAGAGCACTGTCCTTTGACAGGCCACAATAGGATTACAGTACTTAAGATAACAAGTTTACAAGTTCATCTTATCAATTAGCAGTCTGGCTCCAGAGGTGATTAGACAATAGTTTCTAAAAGCTGAAAAAAAAAGAGTTAACTCTTTATGAAATGAAACTTGTTACAGTTTTCTTGGAGCCCTTCTTAGGCGCTGGCTTGCTGGTTCAGGCATTGCTGCTGGGAAATAAGCTCTTCACAACAGAATAACTAATGCTTCTGTAACATTGCTCCCTTTCTGTGGAACACTCTGGCAGACACGGTCTGACCCCTTTTCGGGGCAGACTAAGGCTGTCCAGACCGCTGGTTATGCGGGGCTGAGGTCGGTTTGTCTGGACAACCCGTCGGCGTTGCCATTCTGTTTCCCAGGTCTGTAAGTAATGGTGAAATTGAAGGTTTGCAACGATAAGCTCCAACGTAATAGCCTGCCGTTATCTCCAGAGACCCGGTTCAGCCACACCAACGGGTTATGGTCGGTGACCAGAGTGAACTCCTGACCATATAAATAGGGAGTCAATTTCTTTAATGCCCACACCAAAGCCAAACACTCCTTTTCGACCGCTGCATAGCTGACTTCGCGGGGCAGGAGCTTCCGGCTGATGTAGGCAACTGGATGCTCCCCTCCATCTTCGCCTACTTGGCTGAGGACAGCTCCCAGCCCGAACATGGAAGCATCTGTATGGACGATAAAACGTTTGTTAAGGGCTGGGGCCGCCAAGACAGGAGCGTTAATTAGAGCATTTTTGAGAGCCTGGAAAGCCGTTTCACAGTGGGGAGACCACAGGACCTGTCGAGGTAAGTTCTTCTTGGTCAAGTCAGTCAGGGGTTTGGCAAGTGTGCTGTAGTCTGGTACGAACCGTCTATAGTACCCTGCCGTGCCCAGGAAGGCTAGGACCTGAGTCTTAGTGATGGGGGTGGGCCAATTGGCGACAGCTTCTATTTTGGCCGGCTCTGGTCGCTGCTTTCCACACCCCACCCGGTGACCCAGGTACTGTACCTCGGCCATCCCAAAGTGGCATTTTTCTGGCTTCAGAGTCAGGCCAGCAGCCCGGATCTGATCCAGAACCATTCCCACATGAGCTAAGTGGTCCTCCCAGGACTCACTGTGGATCGCTATGTCGTCCAGGTAGGCGCAAGCAAAACTCTGGAAGCCATCCAGGAGCCTATCCACCAAGCGCTGGAATGTAGCTGGGGCATTCTTCATCCCAAACGGCATTACCCTAAACTGATATAAGCCGAATGGGGTGACGAATGCCGACTTGGGGATAGCCTCCGGGGCCAGGGGAATCTGCCAGTAACCTTTGCAGAGGTCAATAGTGGTCAGGTAATTTCCCCTGGCTATACGATCGAGTAGCTCGTCTACCCTGGGCATAGGGTAAGCGTCCGTCACGGTATTTTCATTGAGCCTCCGATAGTCTACGCAGAACCGGGTGGTCCCATCTTTCTTGGGCACCAAGACAACTGGGGAGGCCCAGGGACTATCGGAGGGCTCAATTACCCTGAGCTGGAGCATCTCATCGATCTCCTTCTTCATTCCTGTCCTAACTGCTTCGGGGATTCGGTACGGAGCCTGGCGCAAGGGAGCTTGTCCCGGAGTATCTACCTGGTGGGTGGTTAAAGTAGTGTACCCTGGCTTTGGGGAGAAGGTGAGGTGTTTGGACTGGAGGAGTTGGTTGAGCTGCTCCCTTTCAGTGGGGCTAAGTCGGTCCCCTATCTGAACCTGCGCCACTATACCTGTGGGGAGGCTCTTTTCTATTAGGTCTGGAATGGGTAAACTGTCGGGGTCTTCCTGAGGGGAACAACATACGGCCGTCACGTTCTCTGGTCGCTCAAAATATTCCTTGAGCATGTTTACATGGAATGTCTTTCTAAGATTGTTGTCGTGGCAGCTAGCTATCACATAAGTGGTGTCTCCCCTTTTCTCTACGATCTGGTAGGGACCCTGCCAGGACGCCTGCAATTTGTCTGTCTTCACCGGCTTAAGTACTAACACCTTTTGTCCTATGGTGAAGATTCTCTTTCGGGCCCCCCGATCGTACCATACTTTCTGTCTTCTCTGGGCCAACTGGAGATTAGCCCGCACGGATTTGGCTAATTGCTCCATTCGGTCCCTGAGTTCCAGCACGTATGGCACAATTGGGACACCGTCAGCCTCCATCTCTCCCTCCCAGTGCTCCCGGATCAGGTTTAGGGGTCCCCGTACCTTTCTTCCGTAGAGCAACTCGAAGGGAGAGAACCCTGTCGTTTCCTGGGGCACCTCCCGATAAGCAAATAGGAGGTGCGGCAGGAAGCGTTCCCAGTCTCGGTATTCCTGAGTGAACGTCTTGAGCATTTGCTTGAGGGTCCCATTGAACCTCTCACACAGCCCGTTCGTCTGGGGGTGGTATGGGGAGCTTAGGAGGGACTTAATTTTGCAAACCTGCCAGAGTTGTTGGGTCAATTCAGCCGTAAATTGGGTGCCTCGGTCGGATAGGATTTCTTTTGGAAATCCTACCCGGGAGAACACCTGTACTAGTGCATTCGCTACCGTATCCGCTTGTATGTTGGATAGGGCGACAGCCTCTGGGTACCTGGTAGCGTAGTCCACTACGGTAAGAATGTATCGCTTACCGGAGGGACTAGGGGTAGCCAGTGGTCCCACTAGGTCAATAGCAACCCGGCTGAAGGGTTCCTCTACAATGGGCATATTTACTAGCTGGGCTTTAGGGTGATCGCCTCGCCTTCCTACTCGTTGACACACATCGCAGGTGTTACAGTAAGTTCTAACGTCAGCGTGCACCCCTGGCCAAAAGAACGTGTGAGTAATGCGGTGTAGGGTACGGGTAACAGCTAGGTGGCCTGCTAAGGGGATGTCGTGGCCTATTTTGAGGATTTCTTGACGGTATTTGTGGGGCACTACCAGCTGTCGCCTACGCTGTCCCCTTTTCTCTGTCCAGCGGTATAGTTTCCCTTTTTCCCATAAGAATGTTTCGTTATCTGCCCCGCCCCCTCCGGTCTCTGCTCGTTCCCGGTACTTTTGTAAGGTCGGGTCAGTCTTAGACTCTGCCTCGAAGGCATCTGGGGTGTCCCAGGGTATGGGGCCTAACCTGTCAGGCAAGGTCGGGGTAGGTCTTACCTGTGTCTCCCGCACTGGTGAGAGCTCTCGCTCCGTTCGGGCTTGGGCCCGTGTAGTCACTGGGTCCGCCTCGTTGTTGCATACTGGAGCATAGGCAGAAGTCATGGGGCCCAAATCGTTGCCCAGTAGTACTTCGGCAGGTAAATTATCCATTAGGCCCACGTTCACAGCCCCCTTTCCCGCTCCCCAATCAAGATGCACTTTAGCTGTTGGAATTTTGTACACATCCCCCCCCGCCACTCTAACGGCCACAGTCTGTCCGGATCGCTTGTGCTCTGGCACCAAATGACTCTGTACCAGCGTGATAGTAGCCCCTGTGTCTCGCAATCCCTCGGTAGATCGCCCCTCGAGCCATACCCTCTGCCGATGGTGCTGGCGGTTATCTGAGGCAGCATATACAGGGTCTGCCTCGTGAAGCGGCCCCACATATCCCTCCATAGGGGCCTCTTGGTTAACACAGAGGGCCCGGGCCGGACGATAGGACCCAGAGGGGTAATTGTAATTCCTGGGTGTCTGGTGCGTATTAAGGGGGCAGCTAGCCATGAAATGCCCTGGTTGCTTGCATCGGTGGCAAGTCGGTCTGGGACGCTCAGAGCTGTTATTGGGTGGTCCTGAGTGTCGGACGGGCCCTGTGGGCACCGGGGCTCGGAATTCAGCACGAGGGGGTGCACGGTAAACCTCTCTGGGTTCGAACCGTGCTGGAGCTCGGTAGTTCATGGGTTCGTGAAGACGGGAGTCATAATGTTCATCGGCCAATTTGGCTGCTTCTTCTAAGGTAGAAGGCCGCCTGTCTCGCAGCCATTCCTTCCCTTGCTGTTCCATGCCATTATAAAAATGTTCTAAGAGAAACAATTGTAAAATTTCCTCCCCAGTCACCGCTTTACTTCCGCTCAGCCAGTGATTTGCCGCTCTCCGCATTCGGTGCGCCCATTCCATATGGGTATCGTTAGGCTTCTTTTCCGTGCCCCGAAACTGTCGGCGATACGTGTCCGGAGTTACAGCGTACCGTCGCAACAGTGTCTCCTTAACTAGCTCATACTGTGTCACTTCCTCAGCACCCAGAGTACGAAAGGCTTCCAGGGCTCGCCCGGATAGTTTCCCAGACAATATCGTGGGCCACTCTCTGTCGGGAATCTGGTGCAGGGCACATTGCCTTTCGAAGTCCGCCAAATATTCATCAATCCCTGTCTTGCTCTCTAGGAAGGGTCGAAATGCCGCATAGGGTATCTTGGGCCTCCCAGCATTTTCGACAGGGATGATTACCTGCGGGGCTTCAGCATTGCGGTGTGCGTTCGCTAGGTTGAGTTCGTGGGCTCGAGTCTCTCGTATATCCTCGTCCGCCTCCGCCATCAACTGCTGTACCAATTCCATGGAGGGGTTCGGCCCGTATAATGAGAGCCTTTCCCGAACAATCCTGGTTTTTTCGTCACTAATCGTGGTCGGTGTTTCCGCCATTGTGAAGCTCTGATCCAGTTCGGTCAATTCTGCGATCAGCTCTCTCCTCGGCCGGTTGCTGGCGTACCCCCCTCTGCTTTCAAGTAAATCCTTTAGGGTTGTACGCTTCAATTTTTCGTAAGCGCTCTCCATCCGTTCTGTACCTCTCCTAGGAAATCCAGGAAAATCCCGCCGCTGCCGCCAAATGTTACGGTTACCCTTAGTCTCGCTGAGAGATGGACCGCTTAGTAGCCTGGATCCCTATTGCTAAAGAGGGGAGAAGCTGCTTTCCATAGTATTCTATATGAGTCTCGCAAATATAGAATAATCTCCCTTAGCTGCAGTACAGCTAGGATACCCTTCTGCCCACAAAAACGAGTCAACGCTGCGATTGAGGGTCAAACAAGAACTCAGGACTGGGATGCCCAGCCTGCTTTTTATTAAGGTTACATGCACACAGGGCACTCCCAGGGGGAGAGGGGGGGAAGCACAAAATCCCCCATCACACATTTAGATAGAGAGCACTGTCCTTTGACAGGCCACAATAGGATTACAGTACTTAAGATAACAAGTTTACAAGTTCATCTTATCAATTAGCAGTCTGGCTCCAGAGGTGATTAGACAATAGTTTCTAAAAGCTGAAAAAAAAGAGTTAACTCTTTATGAAATGAAACTTGTTACAGTTTTCTTGGAGCCCTTCTTAGGCGCTGGCTTGCTGGTTCAGGCATTGCTGCTGGGAAATAAGCTCTTCACAACAGAATAACTAATGCTTCTGTAACACACGGAAAATCCCATATCAACCTGGGCAGCCCACAAAACATTCTTAAGAGGGCTACTAATAAAAGAAAAAGCTGTCCTGGTTAAAAAATATACCAATCAAAGAAAAGAACTTCAAAACGAAATAAGCACATTAGAACAGCAACACAAAATCACACAATCTAAAACAGTCTACCAGCAACTACAAAAAAAACGTTCAACATTAGCAAACATTCTTAATGACCAATCAGTCAGGGCAGCATTCCGGCTTAAGACCAATTACTATATCTATGCCAACAAGCCGGATAAATATATGGCTAATAAAATTCGGGAAAAATTGAGAGTAGCGACTATAGCACAGATTCAGAAACATGACGGTACCGCCACTACCCATCCACAAGAAATTGTTGACTGTTTTGCTAATTATTATAGTGATTTATATGACGGAAACAAAGTGGCTCAGTCTGCACAAACTGAAACTCTACTACATAAATTCCTCGATGAAACACAATTGCCCTCCCTGACCGAAACAGATAGAGATAAGTTAAACCAAGACTTTACGGTGATTGAAGTCCAACAGGGGGTAAAAGACTTAAAGCCAGGAAAGGCCCCAGGCCCGGACGGCCTGCCAGGGGAATACTACAAATTGTTAAAATCCTCATTGGTCTCCCACTTAGTTAAGTTCTCCAACCATAACATGCAAGGTCATATAATACCCCCTGATCTTCTAAGAGCCAGGATAGCTGTAATACCCAAACCAGGGAAAAACGTCAAATGGTGTACCAGTTACAGACCCATCTCTCTTATAAATCAGGATCTTAAAATATTTACCAAGATAATAGCTAATAGACTTAAGTCGATACTGCCAGAAATAGTCCACCCAGATCAAGTGGGGTTTGTGATGGGCAGAGAAGCCCCCGATAACATTAGACGCATACTTACAACCATTTCCCAATTGGTGAAGATGAAAACGCCTTCTCTGGTCCTATCACTGGATGCAGAGAAGGCGTTTGACAGAATAGACTGGAGATATATGTTTGCTGTATTGGAGAAAATGAAATTTGGAGGCCCCTTCGTCACTGCTTTACAGGGAATATATTCGGCACCTACAGCTACGGTTAGGGCTATTGGACATCACTCAAAACTTATAAATATTAAAAATGGAACCAGACAGGGATGCCCACTATTACCGTTATTATTCGCGATTTGTATGAAGCCCTTAGTTGCCCGCATTAGGCAAAATCCTGATATTACAGGTTTACAACTTAAAAATAGGAATCACAAAATTGCCCTTTTCGCAGATGACGTTTTGCTGACATTGACCAAACCCTTAACTTCCCTCCCTAACCTCTATGACGTCCTTGACCGATTCTCTGCCATATCGGGGTATAAAATAAATATGTATAAAAGTGAAGCAATGGCAATAGCGTTGCCGCCTCAGACAAAAAAATTAATTGAACTCAATTTTGAATTTTCTTGGGTCAAATCATATATTAAATATCTGGGAATTAATATATCAACTCAATATGAGGAACTATATGGGATCAATTATTTACCCCTATATAAAGAAATTCGTAGGGATATGGCAAAGTGGAAGCATCTTAACTTCTCATGGTATGGCAGAATAGCGGCAACGAAAATGAACATTCTTCCAAGACTGTTATACTTGTTTAGAACCTTACCCCAGTTCCAAAAAAAGACCTGGAAACAATGCAATCTGAACTCATTAATTTCATTAATTTCATTAATTTCATTAATAGCAAAAAACATTCTAGGATCCCCTTTCAAATACTAACAAAACATAGACAGCTGGGAGGGATAGGGGTGCCTAATTTACAGGATTATTATGATGCCTCAAGACTAGCCCAGACAACGCTAATAGGAACGTCTAACACAGACATAATCTGGATAGGGTTGGAAGCGGACTTGGGAGACTCCGAACCCCCAGACGCACTATTATGGGACACTTCTGTATCTCTACAAGTAATCCACACTTATTCTCCAATCACCGGTCACTCGATAGGGCACTGGAGAAACCTAAATAAAAAAAAAAGACTGGTCCCAGAATACTCACTCAAGACACCACTTAGATATCTTATCCCAAAGGAATACAGGAAACAATTAGATAAATGGGCAGATAAGGGTCTCTATAGGGTAGGTGACATAATACTACATAACAAACCACTAACTTTTACGCAAATCCAGGAGAAACTGACACCAGAACCCCTTAGGTGGTACTTATACTTGCAAATCACTTCTGCATTACATAAATTTCTTTCTAACACACGTAATCACCTCAGCACCACGTTAGAGAAAATATGCTGCGCTGATTTGAGACAGAAACATATCATCTCAAGAATATATATAGCTTTACAATCCACAACAAACGAGGAAAAGACCCCTCTCATGTGCAAGTGGGAAACTGATATGGGTATTAACTTAGAAGTGACGGAATGGCATGAATTACTTTATTCCTCCTGCAGAGGTTTGATAAGCGAAGAAAACAGCTATAAAACCATCTTTAGGTGGTACTTAATGCCTATAAAGACTTCCCACTTCACAGAGGTAAAAAATAGAAAATGCTATAGGGGGTGTAATGAAATAGGAACTTATATACACATGTGGTGGGAGTACCGTGAAATTAAACAGATTTGGTCATGCTTATCCAACCACCTTAGTACACTATTAGGGGACCAGATAACGCTTGCCATATCCCAGGGATTACTCAACATATCGTTCCCGAACTATCACCATCATATCAACACTTTTATCAGAATACTTTGCACAGTTACAAGATTGTGCATTGCTAAGTATTGGAGGGAGAGAGCACCAACATGGCAAGAGGTTCTAGATAAAATTAAATTGACACATAGACTCCATGAGACTGCAGCTTTTATCCTGGGAAATGTAGATACATATCAAAAAATATGGTTTTACTGGTTAATGCAATCATGATGGAGTAGTGAAATTCTGGGGACCCTAATTTAAACACATAGAAAGACAAATGACATATACTAGGGAAGACTCATTTATAGACATTCCACCCCCCATTAAAGAACATAGCTTTCGTGATAAATGAAATGGCAATGACACATACAACTACTTTATACTTGACCACATGTTAGTTCAGTTTAGTTTATTTTTGTTGTTCATTATTTTTCGTAATTATTTGAGTTTATTTTAATTTTATTGTTTTTTCTTGTTTGGAAAAATGTACAAAATATCTTTGTTAACATCAGTATATCAGACCGGAACTGAGACCTGATACCTGTGGTGAAACATCACTATGAAGGAAAAAAAAAAAAGCCAAATATAATCACACCATGGGAATGAGATGTCTAACTTATACTATGATGTACTGGGTTATTAATGCTTATTGATATGTAATGTGATGTTTTCTGCTTAATAAAAAATATTTTAACTTAAAAATATTTCTTCAGAAGAAAGTTCTTCATCCTCAAAAAATTCTCTTAAGGCAAAGAAGCCTAAGAAAATGAATATTAAAAAAAATTAATTTATAATTTGGGTGATCCTTATACGGATCCTAATGACCTTCAGCACCCTAGGTCATCTCAATGGCGCCCATCTAAAAGGGTTGCTAATTTTTTGGATTTCTATATACATAGACCTTTGTCTAAAAAGATTAAATATAATTTAAAAGCAGAATGTCCACACCCGAGCTTCCCCATAATACCCATATTACTCCTGATATTGATAAGAAATTACTCAAATTCATTAGCCACAGAAATATTAGTTTAAGGAAAGGTCCTGACAGATTTTTAAAGTCCTGCCAGGACAAGTTGTTAGATATTTTAGGACCTGTGGCTAAACTTTTTGAATTATTTGAGGAATCTATTTCTAATAATACAATTTTAACCCTTACATTTCTAGAGAATGGTTACAAAGAGCTGTTTATATTTTAAGCGATGCCAACACATCTCTTGCTTCTCAGAGGAGACATTTAATCCTTAGCTGTATTAAAACGAATATTACAGATTTTGCATATACTGAGATGGGTCCTCAGGCAGATGGTTTACTTTTTGGGGATTCTGGTCTCAAAGAATTAAGTTCCTACGTCAATACTTTTAACTCTCTAAATAAAATTAAATCTAATACTAAAAAGATTTTTAATCAATTCCAACAGCCTCAGAGAGTTTCTGAAAGGGCTGGAAAAGGAAGGGATCGCTTTTCCAGCCATTTTCCCTCCATTTCAAGGTCCCATTTTCAGGATTTTGTCCCCCCAAATACCTCCCTTGCCAATTTTTTTGCCATCACATTCAAGATTCCAGCCATCCAGGACCTTCAGATCATACAGAAACAGACCTTCTAGAAGACCCTTCCAGAGTAAGTTTTCTCACCTCTTATTTCATAATTTTTTCCCAGCAAAACAACCAATACCAGCAAAACAACCGAAACAACCAAAACAAAATGAAATGGAAAAACCCTTCCCTGTGTGAGTGCACACTGTAGCTGGGAGGCTGCAGAATCCTCCAATACTGAAAACACAAAAGTCCAGCAGCACCTCTTAGCACCTTTATTTTATCAAAGGGTCATAATACAAAACAAGTAACGTTTCGGAAAATTATTCCTTAGTCATGCCTAATCAGTAACAGGAAATGCTACAATTTATACACCTGTGAAAATGGTAACAACCAATCCTGGATATATTGCTCACTAGTTCCCCCTAGTGTAAGGTGAAAACATGTTTATGCTTAATTTGTACAGACATTTATACCAAAATTTCTACAAAAAATATTACAAAAATTAAAACATTACTCAAATAACGTTAAAACATACTATTTATCATACCAAGGCATAATAAAAGAGCCTATAATAAAAACTGATCAAAAACATATACAAAGGGAACACAGAGCTGCAATACAATGTTACAGAAACACAGATAAATCCAATTCCTTATTCATGCCCAGCGCTTGCATACTATCCAGTTTGTGCATCCAAAAGGCCTCTTGATTCTCCCTATTCCCTCCCCTATGTGGATAAGGTATATGGTCTATTATTTGAAATCGTAATTGACTTATATTATGCCCATATTTTAAAAAATGTCCAGAAACTGGGGCTTCCTTGTTTCTACATCTTATGATGTATTTATGTTCATTGATCCTGTCTCTGACCTTACGGGTGGTCTCTCCAATGTGGATGACCCCACATGGACACTTAATCAAATAAATGACATATATGTGTTACAAGTGAAGATGCCCTGAATATGAAAGTTTTTAACAGTTAAGGAATTTGGGAATGGTGACCCCTTAATCATGGAGTTACAGTTACCGCAATTAAGGCATGGGAAGTTCCCCTTATTTTTACATGTTAAATAACTTTCAGCTAGATTACGAGTTTTCAGCGCTATAGGGAAATTAACGACCGCCACAAAAGCGGTGTTATATGGAAAATGAAGGTTCCCTTTAAGTGACGTCATCCAAGATGGCGCCCCTTACATTCCTATTGGCTGAAAGATTTCTATCAACCAATAGGAATTAAAGGAAAAACATCCTATTGACTGTTGCAATCAGCCAATAATGTTGAGCTTTCATCCTATTGGCTGATTGGAACAACCAATAGAATGAGAGCTCAATCCTATTGGCTGATTGGATCAGCCAATAGGATGAAAGCTCAATCCTATTGGCTTATTGTAACAGCCAATATGATTTTTTCCCCTTTAATTCCAGCCAAAAGGAATTTAAGGGACACCATCTTGGGTGACATCACTTAAAGGGAACCTTCATTTTCCAGCGACGACCGTAAGAAGAGGATGCTCCGCGCCGGATGTCTTGAAGATGGACCAGCTCCACGCCGGATGGATGAAGATCGAAGAGGCCTCCTGGATGAAGACTTCTTTCTACTTGGATGCGGACTTTGCCAGCTGGAGGAGAATGGGGGTTAGTGTTAGGTTTTTAAAGTTTTTTTGGGGTGTTTTTTTTAGCTTAGGGTTTGGGCAATGTAAAAGAGCTAAATGCTCATCCAAATGCCCTTTTCAGGGCAATGGTTAGCTTAGGTTTATTTATATAGGTTTTTATTTGGGGGTTTGTTTGGGTGGGTGGTGGGTTTCACTGTTGGGGGGTGTTTGCATTTTTTTCAGGTAAAAGAGCTGATTTCTTTGGGGCAATGCCCTACAAAGGCCCTTTTAAGGGTCTTTGGCAGTTTAGTGTAGACTAGGGTTTTTTTTTATTTTGGGGGGCTTTTTTATTTTGATAGGGCTATTAGATTAGGAGTAATTCGTTTTTATTTTTGATAATGTGTTTTTTTTATTTTTTGTAATTTAGTGTTTATTTCTTTTTTGTAAGTTAGAAAATTGTATTTTTATAATTTAATTTATTTTATTTTATTGTAATGTTAGTTTTTAGTGTAAGGCAGGTTAGGTTTTATTTTACAGGTAACTTTGTATTTATTTTAACTAGGTAGCTATTAAATAGTTAATAACTATTTACTAACTAGTCTACCTAGTTAAAATAAATACAAACTTAGCTGGGAAATAAAAATAAAACCTAAGATAGCTACAATATAACGATTAGTTATTTTATAGCTAGCTTAGGTTTTTTTTTTTACAGGTTAGTATGTATTAAGTTTTAAATAGGTATTATTTAGGTAATAATGTAAGGTTTTTTTAGCTTTATTTTAATTATATTTAAGTTAAAGGGTGTTAGACTTAGGGTTACGTTAGGGTTAGGGTTAGACTTAGGGTTAAGTTAGGGTTAGGATTAGGGGTTACTATATTTATGTAGAGTTAGTGATTTGGGAGGTCAGAGTTTTAGGGATTAATAATTTATTTTAGTATATTTTGTTGTGGGGGGCTTACAGTTTAGTGGTTAATGGGTTTATTATAGCGGCGGTGTGGGCGGACGGCAGATTAGGGGTTAATAATTTTTAAATAGTGTTTGTGATGCGTGAGGGTGGCGGTTTAGGGGTTAATAGGTTTATTATAGTGGTGACGATGTTGGGGAGTGACGGAATAGGGGTTAATAATTTTATTTTAGTGGTGGCGATGTCCTGATCGACAGATTAGGGGTTAATAATTTTATTTTAGTGTTTCCGATGCGGAAGGGCCTCGGTTTAGGGGTTAATAAGTAGTTTATGGGTGTTAGTGTACTTTTTAACACTTTAGTTATGAGTTTTATGTTACAGCTTTGTAACGTAAAACTCATAACTACTGACTTTAGATGGCAGTACGGATCTTGTGGTTATAGAGTATACCGTTCACTTTTTGGCCTCCCAGGCAAACTCTTAATATCGGCGCTATGGAAGTCCCATTGAAAAAGGACTTTTTTAAAAGTGCAGTACTGACGTTGTGTGACGGCCAAAAAGGTGTGCGGTACACCTATACCTATAAGACTTGTAATAGCGGCGTTAGGGAAAAAGCAGTGCTATGAAGCATAACAATGCTTTTTCACTCATAACACAAAACTTGTAATCTAGTTGTTTGTTTGCCTTTTAGACTCCCCACATCTGTATGCACTAGCTCATCCCTAAGATTTTTTTTCCGCCTATAGGCTATGGTCATAAATTCCTCAACTTCTGGATGACAAGATTGGAGAATTGACCAGTGTTTTTTCACTATATTTGAAATGTCTTTGTTGTGTTCACTATGATCCATAACTAATGTCAACCAAAGAAAAGAGGCCTTTTGGATCCACAAACTGGATAATATGCAATCGCTGGGCATGAATAAGGAATTGGATTTATCTGTGCTTCTGTAACATTGTATTAGAGCTCTGTGTTCATTTTGTTTATTTTTTTATCAGTTTTTATGATGAGGGGATAGGCTCTTTTATTATGCTTTTGTATGATAAATAGTTATGTTTTAACGGTATTTGAGTAATGTTTTAATTTTTGTAATATTTTTTGTAGAAATTTTGGTATAAATGTCTGTACAAATTAAGCATAAACATGTTTTCACCTGTACACTAGGGGGAACTAGTGAGCAATATATCCAGGATTGGTTGTTACCATTTTCAAAGGTGTATACATTATAGCATTTCCTGTTACTGATTAGGCATGACTAAGTAATAATTTTCCAAAAAGTTGCTTGTTTTGTATTGTGACCCTTTGATGAAATAAAGGTTATTTTAACCAAAGAGATGCTGCTGGACTTTTGTGTTTTCAGTATTGGAGGATTCTGCAGCGTCCCAGCTACAGCGTGCACTCACACAGGGAGGTGCTGTATCCCGTTTTGTTTGTACTTGTACATTGTGAAGCTGTTAAGAAATATTTGCACACTGTGAGGCAGAGGCATAAATAGAAACCACAGGACCCAGGTGCAAAAATCTAAGAAGAGCACCCTCCCTAACTCCCCCCCCCTCAAAAAAAGGTGAATTTGATACATATAATATTTTTATATAGTGACACTGTTTAACCCACCAGACTGCCAGATAACAAAATGCTAGCTCTGATTATGAGATATAGAAATCCATGCCCTTTGGCTGCTAAGCCATTTCCCACCTGGGTGCTAATATTTTATTTATTTATTTTTATTTTTGAATTTTTTTAAAACATTTTTTAAACTTTTTTATTTCTTTTTACAGACCCCCAAGACTTACACTGTTGGAAAGGTTAGGCGATTACCTTTCCAACAATGGGTCTTGGGGGTCTGTAGCTGCTTAGATGCCTGAGATACAGGCTTCTAAGCAGCATGCCCCCTCCTCCTATACTTAACATTGTTAAGTATAAATAAAGTTAAGCGGTGACGTCATCACGTAATTGCGCGTGACGTCACCGCGCATCATGTGAAGCCCCTTCGATGACTGTCACTCTACAGGCACGATCGCTGGGGTAGGATCAGTAAGGAGCCCCCAGATCTCCCTCAAGGTGGGAGAGTGCTCATGACGGCTCTGAGCCGTCATTAGCACCAGAGTGAGAAACTCTGTGATGGCTCAGAGCCGTCACTAGCACTCAAAGGGTTAAAATATGTTTAAAACATACTTTTTACTTTAATGCTGCAAATTATGCTTATAGATTCTTTCATTATTCAGTAAATATAAAAATGTCTTGATCCAGTGGTGGCTGTTGAAATTTAAAGATGGTGGGGCGCTTGACCCCACCCCTTTAAATAAAGCCACACTATCAGATGGCACTACCAATTCATTAATTAAATAAATAAAAGGTAGACAGAAACACAGAAAAGCACTCGGGGGGAGAGGGAGAGAGAGATGGGGGGAGAGACACACAGAGGGTTAGAGAGAAAGAGAGAGACACAATCACACACAGAGGGTGTGTGAGAGAGAGAGAGAGAGAGAGAGAGAGAGACACACAATCGCACACAGAGAGTTAGAGAGAGAGAGAAAGAGAGAGACACAGACAATCAAACACAGAAGGTTAGAGAGACACATAAGGGATGAGAGAGTCAGAGGGAGAGGAAGAGAGACAGAGAGAGAAAGAGACCATGGGGGAGAACAACACATAAGGAGAGAGATGGATAGATAGAGAGACACACACACACACAAGGGTGGGGGGAAGAGGGACCATTGCATTTTTAAGTAATAAAACAGCAGAGCTACAGAGAGATCAGAAAGTAAGACTATAAATTAATACAGAGGCAAGCTGCTAAGTTAGTGGGTGTAAAGTTTGAGGAAACAAAATACAAAAACGATCCTTTAACTGTTGTAAAACAGTAAAAAAACAAAAAACACTAAACCACATTCATTAAATTATAATTTTCACTAACAGAATCCCTTTCAGTGAAATCTAAGGTTGCAGAACTTACTAAGATGTGGCTAAAACACTGCTCATTGACTGCATCTCTCTTCTTAATCTGCCTCTGTCTGTATTAAGGAAGTGACAGTGGAACATTCCACTGCACTTAGAGGGGAAATACAGAACTCTCTTTTTCACTTTAGCAAAAGCTGGCAGCTTCACAGGACAGCAACAAAATAAATGAAAGTTTTTTTTTTCGTTTTTGTTTTGTTTTATATGATTTAACATCCAGCCCCAACCCTAAGTTCCACTTACTAATGCCTCTCACTGGATTGGTTCAGCCCAAATAGGACTGCCTCAAATAAAGCACTTATGGGCCATGCAATGATCTTAACCACTTTCATCCAGTAGGTGGCGCAGCATGTTGTGTAATGGTGGGCAGACCTGCTTGTGCCTCTCCATTGCACAACATCTAGCTGTGAAAAAAAAATGCTGGGGAAAAAAAAATGCAATTTTTTTTTTTTTTAAAGCCAATAAAAAAATATATATTTTTGCCCATATGAGAGGTGAAGCACTGCCTTATCTGCCTCTAGTGACTGCACATCACTGAATATATATATATATATATATATATATTACATTCCAGTGTACTGCCCCTTTATGCAAGGACTTTCCAGATGCAAGGAGGTATTTTATCTAAGATTTTTACATCTACATAAAATGTTATACTCTCAGACTAAGATTGCCAAGTGTTTAAAATGAGACAGGTTAACTTAACTAAACTGTTCAGTTTACACTACAGCTGACTTAATTTTGAAATACATACCAACAAGCCTAAATCCTGCATTTAACCAGATCTAATGGTATGAGTGTGGAGTTATAAAATCATGATTAGACTAAAATATACTATTTCAAAGAAGAATTACACATTAAAGGGACACTGCACCCTAATTTTTTCTTTTGTAATTCATAAAGAGCATGCAATGTTAAGCAACTTTCTAATTTACTACTATTATCAATTTTTCTTTGTTCTCTTGCTTTCATTATTTGAAAAAGAAGGCATCTAAGCTTTTTTTTGGTTTCAGTACTCTGGACAGCACTTTTTTATTGGTAGATGGATTTATCCACCAATCAGCAAGGACAACCCAGATTGTTAACCAAAAATGGGCCGGCATCTAAACTTACATTCTTGCATTTCAAATAAAGATACCAAGAGAATGAAGAAAATTTGATAATAGGAGTAAATTAGAAAGTTGCTTAAAATTTCATGCTCAATCTGAATCAGGAAAGAATAATTTTGGGTACAGTGTCCCTTTAAATATGTTCTTCATAGATAATACATTGAGATATAAAATAAAATAATAAATCTATCTCCAAATCATTATTTCTTTAAGTTTATGATGTGTATTTATAAAATATAGAATATGGAATAAAGAGTTATAAATGAAATTAGCTTAGATAGGATATGCGTACCACAGCTTACGGTTCCACCAAGACCATATAGAGTACAGCATTTTCAAAATCCATAAGTACAGCTGACAGATGGGAACATTTGTACACTATATTTGAAGTGGTGGTTTGGTTGGGGAAAATGGGGAAAAAACAAACAAACATATGTCAAGCTTTTAAAGTACTTTTCTTCATCTGCAATCTACCTAGATCATTAATGTTCAATTTTCAATTCACAGAATTATTTTTGTTCGCACAATTACAATTATGATTCTTTAAAAAGTGATCTCTTAATTTCTGCATTTTTTTTATCATGCATGTTACACACACTGTTGATTTAGGCGATGCAAGGTGTATAAATGTTCCCTCTTGTGAGTGTTTCTGTGGGTTTCTGCGTTTATGTCTTTGTGCTTTGGTTTGTGCTTTGGTTTTTATGTATTTTTTTCTCTGAGGGTCTCTCTGTGAGGGTGGGTGTGTATGTCTTTGTGCATTTTCTGTGGATGTCTGTGAGGATGTGTGCATATGTCTTTGAGCTTTTTCTATGGGTGTCTCTGTTAGGGTGTTTATATGTTTGTCTTTGTGTATTTTCTCTGGATGTTGTGTGTTTTCTGAGGCTGTCTCTGTCAGTGTTTCCTTGGGTGTATGTGCAAGTTTGAGTTTATGTGTGTGTGTGTGTCCATTGTCTGTTCCTTTTTAGGACATTTTACCTTACTACTGATTATTCACATCTTTTTACAGACTTTAAGACTAATAAGACCTTTCCGGAAGTCACATAATCTACCATTTAACCTTTAAATTATTGTTTAGACAGTTCAGGGCCCTTCTTTTCAGCCACTGCATGCTGTTGTCATTTAGTTGGCATCTTCCTTTACAAAAAGATAACCAGAACTCCATATTTTGTTTTCTAAATCTCCTTTTTTTACAAAACTGTAGTCTACCTCATTACTTGTCAGGTTAATGTAAACAAGTGCTGAGTGTGTTTCATTGCGTGTCTGCTAGAGTGTCTATATGTGAATCCTTATGTGTGAGTGTGTGTGTGTGTTTCAGTGTATGAGTGTGTGTGTATGTTACTACCTTTACAACATTTCCAAGTTTAAATAGACACTTAAGAATAAAGTGCATATATACGTTTTAGTCACTTGGTCAAAAATTGCACATGTCAAATGGGGGGCCCTGATCAATGGTTAAGTTAGCGGCCCCAAAATTTCTAGTGGCGGCCCTGCCACCAGTACTGTATATAGTGAGTTGGTGACACAGTCTGTAATATGCCGATGAGATGGTTCGCCTGACCCTACTTGCCCCAGTACTTTATAAAATGACCACAGTAGTCAGTAACATGGCCACGTACTGTATATAGTGGTACTGTATAGTGACACTGTTTACCGGCCCCTAATGCTGTAGTAACAAGGTCTGTAATTTGCTGGTTTTACAAACATACACACACACACATACATGCATAAATACACACACAGTCACATACATACATACACACACACATAAACACCAATGGGTAAAACAGAAACCCTAACCCCTCTAGTCAGAGACACTAGTGAAGCATCATGTCACACTCATGATATCAGTGCAGGCATATACAGACGCAGATGTGCAAAAATTGTAACCTCAGTAATGGGCTCTGGAGAGTTCTTAAAAACACCGGATACAGAAATTAACAGCAGATTGTATGAGAGACACTCAAAAAAGCATGTTGCATATATTTAACCGAATATTGCAAAGTGAAGCGTATCCCAAGAGGATTGCGTATGAATGTAAGACCCACACTGCTATCCAATAATAAGGAATATTGCAAAGAACTGGAACAGGCAGCAGGTGGAGATTGTGAAAATGAAAGATAATCTACAAACCACACTTACTGGTGAAGCATACGCAATCCTAGCTAAGGAGGTGGGGAAAACCGAAAAGGATTACAGAAACGTACTTGAGATGAGGAAAAGGGAGAAGTTTCAATGCGATGCCAAAGACTACCAATTAGGAGCTGTCTACAGGTGGTTATGTGATCGGGGAAATGAACAATGCCCCCAGACCGGCAGATCACGTGGTAGTTGGCGTCCTTGTTGCAATAGAAACATGGAGGCGGCTGGAAGTGACACAGATTCTTCCATGAGTTTTTTAACAGAGGAATCTGAGGGTGAAAACGCTGAGGTGGCAGGAAACATAAGAGGAAGCCACAATCCACGGAGCAGGGGCAGCAACATCAAGGAATGACCAGGCGATCCCAAAGAATATGAGACATTAAATACAGGTATACTTCCTGATTTTGGTATGGGTGATGGTATTGAGACTCTTAATGCTGCTGAAACAACTATAACAACTCCGGGACTGGTCATTAATACTTCGGACTATACTTTGACTGCAGACGAGAATATGCTATTAAATAAGGGTCTCTCATTCAGTCCTATACAAAGTATTGATATGTTCATTGCAACAAGACCTTTATAGATTTTTCAGACTTGTTAAATTAAAAGTATTTTTTCTAACAAACATGAAATGTTGGGACATGATGTAGCTACACCCTCCTATATAAAATTGAGAGATTTGGGTTTAATAAATAAAAGTAGATTTAATCCTAACATAACAGAACGTATCATCAATACATTTATGGAATTGGTTAAGAGAGATGTAGATAAATTACATTAAAAAAATTAAGAAAACAGCAGGTAAATATAATCTAACTAAAGGGGAGGCGCATGCCATAAAATCCCTTAAAGAGAATAAAGACATCCTTATTAAGAGTGCGGACAAGGGTGGTGCTATAACAATTATGAACAAATCGGATTATATGATGGAGATTAAAAGTCAGCTTTCCCAAGAACTAAAGTGTACAAAAAATTATCCTATGACCCCACAATGAAAATTCAGAAGGAGCTGAGTAGATTAATTGGGTTGGCTATGGATAAAGGTATTATATGGAAGATGTTGCACAATTTTTAATTAAGAAAAAATTTTGTATTCCAATTTTCTATACCCTGCTTAAGTTACACAAATGGCTGCAGAATCCTCTGGGATGCCCCATTGTGGCTGGGATTGACTCAGTATTTTCAGGTGCTGCCATTTTCCTGGATAGGATACTGCAGCCGTTTGTGACCTTGTCTATTTCATATTTTAAAGACACAGGTGACTTCCTTAGAAAACTTCAGGGTTTAGAGATAGGTTCGAGCAAGTGTATTTTGCACTCCTTAGATGTTGGCAGTCTTTATACTGCCATAAAGCATGAAAGCGGTATAGGAGCAGTAAGGAGGGTACTTTTTAATAGTACACAATATACACTTGCTCAAGTGGACTTTTTTGAGCAATAGCTTAAGATGGTTTTGTAGTTTAATTATTTCATGTTCCAGGATACACACTATTTACAGAGACAAGGTACGGCCATGGGTTCCAATGTCGCCCCCACATACATGAACATTTACATGAATATTTATGAAGAGAAATTTGTCTTTGAGAACAAATTATTAATCAAGTATGCAGCCACTTGGTGGCGCTACATTGATGACGTGTTTGCTGTGTGGTTGGGCGACATTGGAACCCTGGAAAAATTTGTACAGGATCTTAATTTGAGTACTAATTTAATAAAATTTACACTTACGGCTAGTGCGGAAAGAATTACTTTTTTGGATACTAGTGTATATATGAAGGATGGTAAGCTCTGTACGGATTAGTACGTGAAGCCCACCAATAAAAATAGTTTGTTACACTATAAACGTTTTCATCCAAACAATACAGTATGATTCCTCCCCCGAAGTCAATACATGAGGGTAGAAAGGATAGTAACTGAACATGAGAATCTGACCCTCAGATTTAAAGAAATTACTAATAAATTCCTTAGTAGGGGTTATCCTGCTGGCCTTCTAAGAGATGAATTGAAGAAAATAGAGAGTCAATCTGAAATGAGGAAGGATTTCCAGAGGAAAGGTAAAATGAAATATAAAAGGTTGACATTAGTTATGGATCATAGTGAACACAACTAAGAAATTTCAAATATAGTGAAAAAACACTGGTCAATTCTCCAATCGTGTCATCCAGAAGTTGAGGAATTTATGACTATACCTAGACCAGCCTATAGGCTGAAGAAAATTCTAGGGATGAGCTAGTGCATACAGATGTGGGGAGTCTTAAAGGCAAACAATATTATTTGACATGTAAAAATAAGGGGAGCTTCCCATGCCATAATTGCGGTAACTGTAACTCCATGATTAAGGGATCACAATTTCTACATCCCTTAACTGGTAAAAAAAATGATATTCAGGGCTTCTTCACTTGTAATACCATATATGCAATTTATTTGATTAAGTGTCCATGTGGGGTCATTTACATTGGAGAGACCACCCATAAGGTAAGAGACAGGATCAATGAACATAAAAACAACATAAGATGTAGAAATAAGGAAGCCCCAGTTTCTGGTCATTTTTTTAAAATATGGGCATAATATAAGTCAATTACGATTTCCGGTCATAGACCATATACCTTATCCACTTAGGGGAGGGGATAGGAGGGGATAGGGAGAATCTTCTCAAAAGAAAAGAGGCCTTTTGGATCCACAAACTGGATAGTATGCAACCGCTGGGCATGAATAAGGAATTGGATTTATCTGTGTTTCTGTAACATTGTGTTAGAGCTCTTCATTTTGTATATGTTTTCGATCGTTTTTTATTATAGGCTCTTTTATTATGCTTTTGATAAATAGTATGTTTTAACAGTATTTGAGTAATGTTTTAATTTTTTTAATATTTTTTGTAAAAATGTTGGTATAAATATCTGTACAAATAAAGCATAAACATTTTTTCACCTGTACACTAGGGGGAACTAGTGAGCAATATATCCAGGATTGGTTGTTACCATTTTCACAGGTGTATAAATTGTAGCATTTCCTGTTACTGATTAGGCATGACTAAGGAATAATTTTCCAAAATGTTGCTTGTTTTGTATTGTGACCTTTTGATGAAATAAAGGTAATTTTAACCTAAGAGGTGCTGCTGGACTTTTGTGTTCTCAACAACCAATATGCAGACTGTGGTTCAAGATATCTCATAGATTACAGCGATTGGAAACTGAATCCTGTAATTTTTCAGAGAATTGCATATCTGAGGGGTCCTTTTATAATAGATCTTTTTGCATCTCATTTAAATCATCAGGTCTTCCCTTATTACAGTTAGAGGCCAGATACGGAGGCTCTAGCCATGGATGCTTTTCTTAAAATGTGGCCAGTTCAAGAAGCTTATGATTTCCCTCCATTTCCGATGATTCTCAGTACTCTTCTCTTCGTCAAGAGACATTTGCTCTCCCTATTAATAATAACACCACTTTGGCCTACACAAGTTTGGTATCCTCTTATTTTAGAGATGTCTTACCTTCCTCCAATCTGTATTTCGGTTCAACCGAATCTTCTTACAGATCCCAACGGAGAATTTCACAATCTTGTTCTGATAATGTATCTGATACTGAAAGTAATGTATTACATATCTTTGCTTATATTAAAATGTCCGGGTTAGACCATTTAATTACATATAGCTATGGGTATTTTCGAATGTGAGATAGATTACATATCTGATGCACATAATTAACTACCACCATAATTGTTTAGACTAAGTTTTACACTATGAGCAATGCAATATCAGATAGTGCTTATATTATAGGGCTGATACATTTGTCTCTTTTTATTTCTATTTGGGAACATTTATCTTATATATTCTTGTTTGATACCATATGTCTCTTTTGTATAATGATTATGTATTTTTGATAATTTCCCATAGTCGTATTTGTATAGACAGCTATATGTATATTTCACTATTGCTCAGTCTTTTTCAGAGGATTTATCTTTAATATTGTTTTTAGTATTATTGTGATAACTTTTACTGACTTTGACTATATTGCTAATTGATAAGCCATCGCACAGTGGTGTGGTCTGATTTTTTAACTAATTTCACATGGACAAGGGTTTTTTTGTAAAACTTTGGCCTACACAAGTTTGGTATCCTCTTATTTTAGAGATGTCTTACCTTCCTCCAATCTGGATTTCGGTTCAACCGAATCTTCTTACAGATCCCAACGGAGAATTTCACAATCTTGTTCTGATAATGTATCTGATACTGAAAGTAATGTATTACATATCTTTGCTTATATTAAAATGTCCGGGTTAGACCATTTAATTACATATAGCTATGGGTATTTTCGAATGTGAGATAGATTACATATCTGATGCACATAATTAACTACCACCATAATTGTTTAGACTAAGTTTTACACTATGAGCAATGCAATATCAGATAGTGCTTATATTATAGGGCTGATACATTTGTCTCTTTTTATTTCTATTTGGGAACATTTATCTTATATATTCTTGTTTGATACTATATGTCTCTTTTGTATAATGATTATGTATTTTTGATAATTTCCCATAGTCGTATTTGTATAGACAGCTATATGTATATTTCACTATTGCTCAGTCTTTTTCAGAGGATTTATCTTTAATATTGTTTTTAGTATTATTGTGATAACTTTTACTGACTTTGACTATATTGCTAATTGATAAGCCATCGCACAGTGGTGTGGTCTGATTTTTTAACTAATTTCACATGGACAAGGGTTTTTTAAATCAGCAGCAACTAGTTCAACTTAGGTTATGACTACGGATGTTATCCGAAACGCGTAAGCCGTTCTAGGACTACACACCAGTATGTATGATGTGCTTGAAGGTTTTGGATGTACCCCCCCATTTGTTTTTAACCATTGACTAAATAAAATTTGAAGATTTTACCTTACGGAAGGAATCATCCATTTCTTTCATGTAATTGGCAAGAGTCCATGAGCTAGTGACGTATGGGATATACAATCCTACCAGGAGGGGCAAAGTTTCCCAAATCTCAAAATGGCTATAAATACACCCCTCACCACACCCACAATTCAGTTTTACAAACTTTGCCTCCTATGGAGGTGGTGAAATAAAGTTTGTGCTAAGATTTCTACACTGACATGTGCTTCTCAGCATTTTGAAGCCCGATTCCTCTCAGAGTACAGCGGATGTCAGAGGGATGTGAAGGGAGTATCACCTATTGAATGCAATGGTTTTCCTCACAGGAGATCTATTTCATAGGCTCTCTGTTATCGGTCGTAGAGATTCATCTCCTACCTCCCGTTTCAGATCGACGATATACTCTCATATACCATTACCTCTACTGATAACTGTTTCAGTACTGGTTTGGCTATCTGCTATATGTGAATGGGTGTCTTTCGGTAAGTATGTTTTTTATTACTTAAGACACCCCAGCTATGGTTTGGCACTTTATGCATTTATATAAAGTTATAAATATATGTATTGTACTTATATTTGCCATGAGTCAGGTTCATGTATTTCCTTGCACAAAACTGTCAGTTTCATATTTAGGGAAAATAAACATATTAAGAAATATTTTTCTTACCTGGGGTTTAGTCTTTTTTTCAAATTGACTACTTTTTTTCTTGCAAATTGCGGGCAGTACTAGGCCCGCGGGTGCGCCAAATGCTAGACTTTATTGCGTCATTTTTGGAGCAAGAATATTTTGGCGTGAAAAGTACGTCCGTTGATGCAAGTTCGTCATTTCCGGCATCGTATTTTACGTCGAAGCCTTACACATGGTTGTGTCGTTAGTGACGCAAGTGTGTCATTTCCGGATATTGTTGGCGCCAAAAAAATTTCAGTTACGTTATGAGTCATACTTGGCGCCAAATTTTTCATTAATTTAGTACCCCATTGCTGTTTGCCTCTTGCCTTTTTCTATGTCAGAGGGCTATGGTATTTGCATTTTTTCCCATTCCTGAAACTGTCATATAAGGAAATTGATAATTTTGCTTTATATGTTGGTTTTTCTTTTACATTTTGCAAGATGTCTCAATCTGATCCTGCCTCAGAAGTATCTGTTGGAACTTTGCTACCTGACATCGGTTCTACCAAAGCTAAGTGCATTTGTTGTAAGACTGTGGAAATTATATCTCCGAATGTCATTTGTAATAGTTGTCATGATAAACTTTTACATGCAGATAATGTGTCCATCAGTAATAGTACATTGCCAGTTGCAGTTCTGTCAACTTCTAATGTACAAGATATACCTATGAATTTTAAAGAATTTGTTACTGATTCTATTCAGAAGGCTTTGTCTGCATTTCTGCCTTCTAATAAACGTAAAAGGCCTTTTAAAACTTCTCATTCAGTTGATGAAATTTTGAATGACCGACAACATAATGATTTATCCTCCTCTGATGAGGATCTATCTGATACAGAAAATCCTTCCTCAGATATTGACACTGACAAATCTACTTATTTAATTAAAATGGAGTATATTCGTTCTTTATTAAAAGAAGTTTTAATTACTTTGGATATTGAGGAATCTAGTAAATGTTTAAATGCTGTTTTTAAACCTCCTGTGGTTACTCCAGAGGTTTTTCCTATTCCTGATGCTATTTCTGATATGATTTCTAAGGAATGGAATAAGCCAGGCACTTCTTTTACTCCTTCTTCAAGGTTTAAAAAATTGTATCCTTTACCAGCAATTTCTATAGAGTTTTGGGAAAAAGTCCCCAAAGTTGATGGGGCTATTTCTACTCTTGCTAAACGTACCACTATTCCTATGGAATATAGTACTTCCTTTAAGGATCCTTTAGATAGAAAGCTTGAATCTTATCTAAGGAAAGCCTATTTATATTCAGGTCATCTTCTCAGACCTGCAATTTCTTTGGCTGATGTTGTGGTTGCATCAACTTTTTGGTTGGAAAATTTAGCGCAACAAGAATTGGATACTGACATATCTAGCATTATTCGCTTACTGCAATATGCTAATCATTTTATTTGTGATGCCATTTTTGATATTATCAAAATTGATGTTAGATCCATGTCTTTAGCTATTTTAGCTAGAAGAGCTTTGTGGCTTAAATCTTGGATTGCTGATATGACATCTAAGTCTAGATTACTATCTCTCTCTTTCCAAGGTAATAATTTATTTGGTTCTCAGTTGGATTCTATTATTTCAACTGTTACTGGGGGAAAGGGAGTTTTTCTGCCTCAGGATAAAAAATCTAAGGGTACATCTAAGGCTTCTAACCATTTTCGTTCCTTTCGTCAAAATAAAGAACAAAAATCTTATCCTTCCCCCAAGGAATCTGTTTCCAATTGGAAGCCTTCCTTAAATTGGAATAAATCAAAGCCATTTAAGAAACCAAAGTCAGCCCCTAAGTCCGCATGAAGGTGCAGCCATCATTCCAGCTCAGCTGGTAGGGGGCAGATTAAGGTTTTTCAAGGATATTTGGATAAATTCTGTCCAAAATCAATGGATTCAGAGCATTGTCTCTCAAGGTTATAGAATAGAATTCAGAGTAAAACCTCCTGTGAGAAGATTTTTTCTCTCACGCATCCCAGTAAATCCAGTAAAAGCTCAGGCTTTCCTGAAGTGTGTTTCAGACCTGGAGTTTTCAGGGGTAATCATGCTGGTTCCTTTTCAGGAACAAGGTATGGGGTTTTATTCAAATCTATTCATTGTCCCAAAGAAGGAAAATTCATTCAGACCAGTTCTGGATCTGAAAATTTTGAATTGTTATGTAAGAGTACTAACTTTCAAGATGGTGACTATAAGGACTATTCTGCCTTTTGTTCAGCGAGGACATTATATGTCCACAATAGACTTGCAGGATGCATACCTTCATATTCTGATTCATCCAGAACATTATCAGTTTCTGAGATTCTCTTTTCAAGACAAGCATTACCAATTTGTTGCTCTTCCATTTGGCCTAGCAACAGCTCCAAGAATCTTTTCAAAGGTTCTAGGTGCCCTATTCTCTGTAATCAGAGAACAGGGTATTGCAGTGTTTCCTTATTTGGATAATATCTTGGTACTAGCTCAGTCTTTACGTTCTGCAGAATCTCACACAAATCAACTAGTGTTGTTTCTTCGAAAACATGGTTGGAGGATCAATTTACCAAAAAGTTTCTTGATTCCTCAGACAAGGGTCACCTTTTTAGGTTTCCAGATAGATTCAGTGTCCATGACTCTGTCTCTAACAGACAAGAGACGTTTGAAATTGGTTGCAGCCTGTCGGCACCTTCAGTCTCAGTCATTCCCTTCAGTGGCTATGTGCATGGAAGTTTTAGACCTCATGACTGCAGCATCGGACACGATTCCTTTTGCTCGTTTTCACATGAGACCTCTCCAGCTTTGTATGCTGAATCAGTGGTGCATGGATTATACAAAGATATCACAATTAATATCATTAAATCCCAATGTTCAACACTCTCTGACGTGGTGGTGAAATCACCATCGTTTAATTCAAGGGGCTTCTTTTATTCGGCCAACCTGGACTGTGATAACTACAGATGCAAGTATTTCAGGTTGGGGAGCTGTTTGAGGATCTCTGACAGGACAAGGGGTTTGGAAATCTCAAGAGGCGAGATTACCAATCAATATTTTAGAACTCCATGCAATTTTCAGAGCTCTTCAGTTTTGGCCTCTGTTGAAGAGAGAACCGTTCATTTGCTTTCAGACAGACAATATCACAACTGTGGCATATGTCAATCATCAGGGTGGGACTCACAGTCCCCAAGTCATGAAAGAAATATCTTGGATACTTGCTTGGGCGGAACCCAGCTCCTGTCTAATCTCTGTGGTGCATATCCCAGGTGTAGACAATTGGGAGGAGGATTATCTCAGCCGTCAGACTTTACATTTGGGAGAGTGGTCTCTCCATCCAGATGTGTTTTCTCAGATTTTTCAGATGTGGGGTCTTCCAGTGGTAGATCTGATGGCCTCTCTTCTAAACAAGAAACTTCCCAGATACCTGTCCAGGTCCAGGTATGTTCAGGCGGAAGCAGTGGATGCGCTGACACTTCCATGGTGTTATCAACCTGCTTACATTTTCCCGCCTCTAGTTCTTCTTCCAAGAGTGATCTCCAAAATCATCATGGAACAATCGTTTGTGTTGCTGGTGGCTCCAGCACGGCCCCACAGGTTTTGGTATGCGAATCTTGTTCGGAGGATGTCCTGTTGCCAACCTTGGCCACTTCCGTTAAGGCTGGACATTCTGTCTCAAGGTCCATTTTTCCATCAGGATCTAAAATCATTAAATTTGAAGATATGGAAATTGAACGCTTAGTGCTAAGTCATAGAGGTTTCTCTGACTCAGTGATTAATACTGTGTTACAAGCTTGTAAATATGTCTCGAGAAAGATTTATTATCGAGTTTGGAAGACTTACATTTCATGGTGTTCTTCTCATAAATTCTCTTGGCATTCTTTTAGATTTCCTAGAATTTTACAGTTTCTTCGGGATGGTTTTATAAAGGTTTGTCTGCAAGTTCCTTGAAGGGACATATCTCTGCTCTTTCTGTTTTATTTCACAGAAAGATTGCTAAACTTCCTGATATTCACTGTTTTGTACAGGGCTTTAGTTCGTATTAAGCCTGTCATTAAATCAATTTCTCCTCCATGGAGTCTTGGTTTTGAAGGCATTACAGGCTCTTCCATTTGAGCCCATGCATTCTTTGGACATTAAACTACTTTCTTGGAAAGTGTTGTTTCTTTTGGCTATCTCTTCTGCTAGAAGAGTTTCTGAGCTATCTGCTCTTTCTTGTGAATCTCCTTTTCTGATTTTTCATCAGGATAAGGCGGTTTTGCGGACTTCATTTCAATTTTTACCTAAGGTTGTGAATTCTAACAACATTAGTAGAGAAATTGGTGTTCCTTCCTTGTGTCCTAATCCTAAGAATTCTTTGGAAAGATCCTTACATTCTTTGGATGTGGTAAGAGCTTTGAAATATTATATTGAAGCTACCAAATATTTCAGGAAGACTTCTAGTCTATTTGTTATATTTTCTGGTCCTAGCAAAGGTCAGAAGCCTTCTGCTATTTCCATGACTTCTTGGTTAAAGCTTTTGATTAATCAAGCTTATTTGGAGTCTGGTGAGATCCCACCTCAGAGAATTACAGCTCATTCTACTAGATCAGTCTCCACTTTGTGGGCTTTTAAGAATGAAGCTTCAGTTGATCAGATTTGCAAAGCGGCAACTTGGTCCTCTTTGCATACATTTACTAAGTTCTACCGTTTTGATGTATTTGCTTCTTCAGAAGCAGTTTTTGGTAGAAAAGTACTTCAAGCAGCTGTTTCAGTTTGATTCTTCTGCTGATGTTTTAAGTTTTTCTTGTCATTAAGAGAATAAACGTATAATTTGGGTTTTGGATTATTTTTTAAGCGGAAAATGGCAGTTTTTTTGTTTTATCCCTCCCTTTATAGTGACTCTTGCGTGGAGTTCCACATATTGGGTATTGTTATCCCATACATCACTAGATCATGGACTCTTGCCAATTACATGAAAGAAAACATAATTTATGTAAGAATTTACCTGATAAATTAATTTCTTTCATATTGGCAAGAGTCCATGAGGCCCACCCTTTTTATGATGGTTATGATTTTTTGTAGAAAGCACAATTATTTCCAAATTCCTTTGTTGGTGCTTTTTACTCCTTTCTTTATCACCCCACTACTTGGCTATTCGTTAAACTGAATCGTGGGTGTGGTGAGGGTTGTATTTATAGGCATTTTGAGGTTTGGGAAACTTTGCCCCTCCTGGTAGGATTTTATATCCCATACGTCACTAGCTCATGGACTCTTTCCAATATGAAAGAAATGAATTTATCAGGTAAATTCTTACATAAATAATGTTTTTTTTATGTTCTACAACTTTATGTTAACACCAGCTCTTTTTTGGATGTATTTATTGGCTAATTCTAGAGGTATGAGCCGGTGTATATGACTAGCATAGGCGGAAGAAAGATCATGTGTTGGTGACGTCACAGTGGATGTCGGAGGCACACGGAAGGACGCCAAACTATCCAAGAGCTACCAACTGACCGACGGAGGTTTTACGGAGAGAGCATTAGAGGAGAGTTCCTGCTTCATCGGCCTAGTGGCTCAAGGTATGGGGGTTCCAAGGCAGTTCATACAGGGAGTGCAGAATTATTAGGCAAATGAGTATTTTGACCACATCATCCTCTTTATGCATGTTGTCTTACTCCAAGCTGTATAGGCTCGAAAGCCTACTACCAGTTAAGCATATTAGGTGATGTGCATCTCTGTAATGAGAAGGGGTGTGGTCTAATGACATCAACACCCTATATCAGGTGTGCATAATTATTAGGCAACTTCCTTTCCTTTGGCAAAATGGGTCAAAAGAAGGACTTGACAGGCTCAGAAAAGTAAAAAATAGTGAGATATCTTGCAGAGGGATGCAGCACTCTTAAAATTGCAAAGCTTCTGAAGCGTGATCCTCGAACAATCAAGCGTTTCATTCAAAATAGTCAACAGGGTCGCAAGAAGCGTGTGGAAAAACCAAGGCGCAAAATAACTGCCCATGAACTGAGAAAAGTCAAGCGTGCAGCTGCCAATATGCCACTTGCCACCAGTTTGGCCATATTTCAGAGCTGCAACATCACTGGAGTGCCCAAAAGCACAAGGTGTGCAATACTCAGAGACATGGCCAAGGTAAGAAAGGCTGAAAGATGACCACCACTGAACAAGACACACAAGCTGAAACGTCAAGACTGGGCCAAGAAATATCTCAAGACTGATTTTTCTAAGGTTTTATGGACCGATGAAATGAGAGTGAGTCTTGATGGGCCAGATGGATGGGCCCGTGGCTGGATTGGTAAAGGGCAGAGAGCTCCAGTCCGACTCAGACGCCAGCAAGGTGGAGGTGGAGTACTGGTTTGGGCTGGTATCATCAAAGATGAGCTTGTGGGGCCTTTTCGGGTTGAGGATGGAGTCAAGCTCAACTCCCAGTCCTACTGCCAGTTTCTGGAAGACACCTTCTTCAAGCAGTGGTACAGGAAGAAGTCTGCATCCTTCAAGAAAAACATGATTTTCATGCAGGACAATGCTCCATCACACGCGTCCAAGTACTCCACAGCATGGCTGGCAAGAAAGGGTATAAAAGAAGAAAATCTAATGACATGGCCTCCTTGTTCACCTGATCTGAACCCCATTGAGAACCTGTGGTCCATCATCAAATGTGAGATTTACAAGGAGGGAAAACAGTACACCTCTCTGAACAGTGTCTGGGAGGCTGTGGTTGCTGCTGCACGCAATGTTGATGGTGAACAGATCAAAACACTGACAGAATCCATGGATGGCAGGCTTTTGAGTGTCCTTGCAAAGAAAGGTGGCTATATTGGTCACTGATTTG
This sequence comes from Bombina bombina, assembly GCF_027579735.1. Taxonomy (NCBI): domain Eukaryota; kingdom Metazoa; phylum Chordata; class Amphibia; order Anura; family Bombinatoridae; genus Bombina; species Bombina bombina. Next base: position 309,259,742 of record NC_069502.1, on the reverse strand, counting down.
TTTTTGTTTTGTTTTTGAATGTCAGAAATGTATATTTGTGAATGTTGAGATGTTATATTGGTTTCACTGGTAAAAATAAATAATTGAAATGGGTATATATTTGTTTTTTGTTAAGTTGCCTAATAATTATGCACAGTAATAGTCACCTGCACACACAGATATCCCCCTAAAATAGCTATAACTAAAAACAAACTAAAAACTACTTCCAAAACTATTCAGCTTTGATATTAATGAGCTTTTTGGGTTCATTGAGAACATGGTTGTTGTTCAATAATAAAATTAATCCTCAAAAATACAACTTGCCTAATAATTCTGCACTCCCTGTATAAGCAAACGTTGCATCGTGTGAATATATAATAATGCTTAAACACTGACATTGAACTCTGTGAAATTTGTACTGTTTCACTATTGTTTGGTGAGGAGGAAAGCCTTGCATTGTTACTAAATACACTGTGAACTTATTCATGTTTTTTAAGATATTGAATTGCTGGGTATTTCACACTTTTTGTATTCAGCAATATTAATAATAATGTTAACACTAGTAACGGGGCTTTACATAAAGCTGCTTCTAGTTTAACATAGCATGTGGTACTGATAAAATCTCTTTATACTAATTATATAAAACTGCAATGTTGTGATAGCAGTTAAATGTATATTCAGTAAGCCTCCACTCATCAAAATTGTAATCTATTTCAAATATCATACAATCCAAAATGTAATAGTAATTTCAAATAATTTATTGTAAATGCAAATGTGTTTAAATAATAAAAAATAAGTGTAAGTGAACAATGCTTGCATTTTATTTGCATATTATCAAGCAATGCCTTTGTCTCTTTCTCTGGGAGTAAACAAAAAACACTCAGAGGAAGCAAGAATGTTTCCGTTGACTTTTCTATAATGCACTTGCAGCGAGGAACCTCTTGATGTTTTTGGGTTTTGCAGCTGTAGCTGGCAGAGCAGACAAGTTTTATTGCTTTAAAGCTTGTGTGAGATATGCATATAGGCAAACAGAATAAATGGGTGTAGGTGAGATGATACAGGTATATATTGTACAACTGATGGATGGTGGGCTAAGATAGCAAGTTTACTAATTTTTCTATTTATTATTGTAAGGATGGTGAATACAGACAAATTACCTTGCTATCACATATCGGGTCAGATTACAAGTAAAGCGTTAAATATTTATTTTGTTTAGTTGAAAGTAAACTTAACAAGGGCAGGTTAGCGTATTACAAGTTGAAAGTAAATATTTGCACAGGAGCAAAACCTGATGCACTCTTACTTCAGGACTTTGGATATCATGACCCTGTTAACTTCTTCTCCATATAGTTTACAATGGAGCGCGCTTTTAAAAAAACACTTACACCTAGATAACGAGTTTTGCATTAGCCTTAAAAAGCAGCAATGAGAGGTCCCAACGCTGCTTTTTAACGCCCGCTGGTATTACGAGTCTGGCAGGTACAGGTGTACCGCTCACTTTTTTCCGCGACTCTGGCATACTGCAAATCCACTTACATAAATTACGTATCCTATCTTTTCAATTGGATTTTCCTAACACCGGTATTACGAGTCTTGGAGAAAGTCAGCGGTACACCATCTCCTATCAAGACTCCTACCGCATTTAAAAGTCAGTAAAGAGTTTTATGGGCTAACACCGTAACATAAAACTCTTAACTAAAGTGCTAAAAAGTACACTAACACCCATAAACTACCTATTAACCCCTAAACCGTGCCCCCCCTCACATCGCAAATACTTAAATAAATTTTTTAACCCCTAATCTGCCGATCGGACATCGCCGCCACTTCAATAAATATATTAACCCCTAAACCGCCGCACTCCCACCTCGCAAACATTAGTTAAATTTTATTAACCCCTAATCTGCCGTCCCTAACATCGCCGACACCTACCTACATTTATTAACCCCTAATCTGCCGCCCCAACGTCGCCAAAACTATATTAAAGTTATTAACCCCTAAACCTAAGTCTAACCCTAACCCCCTAACTTAAATATAATTTAAAATAATCCAAATAAAATTACTACAATTAACTAAATAATTCCTATTTAAAACTAAATACTTACCTATAAAATAAACCCTAAGATACCTACAATATAACTAATAGTTACATTGTAGCTAGCTTAGGGTTTATATTTATTTTACAGGCAAGTTTGTATTTATTTTAACTAGGTACAATAGTTATTAAATAGTTATTAACTATTTAATAACTTCCTAGTTAAAATAAATACAAATATACCTGTAAAATAAAACCTAACCTAAGTTACAATTATATTTACACCTAACACTACACTATCATTAAATAAATTAACTAAATTAACTTCAATTAAATTAAATAAACTAAGGTACGGAAAAAAACATACACTAAATTACAGAAAATAATAAAATATTTACAATTAAGGAATTAATGTAGAAAAAATCCTATTGGCTGATGCAATTGGATCAGCCAATAGGATTGAGCTTGCATTCTATTGGCTCATTGGAACAGCCAATAGAATGCAACCTCAATCCTATTGGCTGATTGCATCAGCCAATAGGATTTTTTTCTACCTTAATTCCGATTGGCTGATAGAATTCTATAAGCCAATTGGAATTCAAGGGACGCCATCTTGGATGACGTCACTTAAAGGTACCGTCATTTAGTGTTAGTCGTCGGAAAGAAGAGGATGCTTCACGTCCGATGTCTTGAAGATGGACCCGCTCCGGATGGATTAAGATAGAAGATGCCGCCTGGATGAAGACTTCTGGCTGTCTGGAGGACCTCTTCTGCCAAGATAGGATGAAGACTTTGGACCGTCTGGAGGACCATTTGTGCCCAGTCGGGTTAAGACGTCTCAAGGTAGGGTGATCTTCAAGGGGTTAGTGTTAGGTTTTATTAAGGGGGCATTGGGTGGGTTTTAGAGTAGGGTTGGGTGTGTGGGTGATGGGTTTTAATGTTGGGGGGGTATTGTATTTTTTTCACAGGTAAAAGAGCTGAATACTATGGGGCAATGCCCCGCAAAAGGCCCTTTTAAGGGCTATTTGTAATTTAGTATAGGGTAGGGCTTTTTTTTATTTTGGGGGGCTTTTTTATTTTATTAGGGGGATTAGATTAGGTGTAATTAGTTTAAAAAAATTGTAATTATTTTATTATTTTCTGTAATTTAGTGGGGGGGGGTTCGTACTTTAGTTTATTTAATTTAATTGTAATTAATTGTAGTTAATTTAGGTAATTAATTTAATTATAGTGTAGTGTTAGGTGTAATTGTAATTTAGGTTAGGTTTTATTTTACAGGTAAATTTGTACTTATTTTAGCTAGGTAGTTATTAAATAGTTAATAACTATTTAGTAACTATTCTACCTTGTTAAAATAAATACAAACTTGCCTGTAAAATAAAAATAAACCCTAAGCTAGCTACAATGTAACTATTAGTTATATTGTAGCTAGCTTAGGGTTTATTTTATAGGTAAGTATTTAGTTTTAAATATGAATTATTTAGTTAATAATAGTAATTTTATTATGATTTATTTAAATTATATTTAAATTAGGGGGTGTTAGGGTTAGGGTTAGACTTAGGTTTAGGGGTTAATATATTTATTATAGTGGCGGCGACGTTGTGGGCGGCAGATTAGCGGTTAATAAATGTAGTTAGGTTGCGGCGACATTGGGGACGGCAGATTAGGGGTTAATAAATATAATGTAGGGTTCGGCGATGTTGGGGGCAGCAGATTAGGGGTTCATAAGAATAATGTAGGTAGCGGCGGTGTCCGGAGCAGCAGATTAGGGGTTAATAATATAATGCAGGTGTCGGCGATGTCGGGTGCGGCAGATAAGGGGTTAATAAGTGTAAGATTAGGGGTGTTTAGACTTGGGGTTCATGTTAGGGTGTTAGGTATAGACATAACTTTTATTTTCCCATAGGAATCCATGGGGCTGCGTTAGGAGCTGAACACTGCTTTTTTGCAGGTGTTAGGTTTTTTTTCATCCGAATCTGCCCCATTGATTCCTATGGGAAAATCGTGCACAAGCACGTTTTACCTGCATACCACTACTGTAAGCAGCGCTGGTATTACAGTGAGATGTGGAGCTAAATTTTGCTCAACGCTCACTTTTTTGCAGCTAACGACGGGTTTGAAAAAACCTGTAATACCAGCGTTGTTTGTAGGTGAGCGGTGAGCATAAACTGTGCGTTAGCACCGCAAGTCTTACTGACAAAAACTCGTAATCTAGCCGTTATTGTTTGCACACTAACCCGACACTGCGAAAGACCTACAGCGTTATACCCGAAGTAAAGAACATTTCATATACCATATACCTTTTAACCCTTATCAAAATTTTTTAGTAATATTTAATTAAATCATTTTTTTCAGATAGTGTATATATGGGTGTAACACTTATTTTAATGTACTTGTGTTTGGTGAACATTTTGTTTTAAACCCTTTACGCTAGGTCTTCACTCACAAACTTGACAAGCACAAATTTAATTTGCTCTTGGGGAAACTCAGCGCTAGTCAACATGGATTGCGATATTGCTTTTCGTGTCGACTTATAATATAGCCCATTGTTTATTTAATAGTGTGCATGTCTTTAATGCACTAAAATTAGTAAATTCAATAGCATATTCTACAGTTTATCCAACAAATTCAGTGCATTTGCATGTCTAAGTGGAAAAAAAACAAAAGTGGCAACTCACATGTTGTGCACGTGTGGCAAACTGGAGTATACCGGTCCCTCCAGTGAGACAACCCAGGCACAACAGCGATGGAGGAGAACGACTACAAGCAACAAGCCAACACCACAATGTGGAAATCCTCAACCGAGTGTCGTGGGGATAGGGGGCGACGTCACAGTCACAAGGTAAGTAGCAAGAGTTTAGCAATTCCTTTGCAAGTTTTACAGAAAAACAAACAAATGCTATACATAATTGTGGAAGACTTGCACAAAATTTACAAAGCAAGTATTTTCTGAAGACCTTCTATGCAGACATTTGTTTGCTTGCAGTAAACTATTGAAGCTTGGCAAGTCTAGCAAGAGTTTAGCAATTAATTTGAAAACTTGCAGCAAAAGTACATGCTGAGCAACAACAGCAGCAACATTAGGGCAGATGCTACAAGAGATGTAGATGATCTCATTGTGCCATGCAGTCAGGAAGAAGAGGGAAGTATTGAGCAGGTTTCCCAAGTCTCTGTTTTGGGCAATAAGGATATTACTGTGAGTCCCAGCATGCCTGCTATAGCCTTTATTATAGACCAGGAGGAGCTTGATTACAAGCCTGAGTATATGGTGGAGGAAGAAGATATTCCCCCACAGGGTCCATGCATCATGGGCAGTCGCAGCACAACTTCCTCCCCACTTTTAGATCAGCAGTATTCTCCTGTATTCTCTCCCTCTCCATCACCACCATCATCCCCTGTTGTGGATCAACAAGTTTCTACGACAGCCTTACCCTCTACCCATGTTGGCAGTTTCACTAGTTGTGCAATTTCTGTCAGTTGTTGAGTCACTGGCAGTTCCACCACCACCAGTGGTTAAAAGGCAGGCTGTGGCAAAAACTTCTTAACATCTCTCAAAGGAGTTGGAACACTTTATTAGCATTGGAAGTGGATCCTTCGCTAATTGCAAATTGTATGGCAAAGAGGTTAGCTATGGGAGTGTGTTGGGTCATCTCACCAGTTCCGGGATGAACAAACATCTTCTCGTGCAACAAAAGGCTATATTATATTTGAAAGAAGGTGGGTCAATCAGCAGCATTAGTGAGAGTGCCACAATCTCACAGTCGGAAATGCCACCTACTAGAAGCAGCACTAACAGCAGTATTCAGGACAGGGGTCAGGGTATTGATGGCAGTCAGCAGAGTCAAGTAGTTCTTGGTGGTGCGCCCTTCACCATGCTCTAATGGGGAGCCTTTCAAGCCGTTGATGTAAGCAGCTGTTCTCAACTAACACAACCTTTAATACAGCAGTTTCTGTAGGAGTGTAGTCCCCTCACTATACCAATCCTGCCATGCTGTTTTGAAGGAAGAAGCTGGAAATTGGATTTGACGGAGCTTCCAATATGTAGATGGCCATGATTGGTCAGTTAGAGTCAGTCCTAAAGCCTTTTAGGGATGATACCAAGACTTGAGCCAAAACACTGCTAGTCTGGGTCAAGTCATACCCTTGTTGACTCACTTATTGAACAAGATTTATGCCTTCCTGGAAAATCATGAAGTGTTTATGGGGGGGGACTAAGCTGAAGTAGCAACTAAAAGGTTGCCTGTGGGACTGTCTAGAGAAATGTCCTGAACTGATGTTGGCCACCTTGTGTGATCCCAGAACTAAGAGGAAAATGGCACTGATAACCTTCCAACTTGGAGGGACAAACTGATTTGCAGGGTGCATGCAGTCCATGCTCTGCATTGGTCATCATCCGTCAAAGCAAGACCCCCCAGGGAACTGCTGGCCGCTATGTCTAAGGAGCTCTAGGCACCTGTTGCTTTCCTCCTCCTTCTCTGGAGTTGTGTTTTTTACCTACCTTGTTCAGTAACTCTTCTGCCTGCTGCTGCCACTTCTGCTCCTGCCCTCCTTGCTCTATGGTGGTCATAATCTGTCAATGCCAAATCTTCAGGTAACTGCTGTCTGCTGTATCTAAGGGGCTCCAGGAACCTGGTTCTCTCCTCCTCCTGCCTTGAAGATTTATTTTTGAGGTATATGTATTGTCAGGCCTACATACCTAGTCCAGTAACTCTGCTGCCTCCGCTCCTGCCCTTCCTGCTCTGCCTAATCCACAGGGAACTTATGGCCGCTATGTCCAAGGGGCTCTAGACACCTGTTGCAATCCCTTTTTTGAGGTTTATGTACTCTCAGGCCTACCTGCTACTGTTGCCACTCCTGCTTCGGCCCTCCCTACTCTGTGTTGGTCATAATCCATCAGTGCCAGACCTCAGGGAACTGCTGGCTGCTGTTTCCAACTGTTGCCCTCCTCTACTGTCAAGCCTACCTGCCTAGTTCAGTAACTCTGCTGCTTGCTGCTGCCACTCCTCCTCTTGCCCTCCCTGCTATGTGGTGGTTATCATATGCCAATGCCTTATCCTCACGGAACACTCCTGGCCACTGTGTCCAAGTGGCTCTAGGCACATGTTGCTCTCCTCCTCGCCTAGTGCTGTTTATATTTTTATAATTTACTGTATGTACTGTCAGGCCTATCTACCTTGTTCAGTAACTCCGCTGCTGCCACCCCTGCTCCCGTCCTCCCTATTACTGTTGTAATCATAATTTGTCAATGCCAAATCCGCAGGGAACTGCTGGCTGCTGTGTCCAAGGGTCTCTAGGCACATGTTTGCTTTCTTACTTCCCTGCCTTGAGGTGTTTTTTATTTTTGTTTTTATAAGGTTTATATACTGTCAGGTCTACCTACCTAGTTCAGTAACTCTGCTGCCCTCACTCCTACTTCTACCTTCCCTGTTCATATAAGTTTATTATGCACAACATTCTCTATTGTATTGTAACAAAAGAGTAGCATAGTGCTATTGTGATGATCCTTTTAGCTTTGGGACTTTAGTTATTGGTGTGATCTGTCAGATCTATCTTTAATCCTTAAATGGACATAATACTCATATGCTAAATCACTTGAAACTGATGCAGTATAACTGTAAAAAGCTGACAGGAAAATATCACCTGAGTATCTCTATGTAAAAAAGGAAGATATTTTACCTCACAATCTCAGCTCAGCAGCCTAAGTTCTGTGTAAAAAGTTATACTCAGCTACTCCCAGCTGCAGGTAAAAAAATAAAAAAAAATGAAGAAATGAACAGCAGCCAATCAGCATCAGCAGTGCTGAGGTCATGAACTCTTTTACTGTGTTCTCATGAGATTTGACTTAAATCTCATGAGATTTCATAGTAAGCTGAATAGGGAAATAATATGAGAGTGCACGAGGCTCATCCCCTAAGCTGTCCCAGGACAGACATACTAATATACTGCTTAGAAATCCTTTACAATGGGAGGTGGCTACTGAGAAACTTTTGAGGTAAAATATCTTTCTTTTTTACATAGAGATGTTCAGGTGATATTTTCTAGTCAGCTTTTTACAGCTATACTGCATCACTTTCAAGCGTTTAAACATTTGGGTATTATGGCCCTTTAAGAGACACAGTTCACTTAAAGGGATATGAAACACAATTTTATTCTTTAATGATTCTGATAGAACAATTTTAAAAAACTTTGCAGTCTACCTCTATTATTATTTTTTCTTAATTCTCTTGGCATTTTTTGTTAAAAAAAGCAGAGATCTGTGCTTAGGCAGCAGTTTTGCAAGAATCTTATCCATTTGCAAAAGCACTAGATGGCAGCAATATTTCTGCCATGTAGTGCTCTAGATGCCTACCTAGGTATTACTTTTACATAGAATATAATGGGAACAAAGCAAATTTGCTAATAGAAGTAAATTGGAAACTTTTCTAAATGGTGTGTTCTTTATGAATCATAAGATAAACTTTTTGGGGTTCATATCCCTTTAAAAACTACCATATATCATATTTTGAAGTGAAATATAATTATTATGATCATGTCATTAAAAATACTTCTTCATAATGTTATTTCCTAATATCCTAATGTAATTTTTAACATTGACACATACTCATAGTGGCCATATGCTTTAATGGCATACTCTGTCTGAATCACAAAATATTTTTTGGGGGGTTTCATATACCTTTTAAGTGAATCCAGGCAAGCAAATAGTTAAATTTTATGCAAATTATATATTTTGTCTGCATGTTAAAGAAAATGTATGTATTTCTGAAGGCATTGATTACATTTAGCAGTCTGATTTAACACTTAAATGCATGGTTCAGGGGTCGTTGTTACGACTAACATACTTCACCAGTGTTTCCTATATCACAGGGTCCAATTCTGGCCAGCCCATTAGTTGTCCATAGAAGCTTCTATATTTATAAAATGGAGGTTTCAAGAGCTTATCTTTCATCTTGTTTTCTAGATTTATCACTGTAATGTGACTCATGAAAACTATTTCATTTAAAAAAAAAATGATAACAAAATTGTTCTGCAAAAATCATATTTTATGGAAAAATTGCATTGAAATATCACAGGAAAAAAACTAAGGTGCATTGTAGAAATCCTAATAAAACTATGCGCACATGAAAAAAAATGCATGGTTCAGTTTTGTTTTATATATACTTGCAGATTTACATAAAATCCAGTAGATGGCAGTGTTGTTTTAATTTTCAACATGGCAAAAAAAAAAAAAAGCAATGAAAAGAAATACGTGTTCTCATAATTTTAACAGTTTTTATATCAAATTAGTATATTGATTCTAACTGTTCTATTACTGTTGCAACCTTACTAAATAAATAAATACATAAATATACAGTTTTTACTGTAAGCTATGTTTGCAATATATTGGTAATCAAAGGGATAATGATGCTATTTGATAAGAAGTGTAAGGATTTACTGAAAAACTGGTTGCAAATATATTCCCTTTACTACACTCTGTAGCACTCATGATAAGTATAAGCAGAAGTACCTGGCTTCATTAAGTATAGTTTTGTTAATTGCCTTTGTCCAACTTTAAATAAAGATCTATTACCAATATGAGAGATGGAACTCATTTTTAGTGTCCTTTAATTTAAAATTCAAATTGTCTTCTTCTTCTTTCTTTGTTCCATGCATACTGTAACAGGCATTGGGCATTAGTTCAGCCCAATATGTGAGTCAAGTAATTAGAACATTTACTTCAGCAACTTAAAATTACTAGTACATGTACTAGTAGTGTCATTGTTGGGAGAATCCATTAGCCTTCCCTTAAATAAATTGAGTATTGGTTATTTAATATAAATGTCCTAAATGTATGTACATTTATTAACAAAGTTCTTCATCTCCACCCTCATTAGACCTACCCGTACCAACATCCAAGATTTAAGCTACATATAACACCCCTTCCTCAATGATCAATGTTACTCTCACTTATGCCAACTAGCCCTACAGCTCCCACCCCAGATTAAAACCTGTACGCCATCACACCAATTATTTCAATACACATATCAACCTAGTCACAGAAATCAAGATTCCACCAGTACAGTGCCCAACAACTTTTCAAAATCCTGCACTCCCCAATACCAAGGCTTTTTTATCACTTTATATCCATCCTAAAGAACCCTGACCTGATGGCCCCAACCAACAGACTTTATGGACCCTAACACCTATTTAACTTCCTACTAAATGGATTCTCCATTTGAAAAACCCTATTCTTATGAATGGTTTCCATATTAACTTTCTATAATTCACTTTTGTGAACACCATTGCTTTACGTTTTACCATCCCAACAAAATGGGAACTCCAGTTTTGATTGAATACACTTTTTAAATTCTCAACACATCATAAAGTATTTAATTCTAGATGTCTGATAGAACTGATACTGGCATGGTTATTTTATGTTGTTCTAATGCTTGAAATTATACTTTCCATAATATAATTTAACCAGTATACATCAAATTGAACTTCCTTTATAATACGTTGAAATAAATGATGTGATTTTTATTATTTTTAGAATGGATAACATTGTTCTTTGCTTTCACGTAAAAAAAATACTTTTCTCCCCACCCACATGAGCTTGGGCCAAGGCTCTTTTCCACTACTTGTAAAAGTACCCATAACACAGCTGCTTCTAGAACTTCCAAATTTGCAAAGATAATGTCTAACATATAATCCTGAACTGCCTGGTTGCCTTTATCTTCCAGAACACTGTACTACCTCCCCAAATGATTTAGATCCTTTGTAAAGCCAATATTCGCCTATTTGGTTCCTGTGCTAGCTCATGGGCTATCCTCATGCATTGTCAGTGCATACGTATGCAGCCCCTGGGATCACTAATGGAACGTTTCCTATGACTAGAATCACTGAATTAGAGCTGAAGAAGGGGCATGATAAGGTTAATTGCTGGGAAAGAGAAGTGAAAATGAGTGTACATTGTTATTGAGAGCAACAAGTCTTATGATAGAACTAATGAAATTTGAATAAAGGGGAGGAAATTAAAGTAATATTACTTTGCTGCAATAAAGCTTCATTGTCTGCTGAGTAGGATGACAGAGAAATATGACCGGATTTTGCTCCTTACTTATGGACTTAGACTTGCTTCCATTCTTGTTACAATTCTCACCTTTTGTCAGGGACCTTGAATAGCATAATGTTTCACCAAACCTGCCAAATCATCATAGTTTCAAGTAATAAATATCAGACATGCCTAGATCAGCAGGTGGTGCATTTTTTGACAAGTCAATTTGACACCAACACATTTATCCCTGCAGAAGCAGAATGGAGCAATCACCAGCAAGGCAGTAGTAAGTGGTAGAGACTGAGAAGAACTATTAGGAGGGAGTGGAGGTGAAACTATTATTATGCAAGCAGGAACAAAAAACTGTGCATGAGAAGGCGGCACTCATTGTGAGGACAGAAAAAAAAAAGAGCGTAAAATGTCTGAAAAATAAAAGTCATAAAAGCGCAATGCAGGGGGGGGGGGGCATGAGCTGTATAGGAGTATCCTGGAACAGGTAGCAAGCAAAATGGAGTTAGCAAAGTAATTGAGGATACGTAGGTACATATGCTACAACTGAAGTAAGAATAAAGCAGGCTTGTGTAACTCAGAGCACAAAAAATTGCATGATGCAGAGAAGGGAAAATGGGAAAGAACTGAAAAATAAGGAAGGAAGACAGTTAATAAATGCAGATGAGGAAATAAATATGTTATTAGATTCAAAGATTCAGGGCCGGCTCAACCATAGGACCAAGTGGGTCTAATGGACCCAGACAGCACTTAACAAGGGGCAGCACTTTAGTGATTTAGTCAGTTTACTGTTAGACCCAGACCACTCCTGTCCTCTATCTCTGTGGGGAAGTCACAGGCAACCATCAGCATAACCTCATCATGCACAAAGACACAATACTGGTCAGGGGCGACATTCAAGTGGGACATGTTCAATTGTGCACAAGCATTTGTTGCATGTAGGTAGGCAGGCTTTGTAAGGTCAGTGGGCAGGCCTAGTAGGTTGATATGCTAATCAGTAATGTTACTACTGGGGAGGGCTTCATTTCATTCTCGGACCCAGGCAGCACAATATCTTGAGCCAGCCCTGTAAACACTGACTTCTTTGTGATTCTTTTTCATATGATCTATGAAATAATGTTTTGTTCTACTTTAGTGAAAGTTGATTTCCGTATTTGAACCCCTCTGGTTTGATGTGTTACATTTGCCCTATCTTGCTGTCTTTGAACCAGGAGCTTGAGCTAGCCTCTACAATAACAACTAGGTCCATCTGTCCCCTGTTAATGTGGATGATTGCTAATATGCAAGTATATAACACTTGAAGGGTTCAGTTCATTATTTCCAGTTATTCCCACCAATAGGGATCAATGTTGTCACATAAATACAAAAAATAGTGACAAAAATATCAAACAGACCACTTGATATTTAGATGAGAGTTTGCTGGATTTATACCCACGGAAAAAGGATGCTCAGTTCTAATTTAACAGCAAAAAAAGCCAATATTTGGAAAGAACAGTCTATGGCTATTTTGGTACAACTTCTATACAGTCTTAAAAAGATTTTAGTGTGATTTAGCAAGGGTTTGTGATATTTACTAATTCCAGCTTAAAGAAACATGATTTGTTTTCTTCCATGATTCTGATAGAGAATAGAATTATAAAAGGTCCCAATTTACTTCTGTTATCAAATTTCCTTCATTCTCGTGTTATTCTTTGTTGAAGAGATATGTAGACAGGTATGGTGCCCATGTCTGGACATTACATGACGGGAAATAGTGCTGCCATCTAGTGCTCTTCCTACTGCATAGCATTGTTTCAAAACTGCTGCCATACAGTACTACAGACACGTGCACACTCCTGAACTAACCTTCCTGCTTTTCATCAAAAGATAACAAGAAAATTAAGAAAATTTGATAATAGAAGTAAAGTGGAAACTTTTTTTAAAGTTGTATTCTCTATCTGAATCATGAATTCCTTTTTGGGGGTGTTTATGCCCCATTAAGAAATTAAGCTTCTGACTTACTAGTGGACTGGTAACCTTTTATCTTCCAATGTATACCAATAAGAACAATTTTAGGGTGTAGCAATTTAATATTAAAAAAGGAAGTATATATTCAAGTGTGCTCACAGTATTGTATGAATAATAAAATAAAAACCCCTAAAAGATCACCTAACCTATCCCCAAGCCAAGAAGTGTAAATCTCCATATCAATTACTATCGGGGTTAGAGGAGTACAGCCAGCTGATTGAGTTCTAGGATATAGAGAAGAAACATTTGTAAAACTGGACAGCTATAGGTGTATCACATACATGCAGCTGTTGGTGTTAATATAAGTTAGTGTTCGCTGCTTAGCAATGGATTGTTATCTTTGGGAGACTTAGCTGTCAGGCTCCGAATCACCTCTTTACCATAACTAATGTTGGGAACAGGTCCCCATGTAAGAAGATGGTTACTCACCAGCCTGGAATACTGGAAATGATCATCAGATGTTTGCCCCATCACTTTATCATGCAATCCAGATATATGGAGGTACACCCAAAAAAAACAGCTCACTCAGTCCCCACTTGCACCGAGGAAGATGCAGCTTGCTAAACTTGACTCATGGTTCAATGTTTGATGAAGTTGGAACTGGCTATACATGTCATGACTCTCAAGGACACCAAAATTGATGCAGACATTTATAAATTGTTTGTAAGACTTACACTCAATGATTGGTTATTTTTTTAAATTATACTGACTTTCCTAATTTCTGCCCCCATCTGGTTTGACCTTGAATTAATTTCTTAAATACAATTTGGGCCTTACCCTTTGTATGTTGCTTGAGTTCAACTCATTTACTGCCTGTAGACATTTGGAACTGTACTCCTGACTATGCTTCTTGGTTATCACTGTGTGCTGTTGCCGAATCACTGACTGACTTCCTACCTGTTGACCTTGGCCTGCCTTTGACCTAGAAACTCAAATCATCTTCATCACAATTGAATACAGTAATTAACTAAGGTAACTTTTTATCTTTACAGTTACAACGTTATTGCTGGCATATTTTTGCTTCTGAAGCTGCTCTGTTCCATTGCATTGCATATTTGTTTTGCGGAAAACTTCTGAACCATGATGTGACATTTCCTGTCATCATGTGTTATTGATGAGATTCGTGGCCATATTTGCCCATTTGTGAACTTTGTTTCAAGGGTGTGCTTCACTGTTGCTTGATTATCAGTTCCTAACCGTTTCATGCAGGACAAACCAATCCTGCGTGCCATAGTTTGTGATAGTATAAGATTGACTCCCAGCATGTTCTTCATCGATCATTCATTGCAATATGTGTGTGATTTTCTCTTGCCGGAGTTGCTGCAGTCAGCAATACTTTCTGTGCTTAATATGTGTTATGCACAGACATGTTTGTTCAATGAATATATAATAGTTTTGTTATTTCTGGATTTAATTATATTTTGAGTCTAGAAAAGCTGGCAAACTAAAGAGCTAGATTACAAGTGGAGTGCTTATTTATCGCACGCCCACAAATGGGCAAATTTGCCCGTTTGAGGATGTACAATAAATAGCCAGTCATAACAAGTGGCTGTTTATTGTTACCAGGAGATAAGGTCTCTTGTTAATTTTATAAATGTGCCCCAGTGGTGTGTATTTTGTTAAAAAATAAAAATTGTAGCATTTTTATTTTTCAATAAAATAAATTCACCTGGTGGTTTTTGGAGTCTAAAGTTTGCGGGTATGGGATGTTAGAAAAGTGCCTTTGCATTGTGGTCTATAGGAACTGTGTGTTCCCAGTTAAAATATATGTATAGGCTTATATACATATATATTTATGTGAGATATGATGTGACCGCACCACCCAATTTTTAGAAGATATGCTCAGGCACGGGATGAAGTCCGGTCCCAGACTATATAATAATAAAAATCAAGAATCCCAGCCAATGATTCTTAGAATAAAGAAGTTTTTATTCTTCAACAAAGGATATGTTCCAGTGTGATCTTTCACACTATGCAATCATAACAAACATAGGGGAAACGTCTGATGTAAGTTCATTCAGATCCACACATACCCCATCCACCAAACACATCCGTATCCAACAATCAGCACAAATTATAAAACGTAAAAATCAAGAAAAATAATAATAGTACCAAAAGTGAAAACTTCACTATCACTCCCAGGGCGTCCCCAGGGAGTGTGAATAGACACCACCAAACCAGGACTCTATTAATGTTAGAACCCTAAAGAGTGTCCGCTAAATCTATAACTCTATGATATTATATAGAACAAGAATGTCTCGTTATGTTGCGGGTACTCCTCGAACAAGAATGTCTCGTTATGTTGCAGGTACTCCAACTGTAACAGTGTGTGATCACTCGAAAACATAGGTAAATATCTTGTTGCCAATATATAAGGACAGTCACAGGAAACACAACGTGTTACAGCAATTGTAATCCATAATGAGTAATTCCTACAGAGACCTCAGTGACATATCTTGTAGCTGTATCAATGTTACGGTTCAAATGTCCCTCCAACCTGCGCTGCTTCTGGCCACATAACGTATAGTGGGGAGCTATGAACGTAACTTCGGCCCAAACACACACTCTCTTACAACTTCACTCACGGTATCATATAATATAGCCCAAAATTAGCTTCTGCAAGAGCTGCGAGTATCTCATACCCTCATGGCAGCTTATAGCCTTTGGCTTGTTCAAATCAGGGAAAATACATGGATAACAGTGTTACCTCCTTCAGTGTATGTGCACTTTCTAGGTGATACTGTGAGACTCGGATCTCGCCGTGTATCTTCAGTGTGGTTATTAGGACCCTCCAATGCAGAATTATAGTCTCACCTCACAATTTCTGTGGCTCGGACAGCAGGATAGACAGGTCTCAGCGGTGGCGTCTGACCGTTCCGACGCGCGTTTTGGGACTCCGCCCCTTTCTCAAGGAATTTGAAGGTAATGGTGGGGAGGTGCAACTTAAACAGAATCGTATGTATCCCTATTGGCTAATTGCATGCACACCTCCACTCTGACATCACGCTATACACATACGGATTTGTTATCATTGCCTAGTTTGAAAACGAATGTATCTAAGACTCACAAATAGCTGCTAAGTATAACGGAGTGAACATTATGATTGTTGAAGAACCACAGTACTGTAAAAACCGCCATTCAGTGCCAAAGCGCGATATATTTCAAGACAAAACCTCTATATATAACCGAATATGTACATAAAAGAAACAAACATAAAACGAATACTAAAATTTTGATAATTGCTCATAGTACCAATACAGAAGCTCTCAATGTCAATTCAAGATCAATTCTACGATATCTATCATGAGATGCAATTTAATAAATGAACTCCCTGACAGTGGTATTCTAAGCATAGAATACCAGTGTAAACTAAATTATATCTGCTGTCATAAGTGTCGACTCAGTAATGGGGATCCCTATACCGGATACCCTTTCTTCAAACAGATTCAAAAGTAGACTTATATAAAGTTTAAACCGGAATTGAACTGAAATATATCCCCCATACAGAAAGACGTCTCCCAGGGGTCTCAAAAAAACTCTTTCTTACCTAATTTAATGTTAATTCACGAAATCATATCTTATTTGACAAATGAGTCACACAGAGGTAATTCATCCATATACAGTCAATAATATTTTTATGAGAAAATTAACAGATTTCCGGAATTGTTTAATCTTTAAATCCAAAAATGACAGTGTTTGAATCCACTTCTTCTTCTCCTTCACTGTCCATACCTAGAAGAAGAACACATTCTATTAATACCTACAGGGATGAGAGTAGAGAAACTCACCAATTAGAGAATGAAAGCATTATAGCTCAAATGAAATTTCCCCAAGAAATATCTCTATTCAAGCCTTTGGGGACCATGGTATCTAATTGTCTAATCCACTGCGCTTCTTTTCGAAATAATATTTTTTGTCTGTCCCCTCCTCTACGCAAAGGGTGGACCCCATCAATGACTTGAAACCGTAACTGACTCTTGTTGTGTGCCAATCGAGTAAAATGATGGGCCACAGGTGCGTCTTCGTCATCCTTACCTATAGCTGCTTTATGTTGACGTATCCTATCACGGACAGTCTGGGTGGTCTCTCCTACATATGCCAGGCCACACGGGCACTTAATGACATATATGACATATTTCAAATTGCAGGAGAACCTGCCATTGATTGGAATCCTTTTACCCGAAAGTGGATGGGTAATGTGATCCCCTTGTAACATAGAATGACAAAGAGCACAGTTCATACAAGAAAAGGAGCCTTTCTTAGCCATTGTAATGGGTTTTCTCATGGTACCCCAATCAGCACGTATAAGTTCATCTTTCAAGTTTCTATTTCTCCTAAAAGAAAATAATGGAGTCTCATTGAAAATCTTGCCCACGTGTATATCCTCTCTCAACAGGTGCCAGTGTTGTAGTATTATCCTTTTTAAGACTTTACTGTGTAATTCAAAATGGCTCACAAAGGGCACAGAAAAAAAAATTTTGATTCACGAGTGGTTTTACTCAGTAGGCTAGCCCTGTCAGTATTCAATACTTTATTCATATTCTCTTTCAGAATTTGCATTGGGTAACCTCTGTCCAAAAATTTTTTGGACATTTCATCCAATCTTTGTAGGCAAATGACTGGATCATCCACAATCCTTTTGGTCCGCAACAGCTGGCCCAATGGAAGGTTCTTGATCAGAGAGGGGGGATGGAAACTTTCATAACGTAAAGTGTTATTCCTATCCGTTTCTTTAGAGAATAAATCACTTCTGAGTTTGTGATCTACAATCGATATCATAGTGTCTAAAAAGCTTACTTTAGACTTACTTGCTTCTATGGTAAATTTTAATGATTCATGAGCCGAATTAAGTTTTGATACAAATTGTGTCAGACCATCATCACTACCAGTCCAAACAAAGAAGATATCATCTATGTAACGATACCAGCCCAAAATGGACTTCTTATAACCTTCATCCCTGAAGACCACATCCTCCTCGAACTTGCCTACAAAGAGGTTCGCATAGGTAGGTGCAACATTTGAGCCCATTGCCGTACCTTGTTTTTGGACATAGAATGTGTCTTCAAATAAGAAGAAATTTTCATAAAGAATGATCTTAAAGAGATCCTTGATGAACCTTCTTTCACTAGGGGAATATAGATTGTCCTTGTCTAAGAAATAAAATATACTCTCGATTCCTAACTCATGAGGAATCGAAGTATATAAGCTAGCTATATCCATCGTTACTAGCTGGCTATTGGTAGGAACTACCAGCGATGATATTTTGCACAAAAAATCAGTTGTATCCTGTAGATACGAACTTAAATAACCTAACAGAGGTCTGATGAGTTGATCCAAGAATACTGCAATCGGTTGAAACATTGAATCAGTGCCTGCGACAATCGGTTGACCCGGAGGGTCAAGAAGTTTTTTATGTATCTTGGGTAATACATAGAACACCGGTATAATCGGATGTTCTTTGATCAGGAATTTAGCCTGTTTATTTGTGATAATATCAGAGGCTAAGGATTCCTCAACTAACTTACTGATTTTACTTTTTACCCTCAACGTGGGATCAGCCGTCAATTTAGCATAATTCTCTGTGTCTTGTAATTGTCGGAGGACCTCCTCCTTGTACTTGTTTTTATGCATAATGACAAGGGCCCCGCCCTTGTCGACTGGCTTAAGAATCAAATTCTCATTTTTCTGAATAGATTCAAGTGCCAGATTCTCTTGTCTAGAAATATTAAACTTAACCTTTGTACGAATTTTTTTTTTAGATTTTTCAAAATCCTTTTTAATTAAAGTAATATATGCTTCAACTGAAGCATTAGTATGAGGAGGATTGAAAGTGCTTTTAGGTTTAATATTTCGTACATGAAATTGAAATGGACTGGTGGACTCAGCTTTGTTTATTACCTCTTTATTCACAAAAAAACTCTTTAGTCTAAGATTCCTAAAGAAACGATGGAGGTCACATTCTAGTGCAAAGAAATCTGGAGGGGTAGTTGGGACAAAAGATAAACCCTTTTGTAATACCCCTA
Source organism: Bombina bombina (assembly GCF_027579735.1). Taxonomy (NCBI): domain Eukaryota; kingdom Metazoa; phylum Chordata; class Amphibia; order Anura; family Bombinatoridae; genus Bombina; species Bombina bombina. Next base: position 309,240,661 of record NC_069502.1, on the reverse strand, counting down.
AAATTGCCTCACTGATCTCAATCCCTGATATATTCACTACTAGAGTCTCTGTTCTCTCCGATTCTGTCGGGTTGAGATCTGATATGTAGTGTCTCCTGTGTTTTGCCCGTTTGAGGATGTACAATAAATAGCCAGTCATAACAAGTGGCTGTTTATTGTTACCAGGAGATGAGGTCTCTTGTTAATTTTATAAATGTGCCCCAGTGGTGTGTATTTTGTTAAAAAATAAAAATTGTAGCATTTTTATTTTTCAATAAAATAAATTCACCTGGTGGTTTTTGGAGTCTAAAGTTTGCGGGTATGAGATGTTAGAAAAGTGCCTTTGCATTGTGGTCTATAGGAACTGTGTGTTCCCAGTTAAAATATATGTATAGGCTTATATACATATATATTTATGTCAAATACAAAAATAGTGACCGCACCACCTAATGTAGTATACTGTGCTCCGGCACGGGATGGAGTCTGTCCCTAGACTCAATATAAATATAATCAAAAAAATCCCAGCCAAGGAGTCTTAGAATAGTATGCAAGAAATACTTTAATAAATGTTATATATGTTGCAAAAAGAACAAAATTAGATGAGAGCTTTCTCACATCCACACCTACCCCATCCACCAAACATATCCGTACCAAGAAATATAAAAAAAGAAAAGAAAATTCTGTATAGATTCTCATCAATCCTGAAAAAGAAAAACAAGCTCTAAATCTAAATAAGACAATGCACCCTCCTGGGCGTCCCCAGAGAGTGCAGGCACACTCAACCAGTCACACACAAATAATTCTTAGTATAGCTTTAAATGCTAATCAAAGATATAAGGTACAAAACTTCACAATCTTAAATTATCCTAATATTGCATCAATTGTATCAGAAAAGCAAAGTCCATATTGTATTAAATGTATCCAAACTGCAAAAGTTATACCAGAAAAGCAAAGTCCAAATTTGTAATAAATGTAACCAAGTTGTATTCAGCCTGAAAACAGAAAACCAAAGTTCTTAAGCAGGATTCAACGTGTTATGAAATACAAAAAAGTTGTATGTAGTAGCCCTTGTATCCCTAATCCTATGGATATAAGCATATAGGGCTTAACAGATCCACCTAATGCATATTAGAGTGTCTTTTGTATTATCGTGAAGCAAGTACTCTTGAAAGGTAGCGATAGTATGCATATAGGATTTTGCTATGCAAAGACCAACTTGTGCTGATAGATGTCCCTCCAAATGTACTGTCAAATATATTGCAACACTGTAGTAATATTGGTTGCCGTGTTATAGCGAGGTATACTCGTACAGACAATCCAACCTCACACCCTTTAAGTTATGTTCACTCACGGTATGGTTTTAACGTAGCATGTGGAAACTGAATTCTCTCGAATTGTATCAGAGTATAACAATAGCTATTGGCACCAGTACTGTATTGTGGAACAGGTAACAATTATTCCAGTGAAGACAGAAGTTAGTCGTATTACACGTTGTTACCTGTATCGTCTGAGTGCTGCCAGATGGACCAATACCGTGAGACTTTTCCCCGACGTAATCTTCTGTGTGGAAATGGACTGCTGCTACTCTAATTCCATCTCGCTCCTTCCATAGGGTCAACCGTTCACAGAAATTGGCGTGCAATGTGGCTACAGCAGTACAAGAGAATACAGGTGAATGTGTCTCTGGTGGTTTCGATGCGCGTTTCGGGGACTCCTCCCCTTTGTTAAGGAATGGCCAGCTGACGTCGGAAGGTGATATTTGAACCGGTTCATAAGGATGCCTATTGGTTGTTCATTACATACACCTCCAAAACGTCACAATGTACCTATATTTACAATTTTAATACATTTGTAATACATACTTAAAAATGGCATACAGATATGAATAACACTTCACAAATATACCACCCACACACACTTAGTTAAACACAGACGAACTTAGAAAAGAAAAAAGAAGAGAAATTACATACTTAGTGCATACCAAAAAAGTACAAAACATATGTCCTAAATATGCTTGAGTGTTCCAATCAAGTTATTATGGATGCAAAAAAATGAAAATAAAAAATTAATTCAAATTCCCAGGGAATACAAATACTAGCCCATAAAGTTTTAAAGCGGACAAAACCAGATAGTTTTATCTGATCAATGATCAATGGAATTATGAAAAATACACTAGTGCAAACCCATAAAAAATAGAATGTAACTGGAATAATGGCTAATAAAATATCCGGGAATATATATTAATCCATAATGCCTTATAATCAGACAATGAAACACATTGTCCCAATGTACAGCCAACTCAATACCCACTGTAGTAACGTAGGAACCAAACACTCTATATGGTTAAAATAAATGCAGGAATAAATTTATGTTGTACCTCAAGATATTGGTCTATGCTAAATTGTGTCAATTATACTAACATCTATCCATAGCTGTATAGTGGCCCACAATGTCAACCACACCTCCGCACTGAATAGAGACAAACTATAGATCCTAAATGATATCATTAATCATGAAAAGTCTCACGGTATTGGTCCATCTGGCAACACTCAGACGATACAGGTAACAACGTGTAATACGACTAACTTCTGTCTTCACTGGAATAATTGTTACCTGTTCCACAATACAGGGATCCTGGTGCCAATACCTATTGTTATACTCTGATACAATTCGAGAGCATTCAGTTTCCACATACTACGTTAAAACCATACCGTGAGTGAACATAACTTAAAGGGTGTGAGGTTGGATTGTCTGTACGAGTATACCTCGCTATAACACGGCAACCAATATTACTACAGTGTGGTGATATATTTGACAGTACATTTGGAGGGACATCTATCAGCACAAGTTGGTCTTTGCATAGCAAAATCCTATATGCATACTATCGCTACCTTTCAAGAGTACTTGCTGCACGATAATACAAAAGACACTCTAATATGCATTAGGTGGATCTGTTAAGCCCTATATGCTTATATCCATAGGATTAGGGATACAAGGGCTACTACATACAACTTTTTTGTATTTCATAACACGTTGAATCCTGCTTAAGAACTTTGGTTTTCTGTTTTCAGGCTGAATACAACTTGGTTACATTTATTACAAATTTGGACTTTGCTTTTCTGGTATAACTTTTGCAGTTTGGATACATTTAATACAATATGGACTTTGCTTTTCTGATACAATTGATGCAATATTAGGATAATTTAAGATTGTGAAGTTTTGTACCTTATATCTTTGATTAGCATTTAAAGCTATACTAAGAATTATTTGTGTGTGACTGGTTGAGTGTGCCTGCACTCTCTGGGGACGCCCAGGAGGGTGCATTGTCTTATTTAGATTTAGAGCTTGTTTTTCTTTTTCAGGATTGATGAGAATCTATACAGAATTTTCTTTTCTTTTTTTTATATTTCTTGGTACGGATATGTTTGGTGAATGGGGTAGGTGTGGATGTGAGTAAGCTCTCATCTAATTTTGTTCTTTTTGCAACATATATAACATTTATTAAAGTATTTCTTGCATACTATTCTAAGACTCCTTGGCTGGGATTTTTTTGATTATATATATTTATGTGTTATTATGTATATATACACATATTAACACATAAATATATATGTATATAATCATATACTTACCCATTTCGCCACGTTAGCTTTCATGCCTATGGAAGCACACTCTATTAGGCGCATAGTTTCCTATCAATAAGGATGCGAGGTTGCGTTTACATTGTTGGCAACTTCATTTGTAATCTGTGCCTTTGTGTCCTAAAAAAAAATCTGTGCCAGTTCCCTACATTAGAAGTTTAGATATGCACATAATTCAACATTTTATAGAATTATATAGAGTTTAAAATACATATGGCCCCATTAATAAACATACAATCAAATAACACAATTTTGTTTATACAAACATCATATATGTTTAGTTGTTCTTTATATAAAACCAGCCTTTGTAGCAGAAAATATATATTATCAAAAGTATTTTGTAAAACTGATATTGAGCATCAACAGTTAAAGCTATTAATTTTTTAAGAAATACTAGATAAGCAGTCGCTGACACGAGAAAGGACAGAGGAAGAGAGAGCAGTGGTGGAGAGGTAGATCTGGGTGTTATCAGCATAGAGGTGGTAGTTGAAGCTTTAACTGTTGATAAGCTTGCCCAGGGAAGAAGTATAAATGGAGAAGAGTAGAGGTACTCCAACAGACAGAGGCATTGGAGAGGAGGAGTCACCAGCAAATGATACAGCAAAAGACCTGTGAGACAGATAAGAGTAAATCCAAGAAAGAGTAGTGTCACAGAGGCAAAAAAGAGCTATGGATCTGTAGGAGGAGTGGGTGGTCAACTGTGTCAAAGGCAGCTGAGAGGTCCAGTAAGATAAGTATAGAGTGGTGGCCAATACTTTTAGCAGAAGGAAGATCATTAGTAACCTTGGTAAGAGCGGTCTCAGTTAAGTGTTTGGGTGGAATTCAGATTGCAGGGGGTCAAGCAAAGAGTTTGTGGACAGGAAGTGGGTAGGTTAGGTGATTGTAAACTATTTTTCTGAGGAGTTTTGATTTTAGAGGAAGCAGTGATATAGGGCGGTATTTTTCAGGAGAATTAGGATCAAGGGAAGGTTTATTTGAGTATGGGAGTGACCTTTGCATGTTTGAAAGAAGATGGGAATGAACCGGTAGAGAGAGATAGGTTGAAAATGTGAGTAAGAGCAGGAGTGAGAGTGGAAGACAGGGAGGGTATTAGATGGGAAGGGATAGGGTCAAGCAGACAGGCAGTGAAGCGTGAGGAAGATAGTAATGAAGAAACTTAATTCTCAGTGGCTGGATAGAAGATGCAGAGTGGGGCAGAGTAAGTAAAAGGGCCTGTTGTTGTAAGATTGCAGGTTGGTGCTGGGATGTTGCTTCGGATAGTACGTGTTTTTTTTTTCCAAAAAAGTAGTCTGCTAGGTCTTGAGCACTAAAGACAGATGGGGGTGGAGCAGGTGGTTAGAGGAGAGAGTTAAAGGTGGAAAATAGTTATTTAGGGTTTGAGGAAAGAGTAGATATGGGAGAAGAGAAGTAGGTTTGCTTGGCTAAGTGAAGGGCAGAAGAGTATGAACGAAGAATAAACTTATGGTGGATAAAGTGACGTTCAGAGTCGGTTTTCCTCCAGACACGCTCAGCAGTATGGGAGCATTTTTGCAAATAGCGTGTGTGCTGAGAGTGCCAGGGCTGTAACTGATGGTGTGATGTTTTGCGCAGTTGAGGAGGGGCAAGTGTGTCTAGTGCAGAGGAGAGAGTTTTGTTATAGTGGGCTGTAGCGAGATCAGGGCATGTTATAGTGGAAGTGTGAGGGAGGAGATCTTGAATGATTTTTTAAAATTGGAGCAGATCCATGGCGTTTGGATTTTTACAGGTGTGGGGGCAGGATGGAGAATGGGGTTTAGCTGTAGCATTAATATAATAGGTGACAAGGTGATGGTCTGAAATGGAAAAGGGCAGCAGGTGAGGTCAGAAATAGAGCAGAGGTAGGAAAATACCAGGTCAATGAAGTGTCCATAACAGTGAGTAGGGAATAGGGTGGATTTTGAGAGACTGAAGGAGGATGTGAGTGAAAGAAGTTTAGAGGCAGCAGTGGCAGACAGGTTGTCAATGGGAATGTTGAAGTCTCCAAGAATTAGGGTTGGTATAGTTGTAGAGAGAAAGTGAGGAAGCCAGGTGGCAAAGTTGTCAAGGAATTGGGAGGTCAGTCCAGGATGGTAATAGATGACTGCCACTCTGAGGGAGAGGGGGGAGAACAGGCTAAAGTAGAGACCACCATGTGTGAGAGCAGCAATGGAAACAGTGTCAGAAGAAGATAGCCAGGTTTCGGTAATTGCTGAAAGCATTTGATATAAACAGGTCATGAATGGTTGTATGTTTGTTGCAGACAGAACAAGAGTTTCATAGTATGCAAGTGAAAGGAGAGTGTGCATATGGGATGCATTGGATGGAAATGAGGTTATGTGTGTTGCTTTTATTAAAATTTCTATATGAAGTGCATGATTGGGTAATGGTGGGAATGAGGGTGGGCCCAGGATTTGGAGAGATGTCGTCTGATGCTAATAGCAGCAAGATGGAAAGTAAGAGTAGGTGAGAATGAGATTTATAGCAGTGGTGGTATTTCTTTGAGGAAGTGCAGTTTAGTGACATAGATGTTAAAATAGAGAGTAGTTCATGAGAGCTACGGTAAAGAGAAGAAAGGATAGAGAGGCCTATAAAAACTGCTTGTGGAGAAGGGTAAGGTATGAGCATGTGACCATGCCTGTGGAATAGGCATGAGACTGTTAAAAGGAATAGCAATCATGAAAACATCCCAAAATATTAAGTGCAAAAAACTGTCTGAAATGAAAATATTTTTTGCTTGCCTCAAATTTTCTTCAAATCTTGTTTAATTCTTGTATAATTCTTAGCGCTGTCACTTAAATATGGTCACTTAAACAGATGGGAGCTTAGAGAGATGGAATGCTCTGCAAATGCTCTTGCCTAGCTGGTCTTAAATATATAAGGCTACTACAGACAGCTGAGTTTACTAAAATAATTTGATTGGAGGCAGGGAGATAAGTGACACCCAGGTGAGAAAAATAAGAACTATAGCAAGGTAACAGGGGTAGATTCAAGAGAGAGAAATTGGGAGGGGATTCATTTAGCAAAGTTAAAGAATAGAGAGATACACACGCTGGGAAATGATTTAAACAGGTCAGGAATAAACAGTGGTTTATATAGGAGACATACAAGAGGTTAAAGCAGTGTAAGGGAATCAGGAATAAACAGTGGTTTATATAGGAGACATAAAAGAGGTTAAAGCAGTGTAAGGGAATCAGGAATAAACAGTGGTTTATATAGGAGACATACCAGAGGTTAAAGCAGTGTAAGGGAATCAGGAATAAACAGTGGTTTATATGGGAGACATACCAGTGGTTAAAGCAGTGTAAGGGAATAAGGAATAAACAGTGGTTTATATGGGAGACATACCAGAGGTTAAAGCAGTGTAAGGGAATCGGGAATAAACAGTGGTTTATATGGGAGACATACCAGAGGTTAAATCAGTGCAAGGGAATCAGGAATAGGCAGTGGTTTATATGGGAGACATACCAGAGGTTAAATCAGTGTAAGGGAATCAGGAATAGGCAGTGGTTTATATGGGAGACATACCAGAGGTTAAATCAGTGTAAGGGAATCAGGAATAAGCAGTGGTTTATATAGGAGACATACCAGTGGTTAAAGCAGTGTAAGGGAATCGGGAATAAACAGTGGTTTATATGGGAGACATAAAAGAGGTTAAAGCAGTGTAAGGAAATCAGGAATAGGCAGTGGTTTATATAGGAGACATACCAGAGGTTAAAGCAGTGTAAGGGAATCGGGAATAAACAGTGGTTTATATGGGAGACATACCAGAGGTTAAATCAGTGTAAGGCAATCAGGAATAGGCAATGGTTTATATGGGAGACATACCAGAGGTTAAATCAGTGTAAGAGAATCAGGAATAAGCAGTGGTTTATATGGGAGACATACCAGCGATTAAAGCAGTGTAAGGGAATCGGGAATAAACAGTGGTTTATATGGGAGACATACCAGAGGTTAAATCAGTGTAAGGGAATCAGGAATAAACAGTGGTTTATATGGGAGACATACCAGAGGTTAAATCAATGTAAGGGAATCAGGAATAAGCAGTGGTTTATATGGGAGACATACCAGCGGTTAAAGCAGTGTAAGGGAATCGGGAATAAACAGTGGTTTATATGGGAGACATACCATAGGTTAAATCAGTGTAAGGGAATCAGGAATAGGCAGTGGTTTATATGGGAGACATACCAGAGTTTAAATCAGTGTAAGGAAATCAGGAATAAACAGTGGTTTATATGGTAGACATACCAGAGGTTAAAGCAGTATAAGGGAATCAGGAATAAGCAGTGATTTATATGGGAGATGTACCAGTGGTTAAAGCAGTGTAAGGGAATCGGGAATAAACAGTGGTTTATATGGGAGACATACCAGAGGTTAAAGCAGTGTAAGGGAATCAGGAATAAACAGTGGTTTATATGGGAGACATACCAGAGGTTAAAGCAGTGTAAGGGAATCAGGAATAAACAGTGGTTTATATAGGAGACATACCAGTGGTTAAAGCAGTGTAAGGGAATCGGGAATAAACAGTGGTTTATATGGGAGACATACCAGAGGTTAAAGCAGTGTAAGGGAATCGGGAATAAAAAGTGGTTTATATGGGAGACATACCAGTGGTTAAAGCAGTGTAAGGGAATCAGGAATAAGCAGTGGTTTATATGGGAGACATACCAGAGGTTAAAGCAGTGTAAGGGAATCAGGAATAAACAGTGGTTTATATAGGAGACATACCAGAGGTGAAAGCAGTGTAAGGGAATCGGGAATAAACAGTGGTTTATATGGGAGACATACCAGAGGTTAAAGCAGTATAAGGGAATCAGGAATAAGCAGTGATTTATATGGGAGACATACCAGTGGTTAAAGCCGTGTAAGGGAATCGGGAATAAACAGTGGTTTATATGGGAGACATACCAGAGGTTAAAGCAGTGTAAGGGAATCAGGAATAAACAGTTGTTTATATGGGAGACATACCAGAGGTTAAAGCAGTGTAAGGGAATCAGGAATAAACAGTGGTTTATATAGGAGACATACCAGAGGTTAAAGCAGTGTAAGGGAATCGGGAATAAACAATGGTTTATATGGGAGACATACCAGTGGTTAAAGCAGTGTAAGGGAATCAGGAATAAACAGTGGTTTATATGGGAGACATACCAGTGGTTAAAGCAGTGTAAGGGAATCAGGAATAAACAGTGGTTTATATAGGAGACATACCAGAGGTTAAAGCAGTGTAAGGGAATCAGGAATAAGCAGTGGTTTATATGGGAGACATACCAGAGGTTAAAGCAGTGTAAGGGAATCAGGAATAAACAGTGGTTTATATGGGAGACATACCAGAGGTTAAAGCAGTGTAAGGGAATCAGGAATAAACAGTGGTTTATATGGGAGACATACCAGTGGTTAAAGCAGTGTAAGGAAATCAGGAATAAACAGTGGTTTATATGGGAGACATGCCAGAGGTTAAAGCAGTGTAAGGGAATCAGGAATAAACAGTGGTTTATATAGGAGACATACCAGAGGTTAAAGCAGTGTAAGGGAATCAGGAATAAACAGTGGTTTATATGGGAGACATACCAGTGGTTAAAGCAGTGTAAGGGAATCAGGAACAAACAGTGGTTTATATGGGAGACATACAAGAGGTTAAAGCAGTGTAAGGGAATCAGGAATAAGCAGTGGTTTATATGGGAGACATACCAGAGGTTAAAGCAGTGTAAGGGAATCAGGAATAAACAGTGGTTTATATGGGAGACATACCAGAGGTTAAAGCAGTGTAAGGGAATCAGGAATAAACAGTGGTTTATATGGGAGACATACCAGTGGTTAAAGCAGTGTAAGGAAATCAGGAATAAACAGTGGTTTATATGGGAGACATACCAGAGGTTAAAGCAGTGTAAGGGAATCAGGAATAAACAGTGGTTTATATAGGAGACATACCAGAGGTTAAAGCAGTGTAAGGGAATCAGGAATAAACAGTGGTTTATATGGGAGACATACCAGTGGTTAAAGCAGTGTAAGGGAATCAGGAACAAACAGTGGTTTATATGGGAGACATACAAGAGGTTAAAGCAGTGTAAGGGAATCAGGAATAAGCAGTGGTTTATATGGGAGACATACCAGAAGTTACAGCAGTGTTATAGGGTTGCCACCTGTCCCTTAAAATACAGAACACTTATAAGTTACACATGCTGCAGGGTGTGCAGGGAGGAATATGAATAGTGCTGTCCAGAAACACAATACATGTTCTTCCCTGCACACCCTGCAGCATGTGTAACTTATAAGTGTTCTGTATTTTAAGGGACAGGTGGCAACCCTATACACTGCTGTAACCTCTGGTATGTCTCCCATATAAACCACTACTTATTCCTGATTCCCTGTCCAGGAAAACATGGCTGAGGTGGCAACCCTAGCAGTGTAAGGGAATTAGGAATAAACAGTGGTTTTTATGGGAGACATACCAGTGGTTAAAGCAGTGTAAGGGAATTAGGAATAAAAAGTGGTTTATATGGGAGACATACCAGTGGTTAAAGCAGTGTAAGGGAATTAGGAATAAACAGTGGTTTACAGGGGAGACATACCAGAGGTTAAAGCAGTGTAAGGGAATTAGGAATAAACAGTGGTTTATATGGGAGACATACCAGAGGTTAAAGCAGTGTAAGGGAATCAGGAATAAACAGTGGTTTATATGGGAGACATGCCAGTGGTTAAAGAAGTAAGGGAATTAGGAATAAACAGTGGTTTATATGGGAGACATACCAGTGGTTAAAGCAGTGTAAGGGAATTAGGAATAAACAGTGGTTTATATGGGAGACATACCAGAGGTTAAAGCAGTGTAAGGGAATTAGGAATAAACAGTGGTTTATATGGGAGACATACCAGTGGTTAAAGCAGTGTAAGGGAATTAGGAATAAACAGTGGTTTATATGGGAGACATACCAGAGGTTAAAGCAGTGTAAGGGAATTAGGAATAAACAGTGGTTTATATGGGAGACATACCAGTGGTTAAAGCAGTGTAAGGGAATCAGGAATAAACAGTGGTTTATATGGGAGACATACCAGTGGTTAAAGCAGTGTAAGGGAATCAGGAATAAACAGTGGTTTATATGGGAGACATACCAGTGGTTAAAGCAGTGTAAGGGAATCGGGAATAAACAATGGTTTATATGGGAGACATACCAGTGGTTAAAGCAGTGTAAGGGAATCAGGAATAAACAGTGGTTTATATGGGAGACATACCAGAGGTTAAAGCAGTGTAAGGGAATCAGGAATAAACAGTGGTTTATATAGGAGACATACCAGAGGTTAAAGCAGTGTAAGGGAATCAGGAATAAACAGTGGTTTATATGGGAGACATACCAGTGGTTAAAGAAGTAAGGGAATTAGGAATAAACAGTGGTTTATATGGGAGACATACCAGAGGTTAAAGCAGTGTAAGGGAATCAGGAATAAACAGTGGTTTACAGGGGAGACATACCAGAGGTTAAAGCAGTGTAAGGGAATCAGGAATAAACAGTGGTTTACAGGGGAGACATACCAGAGGTTAAAGCAGTGTAAGGGAATTAGGAATAAACAGTGGTTTATATGGGAGACATACCAGAGGTTAAAGCAGTGTAAGGGAATTAGGAATAAACAGTGGTTTATATGGGAGACATACCAGAGGTTAAAGCAGTGTAAGGAAATCCACAAACATTGGCATAAAATAATATTTTATTCATACAAAAAATACCCTTGTACCACTTTATTTTTATATTCCAATGAAGTATCCATCATATGGGTGTCTCATGTCTTCTTAGGTAGCTGGTGATAACTGTTGAAATAGCAATCACCTTTATACTAGGTATCTTTAGATTTCTCTGAACAAAACATCTGATATTAGCTCTAAAATGAGCCAAGTGACCCAACTTAGAATACTCTGTAGGTATCAGCTGGCAAAAGTAACCAGAAGCTAAATGTAAACAGAATACATCATGGGATTTTAGACTATTTTAAAGAAAATCACCCCCTTTCAAATAAGTGGTCCTATTTCCCTTCAGTTGCCAGGTCTATTTAATAGCAATGATAAATACCTCTTTGCACTAGACATATTTGTGCCCCACCATTCAAATAAGAGTTTTCATGCCATAGGTACCATGTGTTTATAAGAGTAATAAGTCATTTGCCAGGAACCTATAGCCACATTTTTTTTATGTTTGTGTAAGGACTTACAGATAACAACTTGATAACACATATTTCAAGGATAATCCTTAATTTGTTTTTTTTTGTGTGTTTTTTTCTCATAGTTATGTGTCAAGTATGTAAAAAGGAAAACCTATAGTAGATGATGTATCAATAGGGATGGGCTGATGACTAAGAGTAAGAAGAGTGTTAAAATAAGTGTAATTCATTTATTAAAAATGTAACTTTGACATTTCAGAATTTTTGAAGCTGTTATTTTTGAAAGCTGATCATCCATTACTACACACACAAAAAGTTACAAATATTTTAATCTATTGCTTTTATTTTCACTGAAACACAAATAAACACATTTATTATAAAATCTTTTCAATGCACCAAAGAAAACAAATAAGATTTTGAAACAACAATGTATAACCTTAATTGTATCAAGTAACATTAAAATACATGGTACTTAAAAAAAAAGTACAAAGTGAAAAAAGATAATCTGTCTTGTTACTGCTTATGTAAAAATGGCTTATGATTGATTACATAATTCTTTATAATTCTCCTGTTTGAGGAGTTCTAGGTGTTATGAAATATGGAAAAATAAAATGCAAGAAAGACATTCAGCTTTAGGATCAGTAAACAAAACACACTTAACATACATATTTTTTCTTAAAAACCCTGTTATTTAAAAAAATGTGCCATATTACACTAAAAACATATTTCTTTAGGTACTTTACATAGTATATAATTATCAATAGTAAATAAAGTAAACGTACATTGCTAATATACACATGTATAAATATAGCTACGAGTATATATAGATATATTTATACAAAAGACATTTTAGTGCAAAGAGAACAAGACCAATTGTGACTTTACTGTGCTGTATTCAGATCACAATGCACTTCACACCAATTGCTACTCTATAGCTTTTCACTTTAGCCTTTTAAGATAAAGAAGTGCATACAAAAGAATTGGGTGTACATGTAACTACACAAAGAAAGGTGAATGGATTATGTAATGTTCCTGAAATCTGGCAAATGTTTAATGGCCAGCACCGGTTTGCTTTGGCTAATTGTATAATTACATGATATGTTTTTTTTCCGTTCCAAGGTTAATGTCAACTCAGTTCTCTGAGGCTGAGAATTGGTCAGGTTTTTAAAGATATGTCTAATTAAAGGGACAACAACTACTTTGAGACTGTAACACAAAATTGTTAATTATGCCTGTTTAAAAAAATTACAATATTATTTTGCCTCCATTTTCTGAAATTTAGCAAAATTGTGTTTTTATCCATTTCCCATGAGCTTGGTTCAGATTTCACAAATCTAAACTTGCAACATCATTTATATCTCTTTCTAATTTACATCGGCAGATGAGACAAGAGGCTTTACAAAACACTGGATATTTTGCTAACAAAATAGCAGTGGCTGGATTGGCTCCTTCAAATAATTTAAGTTTGGTCTTTGATAAACTATTGAAACAAAGTGTCACTGTATTCAGAATGTTTTTGTGCTTACCTAGTATGTTAATTTATTACCAGAAGGAACCAAAATGTTGTAATTACAGGAATGTCAAATTAGATGGATCTGTTTAAATCAAGTATATATGCTAATTGCTGGCATATATAGTATTATTAAGGAATGAAATCAGATACCCAAGGTTAATAAGGTATTTTGAAACTAGAAATCAGGATTATGTATTGCCTTAAGCATTTCCCTATATTTCCCTATATTTTGTTCTAATAATGATATCTGCCTTAAATGTGTTACTTTTCATGATAAGGTTTAAGATGGACAGGTTTCTGGAACGGTTATTGAAAATTTCCCTTTTAAAGCATGGAAACGATCCTGCTATATTACATATCTATTAGTGGCAGCATTATTATGGCCTTAGCATATTTAAATATGCACCATTATACATATGTGCTGCATGCTCTCACATAAAAACAACACATAAATTAAAACAGTTAAATAATAACATTAATAAACAATTTCAATTGTCTTATTAATCGAATGTAGTTTCATGGTAGATTGTGATACATTTTGAGAAGAGAAAGATATAAAAATTCATTTTGTAAATTTATAAAACTAAAACGTAATTTACATAGAACCTTTTTTTATAATACACTAAAAATATCAGCGTCTACTGCAGAGTTACTGTGCAGACAATATTGGTTTGTAAACTGAAAATAAAAGCAAAATAAAAAAACACGAAACAGTAAATTTGTGTCCTGAGCAAGAGAATAAAAACTACTGCAGTACATATATTTATTTGCTGTTGGGCTTGAATATTTATTTGTCTGATTTACAATGCACAACAAAAGGCAGAGACCAAATTTCACACCCATTTCCAGAAATAATTCTAAATTATATTTATTGCCGTGGGATTAAAAGAAGCAGACTATTATTTCTTATTTGTTTTGTATTGGGCTGATATATACACACAGGGCTGATAAAATACCACTGATATCTCTATACCATATACTTAATAATAAGCTTCTACTAAGGAAAAGACAATGGTACTAGTCTACTCAGTATAAAGATCTTAGGAGAAAAAAATAATAGTTTGTAATATAGTTACCATATAAATAGGAATTTACATTATTTTGATGCAGTCTCTATCAACTCGTTGCACAGGCTAGGGGTATAGAGTTTCAGTGTGTGATTTTTATTTTTATATATATATATATATATATATATATATATATATATATATATATATATATATATATATATATATATATATATATATATATATATATATATATACCTATGTTTAAATGGATGTTACCATGATTACTACTTAATTTGTCCTTCATAACAATCAAATTATCAGCTCTGAAGCATTAAGCTATCTGTAGCTATTTTGGAGTGAATTTCTATGTTATATCATATTTGTCTCATAACAAATCAAGCAACATTTTATATATTGCACTACTTTTAATAGTAATAGATCAGTAAAGTTCAGTTATTATTACTTTTACTTTGTAAAAGAAATGCCCCTGGGATTATTTATGGTGCAAAAAAATGAAAATAATAGAGGTTCATTGTGTTTGTGAGAAATATTGTTTTACATTTTTTCAGCTAAGAAATTTGTCAAGCCCTGCAATATTAATCAGTAGATATAAATTTACACGGTTGGGGGTACTTACATATTTTTTAAAAGCTATAGGGGATACTTTTGCCAAAAGTGTTGAGAAACACATATTTATTAGACATATTCAGTCTTAATACATTAAATAATTGTTGAGATCTGTACCTGTTTATAAGGCTAACTGCCATTGGCTGATTAAGCAATTACAATATCTCATATAATATTACAATATTATCATTTACAGCACAGCCAATTATTGTTTAAATTGCTGCATCTGCCAAATGAGAACGCTTTAAACACAATAGATTTCAGAATGTATTTTAAACAATGATTTAAAATATACTGTCAAATAGCTCTTTCAAAATGTATCAGCACATACATTGGGTCATCAGTAAAACAATTATGCTTTTCTGATACGTGATAATTTTAAAGCAACACCATTTTGTTGTTGAACGTAAATAAAAATGAATATTTAAGAAACAGTATGACATGCATCATAGTACATTTGTTTTCAGTCTTGCCTTGTCATTTATGAATGCAAATTATATTAAAGTGGCATCTTTGTAAACTTGCATGTCCCTTTAATGTTAAAGTCACAGAAGTAAACTTTACAGGCTAGTTTGAATTAATTATATTTTTTGGAAAAAACATTATGCTTTTGATAGTAATCACTGTTTTTTTTTAATTTCTGGATAAACAATGTGCACTTTGAATTGATAATAACAAATGTATGTGTGTATATACTGTGTGTATATATATATATATATATATATATATATATATATATATATATATATATATATATTATTTATATATATACATATATATATATATATATATATATATATACTGTATATATATATATATATATATATATATATACACACACATACACATAAGTGTTCACAAGTTTCTTGCATTTAATACTTCTACTGATAAATCATAATATTTTACAAATATGTATGAATGTGCAGCGATTATACATGTCCTAATATGTAAGTAAAAGCTGTTTATTTGTTTATATTAAAACTAACAGGAAATGTTTGTGCGCAATTGATACTGATGTATTAATTTTACATTTCTTGTGGGAAGTGACAAGGTTTCACTAGCCTCACAAGAATTGGATGATTCATTCAGGTCAGGAATAAAGTCAAACTTTAACTATAATGCTCAGCCAAAACATGTTAAAAAATCAATTTACTAATTGACTTCATTCTCTTGGTATCTTTTGTTGAAGAATAAACCTTGGTATGCTCGCAGGTGCTCAGGTGCGCTCTATGGCAGCAGTGTTTGCAACTATGTATAACATTTGCTATAAATATTCATACAAACACTGCTGTCATATGTGTGGTGCTGACAGCGACTCTTGAGCTTGTATAAACCTAAATAGGTTTATTTTTCAACAATAGATACCAAAAGAACAAAGCAAATTTGATAATAGAAGCAAATTGATATACATATATTATAAAATTGCATACTCTTCTGAATCTTGAATTTTGACTGTAGTGTTCCTTTAAACATTCTTTCTTTTACTGGCAGTATATTTTATTATAGTTTACATCACTACTCGTGCATAATAGACTATAATTAAAAATAAGCATATAAATAATGTCCTATCACTTAGCAGGCATCTGTGTTAGCATTAGAAGCATTTGTCTTGGCTTTCAAGAGAATATCATACTATTTTATGTCTTTCTGCCTTTTTATCTGTCTACTTTATGACAATGCATAAAACGTTTGATGATTTAATTGCAGATAGAACGGTATTTAGTAGGAAGATCTATTACAGCTTACAATAGCTTGGGGCAGAATATACGGTTTTACTATAATTTGTTCTTCCTTACACTAGATGTTTGTGTAAATGTGAGAATAGGCTCTAGCTTATAAATACCAACATAGCCTATCAGTCAGCAAAAAATAACAACAATAAATGCATAAATTATTATTATATGGAAAATCGAAAAATGCAAAAACTATTTTGAGACCTTTTTAGCTGACTGATGAAGACACAGGAAAAGTATCCAAAGCAATCATTGATAACAAATAATATAATAATGTGTTTTGTTATAACATTTATTCCTTGTGTTGCTATTAGAGAGTATTTCCCCATGTTCTCATACAGTACGTGCAATATAAATAATGGCTGTATTTTACAATACACCACTTAAAAATGTATATTTATTGTCCATGTTTGCACAATATAGGCCTGCATTGTATGAAGATTATAATATTTTTACACCTGCTAATTATAACACAAACCATTAATTAAATTGGTTTTATTCATTCCAACATGTGGTATTTTAAAATGCATTGCACTTTTATGCTTTTTGATGTTGCTATCTTTTGTAAAACTACCTTTTGATTTTATGCTTGAGAACTCACGTTCCTGCCCACCAATAAAGATGTGGGAGTTGTCCTCATCAGCCATTGAGCATTTGATATTTCATGTCAGTTGTTAATTTCCTGTTAGTTGCAATATAAGTTTGAACATATTTAGCTTTTTGTAAACTATATCTGTAATGTGCTGCGTAACATTTGTGCACAAGCAATATCGGGTTTTCGCGATAGTTTTCATGCAGGTTAAATTGCGCTGGTTGAAAATTAAGGGCAATCATGATTTACGTTGGTTACATGTTTCGCGAATAAGATATGAGGTTTTAGAATAAGATATGAGGTTTTAGAAAAAAAAAGGCAGGCAAAGGGTTTTAACATAGACATAAATACATATACATTTCTAAAGATGGATATGTATGTATATTTATATGTCTGTATATGTATTTACAGATATATATACACATATAAAACATAAATACATGTGTACACATATATAGGTATATATATATATATATATATATATATATATATATATATATATATATATATATATATATATATATATATATATAGTACATACAGTATATATATATATATACAGTGAGGCCTCGGTTTACGAATTTAATTCGTTCTCCGGGTCGTTTCGTATTGCGAAAAATTCGTAAACCGAAACACGGTTTCCCATAGGAATGCATTGAAAATCAATTAATGCGTTCCGGAGGTCCGAAAAAATTCAAATAAAGTGTCCAAAAAATGCTCCAAAAGGCTCCAAAAGGCTTAACAACTTGCTGCAAATGGCTCCAATGTCTCCAAAAGGCTCCACAACTTGCTGCAAATGGCTCCAAAAGGCTTAACAACTTGCTGCAAATGACTCCAAAAGGCTCAACAACTTGCTGCAAAATGGCTCCAAAACCTCTCCAACACCTCCACACTGGTACCCAAACTTCATTAATTCAATCATACTTGAGTATGCAGGGGGCACAGGGGCCACTGGTTTCGTATTGCGAAAAATATTCGTAAACCGAGGGGGGCAAACCGGCATTTTGTTTCGTATTGCGAAAAAAATTCGTAAACCGAGTCAATTTTTCTTCAAATTTCGATTTCGTAAACCGAAATTTCGTATACCGAGTCGTGCGTAAACCGGGGCCTCACTGTATATATATATATATATATATATATATATATATATATATATATATATATATAAAAGTGCATTGGATCCCTTTGCAGTTAAGTAGAGGAAAACATGAAAAATAATATTTATGCAATGTTCATATTTAATAAAGTGTTAAACTGTGTATTTACGGTAAATATTTCAAATTCCAATGTTCGGCACATAGCATATATATAGATATATTTCTATACATATCTGTATATTTCTATACCTATATATAATCATGTATATATATATATATATATATATATATATATATATATATATATATATATATATATATATATATATATATATATATACAGTGAGGCCTCGGTTTACGAATTTAATTCGTTCTCTGGGTCGTTTCGTATTGCGAAAAATTCGTAAACCGAAACACGGTTTCCCATAGGAATGCATTGAAAATCAATTAATGCGTTCCGGAGGTCCGAAAAAATTCAAGTAAAGTGTCCAAAAAAGGCTCCAAAAGGCTCCAAAAGGCTTAACAACTTGCTGCAAATGGCTCCAATGTCTCCAAAAGGCTCCACAACTTGCTGCAAATGGCTCCAAAAGGCTCCACAACTTGCTGCAAATGGCTCCAAAAGGCTTAACAACTTGCTGCAAATGGCTCCAAAAGGCTCAACAACTTGCTGCAAAATGGCTCCAAAACCTCTCCAACACCTCTACACTGGTACCCAAACTTCATTAATTCAATCATACTTGAGTATGCAGGGGGCACAGGGGCCACTGGTTTCGTATTGCGAAAAATATTCGTAAACCGAGGGGGGCAAACCGGCATTTTGTTTCGTATTGCGAAAAAAATTCGTAAACCGAGGGGGGCAAACCGGCATTTTGTTTCGTATTGCGAAAAAAATTCGTAAACCGAGTCAAATTTTCTTCAAATTTCGATTTCGTAAACCGAAATTTCGTATACCGAGTCGTGCGTAAACCGGGGCCTCACTGTATATATATATATATATATATATATATATATATATATATATATATATATATATATATATATAATGAATAAATAGAACATATTCTGCTATGTGCAGAAAATTGGAATGTGAAATATTGTGCAAACGTGATTACTTTCAACTTGTAATACCAGCACAACTCGACGTGCGTAAAAACTTTACTTCTAGCACACTTAACGTCATAGCCAAAGCGCTAAATATTGCTCCAGTTGTGATCTAGCCTTATATTTGCATTCAATGCTCCTTTTAGTGTATGAATATTTTATTGTTACTGTCATTTAAAGGGACCGTCTTCTCCAGAATTGTTAATGTTTAAAAGGATAGATAATCCCTTTATTACCCATTCCCCTGTTTTGCATAACCAACACAGTTATATTAATATACTTTTTACCTCTGTGATTACCTTGTATCTAATCCTTTGCAGACTGCCCCTTTATTTCAGTTCTTTTGACAGACTTGCATTTAGCCAATAGTGCCCTCTCATTTGTAACATTATGGACGTGGTCACATTGTTATCTGTATGGCATACATGAAATAACGTCCTCTAGCTGTGAAAAACTGCCAAATGCATTGAAATAAAGGATGGTCTTCGAGGGCTTAGAAATTAGCATATGAGACTACCTAGGTTTAGCTTTCAACAAAGAATACCAAGAGAACAAAGCAAATTTGATGATAAAAGTGAATTGGAAAGTTGTTTAAAATTGCATTCCCTATCTGAATCATGAAAGTTCAATTTTGACTAGACTTTCCCTTTAAGACATACAACTAATTTAGCATGTAATATAATACACAAAGTATAAATAGTGAGACAATTATTAAAGGGACACAAAACATTGTTTTATTTCACTAATAGTTGCATTATAGTGAAATAAAACATCCAATATACATACTGTAAATGATTTGCTTGTTTGAATAATAGGTATATGCATTGCTCTTCCACAGAGTCTAAAGAGGCTCCATACAGGAAACATATGTCAATAATGTTAATGTATATATGCCATAGTTTTCTGCTAAAATACATGCACTGGTAAAATAACAATTCCAAATCAAAGATTTCTGCCCCATTTAAATACAACTACTTTTATGTGACAGTTTTTTCTTCATATAAATAGTATTGTCTTTTACTGTACTATAGTTTGTCCATATTTGACAAAGCAATGAATCAGTGATATGATATAATTGAGATAAGAGAATTGTTATGTCCAGCACAATATTGTTCCATATGTTAGATTTAAATTATTTGTCTTCAAATAAATGCAAACAAGAGAGACAACAAATAAATTTGCACTTTCCAAAGTCACTATAACCAAAAGTACTTAGGTGGGATTCAGAATGAAACCTTTGCAGTATGAATTTGCATATGACACGTTGTGTTATGTTAAGTTGATATAGTGACATCATTTTTTGTTTTGCAATTGGAATTGTACCAATATGTTTTTTTATTAATATTGCAAAATATATCACTGATAAACCAGCATATCTCTATGTTATGAAATAGTTTGTACTTAGTCATGTATAGATTTTACTAAAACAGAATTCAGTAAATTAACTAAATTATTTCTTTAGTATATTGTGACTATTGTTCATTGTTTATTCAGAAAACCATAAATACTTAAAGCTAATATTATAGTTTTGAAGTAAATAATAATTTCCTATTAGTTATTCACGTTTTATGCTGTTGTTGTTTTTTATAGCCTCGAGAAGAGTGTGCTTAAAAATATAACTTTCACAGGAAAATGTATCTAGTGGAATGTTAAAGGGACATGAAACCCAACATTTTTCTGTCATGATTTAGGTAGAACATACAATATTAAACAACTTTCCAGTTTACTTCTATTATAAAATTTGCTTCATTTTTTTGGTATCATTTGTTAAAGGAGCAGCAATGCACTACTGGTTTCTAACTGAATGCATGGGTGAGCCAATGACAATCAGTATATATATGCAGCCACCAATCAGCAGCTAGAACCTAGGTTCTTTGCTGCCCTTGGGTTTTCCTAGGTAAACCTTTCAGCAAAGGATAACAAGAGAAGGAAGCTAATTAGGTAATTGAAGTACATTGGAAAGTTGCTTAAAATGGTATGTTCTATCCAAATCATGAATGTCTAATTATGACTTTACTGCCCCTTTAATCTTCAGTGATGGTTGGAACACAATAAATAATAAAGTGACTACATACTTTGAATCGCAATACAACAAAAGTGTATAATTTCTCTGGTAGTGATAACTTTATAATACTGTCACGTAGCAACAGATAACTGTAAATGATATGTTACTAGAGTATTTTGTTTGCATGTAGATCTTCCAGCATGCTAAACCCCATAATTAGTTATACAAATAAATATATTTATCATTTATAAGATTATGCCTAGAATATTTTGTTTGGTTATTTTATACTTCAATTTTATAAAAAAAATATCCTTAGTTATAAACAAAAGGCATACTTACTAGCAGGAGATATGACACATTACACGACAATGGTTGCAGCAGTTGGACACATTTTTATAATATGATAAACTAGTTTCTTAAATTGTGCTAAATCATAAGATGTTGTAGTCCTTTTCTCAATCATCTGACCAGTAACAATCTTATGTGCTGTGTTCAGTTGCTAAATAGGTTTAATATTAGAATCATTTTAAACAAACCTTTTTATTCCTTGGCTTTATGAAGAGAAATATGGATATGTTTATGTTCATATGACAAGTGGAATTTTCTTAACTAAATCATCACAATTATATTTTCTGTCACAGTGAACTATGGTCTCCTAGTTAGCTGAATGATAAATGGAACAGTGCATCATATATTTTTGAATGATATAACATTACTGATTTGATATTTACCTGTATATAGCGGCAGGCTTGTGTATTAAAATGCAATATGGACATTCAAATGAAATTGCCTATTTGATTCCTGTTTCTTCATTCAGTACATAATTAACTTATGTATTCATTGTAGTTTCAGTAAGTAATATAAACTTTTTATGTAAGTAAATAAAATACATGCCTCAGTAAAAATTCCAAAGCATACTTAGATTAAACAATAAAATCACATAAAATAGTTATTAAAAACAACATTAACATTATAACATTACGCAAAATATCAAAATTATTAATAAATTTTACTTATATTTTTTTTAACAACATATTAACTTTTTTTTGTCATAAATGGTTTAAAATTTACATTAAATATTGATGTTTACATCCTCAAAAAAATTAAATATCTGTGACTTTAAATAGGTAGATCTGTCTTCTTTGATTTGCAATAGGTTAACAGCGGCATTGTGAAGGGTAGTCTCATTTTCTGTTTTTATTTGCTACCTGTGCAATTCAAATCTTAACACCATGTGAACTTTAAGTTACACTTATGTCATATAGCAGTATCCCAGAATACAGTCTGCTGTTTTGAGTATGGGGGAGAACTATATTTCTTCGATCCATTGGTCTTCTTCCAGCTGGGTAAAATGGGCATGCTTTCTTGTTTACAAAGTCCCTTTTCATTTTTTTGTCGAGCTTTAATCTCTTTACACAGAGTACGTTTTTTCTCAATCATTTCCATCATTGTGTGGTCACCATATAGCCACTGCATAGGTGTCATCTGTCAAACAGAGTTACATGAAAGCATTTAGTGTACCCCAGAAGATGAATGAATATAGATAAATAGATGGTAATGGAGATACATGAAAAAATCTGTTAACCGGTACCCCAGAAGACAATTTTTAAATACATGTATTAAATTGGAGTAACATAAAATACATTTTTACAATGTACCGCAGAAGATAAATCGGTATTGATAAATTGATTGTTCTTGATAATTGCAGAACATTTTTCCTTCAAAATGGCAAAACCAAAAACTATGTTTACACCTAAATCTTTTGTTACGTGGAATCTGATATATAAAATATAGTTTGCACATACTCTTTTATCATCCTTCATTTAACAGAAAACTAGCTTTATTATTACTTTAGTCATCAACGAGTAGAAAAGAACTATATATGTGAGCATTAATGAAAATGGTTAATAGTTAATAAAAGCAAGCATACAGTGGTGCACTTACTGTCCTATCTATCTATCTATCTATCTATCTATCTATCTATCTATCTATCTATCTATCTATCTATCTATCTATCTATCTATCTATCTATCTATCTATCTATCTATCTATCTATCTATCTATCTATCTATCTATCTATCTATCTTTCTATCTATCTATCTATCTATCTATCTTTCTATCTATCTATCTATCTGTCTATCTGTCTGTCTGTCTATATATCTCTGTCTGCTCACCAGTCTGTGTGTCTCTATCTATCTATTTATCTATATATCTATCTATCTTTCTATCATCTATCTCTGTCTATATATCTCTCTGTCTTGCCTGTCTGTGTGTCTCTATCTGTCTATCTATCTATTTATCTATCTATCTTTCTATAAGTCTGTCTGTCTATATCTATCTACTTAACAAATACATTGTTTTAACTTACTACACTCAAAAATTAAATGAATATTTATTGTGCTCCCCTCCTTTAGACAGTAAAGAAAGTGCGCATGTTGCTTCTATACAAACTCACCAACACATACAATGTACATATTTGCTCAGGGGGTGGTATGAAACAGATATCCAATGAGCATTAAGTAGTTTTAAACCCAAGTATCAATAAGCCTCTGAGTTATAATACATACATGTGCACAAGGCAGGCACTTTTTGTACATACAGTGAAATGTTTAAAAAACGTTTAGATGACCAAGGACTTTACAGGTAGTTGACCTTCTGTGCAAATTCCACTATATATAATCTTGTTCCAGGATTATATCCTTATCATCCCCTGTACCAACATAAAATTGTAGATTATGCTCTGTACCATGGAGTATATTGTTTAAATGTTACACTGTGGCCTGTTCTAAATAGGTAAAATATTTAATAATTTGAAGTCCATAATAACAGATGATAACAGATAATTTAAAACCTATAAGAGGGAGGGAATGTGGAAAGAGATTTTTACAACCTATGACTACATTGATCTATAAATTGGTTATGTTGATACCAAATTGATAGTATGCTCAATGTGAAAGACATTGTTTTACATATTGGTGTTTGCAGATTCCGGTTAACCAATTGCATCAATAGGTCAGATTTCCTCTATCTTAGAGATGACACTGCTATAAAATTCAGTTAGTTGTAGTTTTTTTTTTTTTTGAATGATTATTTAATTCAAGCTGGGTACAATAAAAGTTGATACAGCTTTTGGTGAGGGTAATTAATCATAAATAAAGAATTATTTAATTTTAGCCTATTACCTTTCCACCCTTGGACAGCCCCCCTTTTGGCTGAACATATACAAATAATGTGGTGTAATTTTGCAGAGTTATATTCACTCTATCACTCTATATTCATTTCTTGGTTTGCTTTTATTGATTTTATATTAATTGAGATTTTTTGGAAATAATATATTAAGCAAGTATTAGGCTGTCTATGCGGCTTTATTTTTATGACCTATATATTTGTTAAAATGCTGCAGATAATGGGCCAGATTACAAGTGGCATGCTTAATAACTTTTTTACTCACACAATAACTGCGCTCATATTAAAAGTATATAGTATATAGATACATGATCCTTTTCAAAGTAAGTATCTTTATCCTACTATGGGCTAGATTACAAGTGGTGTGCCATTGTTTATGTTGGTCTCATTAAGCAATATCCTGACCACTCTAACTAGAGCTCATATTACAAGTTGAAAGTAAACAATAAAGAATACTCAGGGCTAGATTTATCACAGCTGAGGCGTACAGGGGCACGTATACGCGCCCCTGTACGCATCAGCTCGCCTGTAGCGGGGTGAAATTACCCGCAGGTAATTAACATTGCACACGCCCACGCACAGCCAATCACGCGCGGGCAGGAGCTGTCAATCTCCTCGGTCGGAATTTCACCACCTCAGAGGTGGCGAAGAGCTTAGGAAAGCAGTGGTCTGGTGACCGCTGCTTGATAAATCACGGCAAGCAAGTTCTTGTGAGAACTTGCAGCCGTAGGGGCTTGGTAAATCTAGCCCTCAGTCACACTGCAAAAACAATGTTGCCAAGTATCACAGAGGTGCCATTTCTCAGGTAGGCAAAAATTACCCAGATGATAAAATGCCACGGTCAGCTCTTCAACAAATGCTAAATATCTGGAGGTAGAAACAAGAAAAAGAAAATAAGGCGCTCCAATAGCATGGTAACTCAGGGTAGTATCCCCACAAATAATAAATCCCCTTGTGTGCAGAATACTCACTATGTAGCAGCACATATCACAAAGTGCAAGATAGTGTAGTCTGGGTCCATAAGAGCTCCCAGCTAGCTCACAACCGGTCACAGTCAGCAGCCAATATCACCAAATCCCACAGCAAAACCAAATTATTATACAGGATTAGTAGTAGGCTGGATAAAAAGACCAAGCTTAACTTGGATATAAAATTAAAATGTATTTAATTTAAGAGATACCACGGATTTGTTAGATAAATTTAGTAGAATCTCAGCAAGCAAATCAAACAGGCACTGGATAAGTTGCAATGTGAGTGCATTATATTCTAATATCCAACATGAACTGGCAGAGGCGTAACTAGAAACCACAGGGCCCAGGTGCAAGAATCTAAGAAACCCCCCCCCCCACTGCCCCTCCCCCCTCCAAAAAAGATGAATTTAATACATTTTTTTTTTACATTTAACACAGAAAAAAATGTGAATCAGATTACATGTCTGCATCCCTGTGCCCACAGTCTGTGAGATGGTCTGACCCCCTATTACTGTATATATATTTAACCCCCCAGTACTATATATAGTAAGTTAGTGACACAGTCTGTAATCTGCCGGTGAGATTGCTGGCCTGACCCTACCCACCCAGTACTTTATAAAGTGACCACAGTAGTCAGTGACATGGTCCACCCCCCATACTGTATATAGTGGTACTGTATAGTGACACTGTTTACCCCCTGCCCCCCCCATGCTGTAGTAACAAGGTCTGTAATTTGCTGGTTCTACAAACTTACTCAAACACACATACATGCATAAATACACACACAGTCACATACATACACACATACACACACTATACACACACATATAAACACCAATGGATAAAACAGAAACACTAACCCCTGTAGTCATGTCACACTCACATGATATCAGTGCAGGCAGTGGTAAGTTAACGTTTTTTATTAAAAAAAATATATATATATAAAAAAATGATAATTTTTTTTTTTTTAAAGCTGGACCCCCACCCTCAGGGGCCCAGTCACACCTGCGACCTCTGCACCCCCTGTAGTTTGGCCCCTATGAACTGGGTATATTGGCTGTTAATTATTTTCTGGAATCTGATAAGTACTTATCTCCCAAACAACAGAAGTTTTTGTTAGATTCTATTAGATTTATTTTAACACATAATTATTTTATTTATCAGGATAATTTGTATTTACAGATAAGTGGAACGGCCATGGGAACATGTTTTGCCCCTAGTTTTGCAAACTTGTTCATGGGTTTGTTTGAACAAAACTTTATTTATATGTCATCCTTTTGGGCAAACGTTGTTTTCTATGGCCGCTTCATTGATGATTTGCTTTTTGTTTGGGAAGGTTCGAATTCTTAAGCCCATGAATTTGTACAATATTTAAATACAAATACCCGGGGTATCTCTTTTTCCTACCAGATAGAGGAAGTCTCTATTGACTTCCTTGATGTAACTTTGAAGTGGGGTGAAAATGGAGAGGTAATTTCTAAAACTTTTTTAATAAAGTAGACTCTAACAGCTACATAAACAGGAATAGTAACCCCAAGTGGATGGATATTATTCCTTACAGTCAATTCTCTAGGATCAAACGCAATTGTTCAAGTCTTGAAGATTTTATAAGTGAGTCCAGGATTTTGGAAAATAGATTTTTAGATAAGACATACAATCACAATTTAATCCCTAAAAGTAAAAATAGAGCTCTTGCTATTGATAGAGAATCTTTGTTAAAAAAGAAAACAAGGTTGGTTAATAATAAATCCCATAATTCATCCAAATTCAGCACTAAATTCAATAGTAACTATAGGAGCATTATTGAGATTTTTCACAAACACTGGCCTATTATATATAGTGATCCAATCTTGAAAGATCTGATAGGTGATCGGTCTATATGTATTTTTAAAAGAGAGTCTACTCCAGGGTTAGCCAAAGGAGTATATAGATGTGGCAAATCTAGATGTGGGATGTGCACATATGTCAAGGATAGATGTTTAGAGTTCAAATCTAACAAAACAGGGGAGACCTTCCCTATTATATCCAGAATGAACTTTGGTTGCAGTTACATAATATATCTTGTTGACTGTATAGGTGGATTACAGTACTGTGGTTGTACTAGCAGACTTATCAGGACGATGGGGAGAACATTTAAGAAACCTTAAAAACAAATTCCTGAAACAAAGTTTATCTGCCCACAGTATGTGCAAACATGGAGGTAAAAAGGATATGTATAACATTAAACCCATGGAGTTCATATCCCCATCCAATCTGTGCAACCATTTTACATGCCTCAGACAAAGAGAAACCTTCTGGATTTGGAAATTAAGATCTTTTCCCCCAGAAGGTTTAAATGAGAATTTAGATTTAGCTGCTTTCAATTAGATTATTCAAATATATATAAAAAAAAATCAGGGATTATACTTCATAGCACACAGTCATTTTTTCCCCCATATTTATTTATTTATTTAGTGCCTATAATTATTTATATTAGACATATCCAACTTAATATACTATTTTAGGTATTAGTTTTTAATTTTTGTATTTTTCACTTTGAGAGTATGTATAACCCAATAATGGTTGTATCACTATACTTCTCTATAGAACATGTAATATGTGACACAAGTATTATTATTATTATCATATGCATTTTTATATTATATAGACTACAGTTTTTTATTCATTTTTTCACTATTATGAATGTATTTTTTAAATATATGTATATATTTGTATATCCACTAGGGGTCACTATTGCACTATACTACACAGTGCACTGTGGAATTACGTTCTCCTGGTCTTAATTGGCTTTGTTTATTTTTGTAGATCACATGATTTTTTTGACTCGATCTGTCAGAATCATGTGACTGTTTTCCCTGGATGATGCCACACTCCGGATGTACTGCGGATTGTTTTAGGTAACAGCGGTTTTAAAAAAAAATGACAATGACAAAAATATCTCTCTCTCTTTCTCTCTCTCTCTATTTAGGAGTTTTTCTATATTAAATATGGCATGATAATGTAAAATACTCAAAATGTCTCTTTTTTATATCATGAAACTGCTGCAAGAATAAATGGTATTTGATGAATTTGTGCTGCTTTCTATCAAGGTTTGTAACCATTTTTCTTGTCAGTCTTATGTAACTACGTAGCTCTACATCAATGAACTGTGAGTTATTCCTGTTAGTAAATAAAAGAAATTAATACTGCAGGACTCTCTGTTCTATCATTTTTAAACTAAACAGAATAAAAGTATTTTAAATGTTCAATTTCTGCCCTTTCATATGCATAATTATCCCATTTAAAAGAATGATACTCACATTCTAAATCACTTGAAAGTGATGCAGCATAACTGTAAAAAGTTGACAAGAAAATATTACATGAACAGCTCTAAAAAAAAGGAAGATCTTTTACCTCAACATTTCTTAAGCTCACAAGAGTAAGTGCTCTGCAATCCAGAGCTATTCTTTTATTGTCATCTGCATGGTAAGAAAACATAACAAAAACACAACAGCCAATCAGCTTCCTCATGCTGAATTCGTCCTTTGCTTTACTCACCAAAATATTGCAAGACTTCATAGTAAACTTGATTAAATTGAGGAGGGAAATAAAGTGATTGTGCCTACACATGTCAGATGCAAGCTCCCTTGCAAGTCCTGAAACCAGCATCCTGATTGGATGTTTTAAGTCCCTTTACAATGGAAAGTGGCTATTGGGGAAATTGTGAAATAAAATATCTTCCTTTTTATATAGAGATATTTGAGTGGTATTTTCTAGTCAGCTTTTTACAGATATGCTGCATTATTTGGGTATTATGTAACTTTAAGATTGAAGGTGTCCACATTTTTAAAGACTGCTGTTTGCAACACATAAAAGACACTCATGGCTCCATTTATCAAGCAGTGATAGCTTCGGAACCCTTGCAGTACTGTCTCACATGTGCAAGTCTGCAAACTCAAGAAACTGCTCCTTAAAGGGACACTGAACCCAAATGTTTTCTTTTGTGATTCAGATAGAGCATGACATTTTAAGCAACTTTCTAATTTACTCCTATTATCAAATTTTCTTCATTCTCTTGGTATCTTTATTTGAAATGCAAGAATGTAAGTTTAGATGCCGGCCCATTATTGGTGAACAACCTGGGTTGTCCTTGCTGATTGGTGGATAAATTCATCCACCAATAAAAAAAAAACTGTCCAGAGGTCTGAACCAAAAAAAAGCTTAGATGCCTTCTTTTTCAAATAAAGATAGCAAGAGAATGAAGAAAATTGATAATAGGAGTAAATTAGAAAGTTGCTTAAAATTGCATGCTCTATCAAAATCATGAAAGAAAAAAATTGGGTTCAGTGTCCCTTTAACTACTGTAGGCCGCTGTTTCCTAATCTTTTTTTTCCCAATTGATTCATCCAGGATAATTGATTAGCCCTGCCTTAGCACAATTGGTTGCACAAAATGCGGGCAGCAGATGCTTCCTCTTGAGCACAAACTCAGGTAGAAAATATTATAAATGTGGAACTCATTGTTTTTCTAAAAAAACATATATATTGTGACCTCTTTTCCAAGCATTTTTACTGTTTCTTATTAAACAAAATTTACCTCTTGAAAAAAAACTCTTCTTTTATCAGAAGTACATTTTTCAGTGTTAATGGATTAGCGCATTCTCAGTGCACTTGTTTATAAAAAAATAGAGATCCATTCTTTATTGAAATTAAAAAGTTAAAAATAATCATCAGAATGAAAATATTAATTATAATTGCTTTGGGCATTTAAAAAAAAAGTAAAATGATATAAAAACTGCAGAGATCATATATTACAAACTAATTAAATGTGGACACAAAAGGAATTAGCGATCATGTTTTACTTTGGCATTTACTGTGAACATTTTGCTTCTGTGATTTTCTACTCTATTCAAATCCCTACCCTTAGAAAAACACATGAAAAACCTGTTATTTCCTCATATATGTTATTTGTTTGGTTTTATTATTTCAGAGGGCAGCTCTTCTAAATACTAACTGAACTATGTTACAGGAAAGGAGCACAAGAGGGCAGTACTCATTGAGAAAAGGCATAAACAAATTAAGGTTCAGCCTCTTGGCTATGTAACTGTTTTCAGCTACTTGACTATATATATATATATATATATATATATATATATATATATATATATATATATATATATATATATATATATATATATATATATATTCTATGTGAAGAACATACACAAAGTTTTGCGGTAAACCCGATGCATACATACAGCGCAAAATGGGTTTGTAGCGCTATTTCCATAGTGCCGCCATTACAAGTCACCATAACATTTTCTTTTTTCATGCGGTATGGTGCGATAAGCTGCATACCGCACAAAATCCAAGTTCCGACATGGTGTGCTCGTGCACACATACCCCCATAGAGATCGATGGAGAAAAAATGTTGGAAAAAACCTAATACCTGTGATTGCGAAATCGCTACCAATGCAAATACCTGTGATAAACACCATATCACTCGCACACA
Source organism: Bombina bombina (assembly GCF_027579735.1). Classification (NCBI taxonomy): domain Eukaryota; kingdom Metazoa; phylum Chordata; class Amphibia; order Anura; family Bombinatoridae; genus Bombina; species Bombina bombina. Next base: position 309,209,577 of record NC_069502.1, on the reverse strand, counting down.
ACTGTTAAAGTGGCAATCAAAATCTAACCCTTAATGGGGAAGGAAATTTTCAGTTGAATTTCCCCAGTTGAATTAACAGCAAAGACCACATCCTGTTTGTAATACAAAGAACTGCTGCATCATAAGCCGATTTATACAGGATTTTGACTTCAACAATGCTACCAGTCTCAGCAGGGTTATTAGAAAGTCTGCTGTTTGTAGTTTAGATTTGTTAAATTGTAAAACCATGATGTATATCTCTTGGTCTTTTGATGTTTTCAGGTTTTTAACATTCATTTGAACACCTCTAGAGCAGCAATTCTGGAAACATTCCATCTGATAAATAACTGTCAATCTTATTAAAGACTCACTTTTCGGATGTGTTCTTTTAGATTTGAAATCCACTATTTAATAAAAAAATTAAAAAAAATTAAAAAGCTGTCAACAAAAAAAGATTTTTGACAAGATTTATTTAATTGGAAAAGCATTTTGTTAAGTGATGTCCTCAATCTCAGCTGACACATATCTTTATAATGCTATGCCAAAAACAGGTTGCCGAAAAAAGAGAATAAAAAATCTTGAAGATTAACGATTATTTAGAAGTGTGAAGCTGTATAATGTGTTTATTTAGAACAGTGCTCCACAAACTTCACAGAGTAGTTGTGCTTTTTTTTGCCCATGTTAGAGCTCGTTATTAATAAAGCGTGTGTAGTTCTACTACAGTTTCAAAATTTGCAGTGTACAGGGCACAAATATACGATATCCCATACAGTTAATGGTATCTATAGGAATTGTGAGAAAAGGAAATAAGGACTGTAATATCTATAAATGGTGTCTTTATCTAGAACTAAGGAAATAAGGACTGCAATATCTATAAATGGTGTCTTTATCTAGAACTAAGGAAATAAGGACTGCAATATCTATAAATGGTGTCTTTATCTAGAACTAAGGAAATAAGGACTGTAATATCTATAAATTGTGTCTTTATCTAGAACTAAGGAAATAAGGACTGCAATATCTAAAACTGGTGCAGTTTTGTTCTGTAAATGTGTGTTTTTAAATTACATGTGCATTATTATGATTGCCAGTTTCAGTGCAGTTGTCCTCATAAATGGAATTTCAAGTAGAAGCATACCTTCATGATTGAGATTTCAAACTGAAGCATGCCTTCTTGACCGAGAATTTAAACTGAAGCACGCCTTCTTGACCGAGAATTTAAACTGAAGCACGCCTTCTTGACCGAGAATTTAAACTGAAGCATGCCTTCTTGACCGAGAATTTAAACTGAAGCACGCCTTCTTGACCGAGAATTTAAACTGAAGCACGCCTTCTTGACCGAGAATTTAAACTGAAGCACGCCTTCTTGACCGAGAATTTAAACTGAAGCACGCCTTCTTGACCGAGAATTTAAACTGAAGCACGCCTTCTTGACCAAGAATTTAAGCTGAAGCATGCCTTCTTGACCGAGAATTTAAGCTGAGGCACGCCTTCTTGACCAAGAATTTAAGCTGAAGCATGCCTTCTTGACCGAGAATTTAAGCTGAGGCACGCCTTCTTGACCGAGAATTTAAGCTGAAGCATGCCTTCTTGACCAAGAATTTAAGCTGAAGCACGCCTTCTTGACCGATAATTTAAGCTGAAGCATGCCTTCTTGACCGAGATTTCAAACTGAAGCATGCCTTCTTGACCGAGATTTCAAACTGAATCATGCCTTCTTGACTGAGATTTCAAACTGAATCATGCCTTATTGACCGAGATTTAAAACGGAATCATGCCTTCTTGACCGAGATTTAAAACTGAATCATGCTTTCTTGACAAAGATTTAAAAATGATGTGTGCCTTTTTGACTGAGATTTCAAACTGAAACACACCTTCATGACTGAGATTTAAAACTGAAGTGCTCCTTCATGTCAGATATTTAAAACTGAAGTGCTCTTTCTTGGCCGAGATTTCAAATAAAAGCATATCTTCATGACTAAAATTTCAAATTGAGGCCAAAAATTCACAGTTTGCTGTTCCATCTACTTTGTTTGCAACCAGGATAATGTTTTGTTGTTTGTTTGTTTTTTAAAAAGTTGAAGGCACAACTATCATGGCTTACAATATCCAGAACCTTGTGTCACAATCTTCATACAGCTATAGAAAATGTGCAAAGACAAAACCTGTTTTCTAGTTTTGGCAATATTTTTTTGGCTACAGTAAAGCAATAGAGGAAACCTCTTCAGATAGTGGTTTCCTGGTTTACGATGTGAGAACTGTTAAAATCCTGCTTAAGAAGATGAGATGTTATGTCCACTTTCTTCTAGTAGAAACCTATAGGGGCCTATTTATCAAATGTCTGTCCGACATGATCCGATCAGCGAATCATGTCCAACAGACATCGCTGAATGTGGACAGCATACACTCTCTAGCAGGGGGTGTCAATCAACCCGATCGTACCTGATCATGTTGATTGCTGTCCGCGGCTTCAGAGCAGGTGGACAGGTTATCGAGCAGTGGTCTTTAGACCGCTGCTTCATAACTTGGTGTTTCTGGCGAGCCAACTTGATAAATAGGCTCCATAGTCTTCTTCTTACATATGTATATCTCTCAAACCCGGAAAAAGGGCTTTCACAATTAAAAATTGAAAATAATGCAAACAACTACTGTTGAAATATTGTGTCAATATAATCAATTAGCAAATATGCCAGTATGACCATCATGTCTAAATACAAATGTTATTCATATTTTTTATTTTATCAAAATGGATTTTAGATTGTAATAGGCTAGGATGATTTCCCTTACACACTATACAAAGGAGTTAATGCAAAAGAACTGCAATGCAACCTTAAAGGGACAGTCTACTTAAAATGTTTTATTGTTTAAAAGGAAAGACAATCCCTTTATTACCCATTCCCCAGTTTTGCATAACCAACACTGTGATATTAATACACTTTTTACCTCTGTGATTAAATTGTATCAAAGCCTCTGCAGACTGCCCCTTATCTTAGTCCTTTTGACAGAAATGCATTTTAGCCAATCAGTTCGGAGTCCTAAATAACTCCACAGAAGTGAGCACAATGCTATCTATATGACACACATGAACTAGCACTGTCTAACTGTGAAAAAACTGTCAAAATGCACTGAGATAAGAGCCGTTTTTCAACAGTTTAGAAATCAGTTTGAGCCTACCAAGGGTTAGCTTTCAAAAAAGAATACCAAGAGAACAAAGCAAATTTGATGAAAAAATAAAATTGGAAAGTTGTTTATATTGCATGCCCTATCTGAATCATGAAAGTTTAATTTTGACTAGACTATCCCTTTAAGAGTTGTGAAAGGGCTGTGGTATATGTCAGTTTTAACCCTAATAACAAGTACTTAACAACAGAAAAGAGCTACTCAGTCGTGGGAATCATCTTTAGGGACAGTAAACACCTTTTTATATATATAAAATGTTTAGCTATGCATAATGAAACAATTTTGAATACAGTTTCATTATTTATTCCGTCCCTTTTTATGTAATGTAGCTCTGAAAATGTAGCAATTTCTAATTCTGAGAACTAGGAACAGACATATTGAGGCTAACCCTGCTACATACATGTCTCTAATTGGCTGTAGAAAATAACAACTGCAAAACAATTTACTTTATACTAACTTTATGACAGTTGCTAGCATTGTTATCTGTGGACTAAAGTCCAGTCATTTTGAAACATAATTGAACTATTTGATTTCTATGCGCTGAGATTCTATTGAAGAGACTGGACATAATATACTCAATTATACAAATAATTGTGTGCATTGTAGCACCTCATTATTGATCCCATTAAAAAAAATAATAATAATTATAACTTCCTCTGTTCCAAATCAGCAATCATGGAATTTACTAATTATACATTAAAATCTAGTAAAATGAGTAAAGAAGAAAATGGAGATATATTTAGAGGGGTTGTAAAGTTGTATTTGTCTGAAAGCAAATTTTGCAGAAGCAAATAGTCTGAGTAATTTGGTAAAACATTTCTTGATGGAAATGAAGGTAAATTGATAGAACAGACTTAGGGCGAGATCTATCAATCTGCGAGCAGACAGGATTCATATGTGACCCTGTCCGCATTTGATCACAGATTGTGGGGCGCATTTGTTTCCCATATTTAATATTGCACGGGCGAATGCTTGTGCAAGTCTTCCACCCTACCCTCATGTAATTAGGGCTTGTCAATCTCCCCGGATTCATTTGACCGCCAACTCCAAATTGGCGAGAGAGTTTATGAAGCAGCGGTTTAACCTCCTGCTTCATAAATGTGAGTTGCAAGCTCAAATAAGCGATCGGGGCCTCACAATAAATGCCCATAGTAGAGGTGGTATGGACATACAGAGTAACGGAATTAACCCACATAACACTCTATGGGCTAGATTACAAGTGGAGCGCTAATTTATCGCAACTCTAATTCATCCATTTACGGGAGCACGATAAATAACAAGCCATTGCAAATTGCTGGCTAATGCTACCATGAGCTCTGGTTAATTTTCTAAATGTCCCCCAATAGCCCCCAACATAAAGTAGTGTGGTTGTTTAAAAATATTTTTTTTAGCATTTTTTATTTTTTAAATAATAATTGCACAAAAATGTTTTAAGGGCTGAAAGTGAGCGGATCTAGGGTGTTAGAAAAAAATTGTGCACTGAAAAGTGCCTTTACATTGTGGTCTATGGGGACTGTGTTATTCCTATAAATATATATGTTTATATACATATGTTTTTATATGTTAATATGTGTATATAAACACATAAATATACATAAATATTTTAAATACATAAATATTTTAAATGTGCTGCCCATCAGTGCGCGACTTACCCCCTTCACTGCACTAGGTTCTGTGCCGTGTATATCTGTATCAGAAAGAGACTCCCTTTGGAGGCCTATGGAAGCGCACTTGTGAGCGCAAAGCTTCCATGCAATGCAAAAGTGAGGTTGTGCTCGCATTGCTCTCAACTTGTAATTCCAGCGGACATTTGCGTGTGCTGGTATTACTGAGTGGGGCGCAGATATATTGTGTTCGCTTAAGCGATATAATGAGATCCCATCGTAATTTCGCTTCACATATGTATGTTAATATAAATAGTCATATTTTCAAGAATACTACACAAGATAGTGGTGACACTTTATATAACATACTAGTACTAAAGCCCGTGTACACGGGCCATTTTTTGCAGTACAGCGGTCCCACCCCTTGCTCTCTCCCCCCTCTCTTTTGCTCTCTTCCCCCCTCTCTTTTGCTTTCTCTCCCCCCTCTCTTTTGCTTTCTCTCCCCCCTCTCCTTTGCTCTCTCTCTCCCCTCTTTTGCTCTCTCTCTCTCCCCTCTTTTGCTCTCTCTCTCCCCTCTTTGGCTCTCTCCCTCCTTTCTTTTGCTCTCTCTCCCCCCTCTTTTGTTCTCCCCCCCCTCTTTGGCTCTCCCCCCTCTTTGGCTCTCCTCCCCCCTCTTTGCCCCCCCCCCCCCCTCTTTGGCTCTCTCCCCTCTTTTGCTCTCTCTCCTCTTTGGCTCTCTCTCCCCCCTCTTTGGCTCTCCTCCCCCTTTGGCTCTCCCCCCCCCCCCCTTTGGCTCTCCCCCCCCCCCTTTGGCTCTCTCCCCCCCTTTGGCTCCCCCCCCTTTGGCTCTCCCCCCCCCCCTTTGGCTCTCTCCCCCCCCCCCCTTTGGCTCTCTCTCCCCCCTCTTTGGCTCTCTCCCCTCTTTTGCTCTCCTCTTTGGCTCTCTTTCCTCTTTGGCTCTCTCTCTCCCCCCTCTTTGGCTCTCCCCTCCCCTTTGCCCCCCCTCTTTGGCTCTCCCCCCCTCTTTTGCTCTCTCTCTCCCCTCTTTGGCTCTCTCCCCCATATTTTGTTCTCTCCCCCCTCTTTGGCTCTCTCCCCCCTCTTTGGCTCTCCCTCCCCCTCTTTGGCTCTCCCCCCCCCATTTTTCACAAACACTAGCCTATTATATATAGTGATCCAATTTTAAAAGATCTGATAGGTGATCGGTCTATATGTATTTTTAAAAGAGAGTCTACTCCAGGGTTAGCCAAAGGAGTATATAGATGTGGCAAATCTAGATGTGGGATGTGCACATATGTCAAGGATAGATGTTTAGAGTTCAAATCTAACAAAACAGGGGAGACCTTCCCTATTATATCCAGAATTAAATTTGGTTGCAGTCAGGGGCAAAACTACAGGGGGTGCAGAGTTCGCAATTGCGACTGGGCCCCCAAGGGTCCAAGGGTGAGGGCCCACTTTAAAAAAAAAAAAAATTACAATAAAAAACGACCTGCCACTAACTGCACTGATATCATGTGAGTGTGACATGATGCTTCACTAGTGTCTCTGACTACAGGGGTTAGTGTTTCTGTGTTTCTGTTTTACCCATTGGTGTTTATGTGTGTGTGTATGTATATATATATATGTGACTGTGTGTGTATTTATGTATGTATGTGTGTGTGTGAATGTTTGTGGAACCAGCAAATTACAGATCTTGTTACTACAGCATGGGGGGCGGGGGTAAACAGTGTCAGTCTATACAGTACCACTATATACAGTGCAGGGGGGCTGGACCATGTCACAGACTACTGTTGTCACTTTATAAAGTACTGGGGTGGGTAGTGTCAGACCAGCCATCTCACTGGCAGAATACAGACTGTGTCACTGACTCACTATATACAGTACTGGTGGGTTAAACAGTGTCACTATATACAGTAATGAGGGGTCAGACCATCTCACAGACTGTGGGCACAGGGTACCTCCTTTTGTAGACATGTAATCTGATTCACATTTTTTTTCTGTGTTAAATGTAAAAAAAAAAAAAAAAAAAAAAAAAGACGTATCAAATTCACTTTTTTGGGGGGGTGGGATGGGGGGGGGGCCTTCTTAGATTCTTGCACCTGGGCCCTGTGGTTTCTAGTTACGCCTCTGGTTGCAGTTACATAATATATCTGGTTGACTGTATAGGTGGATTACAGTACTGTGGTTGTACTAGCAGACTTATCAGGACATGATGGGGAGAACATTTAAGAAACATTAAAAACAAATTCCTGAAACAAAGTTTATCTGCCCACAGTATGTGCAAACATGGAGGTAAAAAGGATATGTATAACATTAAACCCATGGAGTTCATATCCCCATCCAATCTGTGCAACCATTTTACATGCCTCAGACAAAGAGAAACCTTCTGGATTTGGAAATTAAGATCTTTTCCCCCAGAAGGTTTAAATGAGAATTTAGATTTAGCTGCTTTCAATTGGATTATTCAAATATATATAAAAAAAATTCAGGGATTATACTTCATAGCACACAGTCATTTTTCCCCCCATATTTATTTATTTATTTATTTAGTGTCTATAATTATTTATATTAGACATATCCAACTTAATATACTATTTTAGGCATTAGTTTTTAATTTTTGTATTTTTCACTTTGAGAGTATGTATAACCCGATAATGGTTGTATCACTATACTTCTCTATAGAACATGTAATATGTGACACAAGTATTATTATTATTATCATTTGCATTTTTATATTATATAGACTACAGTTTTTTATTCATTTTTTCACTATTATGAATGTATTTTTTAAATATATGTATATTTTTGTATATCCACTAGGGGTCACTATTGCACTATACTACACAGTGCACTGTGGAATTACGTTGTTCTCCTGGTCTTAATTGGCTTTGTTTATTTTTGTAGATCACATGATTTTTTTGACTCGATCTGTCAGAATCATGTGACTGTTTTCCCTGGATGATGCCGCACTCCGGATGTACTGCGGATTGTTTTAGGTAACAGCGGTTTTAAAAAAAAATGACAATGACAAAAATATCTCTCTCTCTTTCTCTCTCTCTCTATTTAGGAGTTTTTCTATATTAAATATGGCATGATAATGTAAAATACTCAAAATGTCTCTTTTTTATATCATGAAACTGCTGCAAAAATAAATGGTATTTTATGAATTTGTGCTGCTTTCTATCAAGGTTTGTAACCATTTTTCTTGTCAGTCTTATGTAACTACGTAGCTCTACATTAATGAACTGTGAGTTATTCCTGTTAGTAAATAAAAAAAATTAATACTGCAGGACTCTCTGTTCTATCATTTTTAAACTAAACAGAATAAAAGTATTTTAAATGTTCAATTTCTGCCCTTTCATATGCATAATTATCCCATTTAAAAGAATGATACTCACATTCTAAATCACTTGAAAGTCATGCAGCATAACTGTAAAAAGTTGACAAGAAAATATTACATGAACAGCTCTAAAAAAAAGGAAGATCTTTTACCTCAACATTTTTAAGCTAAACAACTAACATATTAAAGTTAATAAACATTAATTAAAACCTACTGACCTATATTTTCTCCAAAACGAAGTTTCATAACGTTCTAAAAGTTATATCTTTTATTCGCCGATGATGTCACGTTATCCTGCCCACTATTTTCAGCACTGAGTGTTCAAAATACTTAAACCAATAACTTTGTTTTTAAAGCGCCATTTTGAAACCTAGGTATTGTAAACGGATTGGTACAGAGCAAAGGATACCCACGGAGTGGGTTTGGAAAACAATTAAATTTGCAGACAAGATTTCTGATATACGGTAGAGATATGTTAATGAAATGTTATTGATAAAAAGCGTATTTGGGGTAGTTAGTTAGTAACAGGCATAGAAAATATTTACTTACAGTGGCCCTTTAAGCTCACAAGAGTAAGTGCTCTGCAATCCAGAGCTATTCTTTTATTGTCATCTGCATGGTAAGAAAACATAACAAAAACACAACAGCCAATCAGCTTCCTCATGCTGAATTCGTCCTTTGCTTTACTCACCAAAATATTGCAAGACTTCATAGTAAACTTGATTAAATTGAGGAGGGAAATAAAGTGATTGTGCCTACACATGCCAGATGCAAGCTCCCTTGCAAGTCCTGAAACTAGCATCCTGATTGGATGTTTTAAGTTCCTTTACAATGGAAAGTGGCTATTGGGGAAATTGTGAGATAAAATATCTTCCTTTTTATATAGAGATATTTGAGTGGTATTTTCTAGTCAGCTTTTTACAGATATGCTGCATTATTTGGGTATTATGTAACTTTAAGATTGAAGGTGTCCACATTTTTAAAGACTCCTGTTTGCAACACATAAAAGACACTCATGGCTCCATTTATCAAGCCGTGATAGCTTCGGAACCCTTGCAGTACTGTCTCACATGTGCAAGTCTGCAAACTCAAGAAACTGCTCCTTAAAGGGACACTGAACCCAAATGTTTTCTTTTGTGATTCAGATAGAGCATGACATTTTAAGCAACTTTCTAATTTACTCCTATTATCAAATTTTCTTCATTCTCTTGGTATCTTTATTTGAAATGCAAGAATGTAAGTTTAGATGCCGGCCCATTATTGGTGAACAACCTGGGTTGTCCTTGCTGATTGGTGGTTAAATTCATCCACCAATAAAAAAAAAAACTGTCCAGAGGTCTGAACCAAAAAAAAGCTTAGATGCCTTCTTTTTCAAATAAGGATAGCAAGAGAATGATGAAAATTGATAATAGGAGTAAATTAGAAAGTTGCTTAAAATTGCATGCTCTATCAAAATCATGAAAGAAAAAAATTGGTTTCAGTGTCCCTTTAACTACTGTAGGCCGCTGTTTCCTAATCTTTTTTTTCCCAATTGATTCATCCAGGATAATTGATTAGCCCTGCCTTAGCACAATTGGTTGCACAAAATGCGGGCAGCAGATGCTTCCTCTTGCGCACAAACTCAGGTAGAAAATATTATAAATGTGGAACTCATTGTTTTTCTAAAAAACCATATATATTGTGACCTCTTTTCCAAGCATTTTTACTGTTTCTTATTAAACAAAATTTACCTCTTGAAAAAAAAACTCTTCTTTTATCAGAAGTACATTTTTCAGTGTTAATGGATTAGCGCATTCTCAGTGCACTTGTTTATAAAAAAATAGAGATCCATTCTTTATTGAAATTAAAAAGTTAAAAATAATCATCAGAATGAAAATATTAATTATAATTGCTTTGGGCATTTAAAAAAAAGTAAAATGATATAAAAACTGCAGAGATCATATATTACAAACTAATTAAATGTGGACACAATAGGTATCATAAATGAAGGAATTAGCGATCAGGTTTTACTTTGGCATTTACTGTGAACATTTTGCTTCTGTGATTTTCTACTCTATTCAAATCCCTACCCTTAGAAAAACACATGAAAAACCTGTTATTTCCTCATATATGTTATTTGTTTGGTTTTATTATTTCAGAGGGCAGCTCTTCTAAATACTAACTGAACTGTGTTACAGGAAAGGAGCACAAGAGGGCAGTACTCATTGAGAAAAGGCATAAACAAATTAAGGTTCAGCCTCTTGGCTATGTAACTGTTTTCAGCTACTTGACTATATATATATATATTCTATGTGAAGAACATACACAAAGTTGTGCAGTAAACCCGATGCATACATACAGCGCAAAAATGGGTTTGTATGGGTTTTATAGTGCCGCCATTACAAGTCACCATAACATTTTCTTTTTTCATGCGGTATGGTGCGATAAGCTGCATACCGCACAAAATCCAAGTTCCGACATGGTGTGCTTGTGCACATATACCCCCATAGAGATCGATGGAGAAAAAATGTTGGAAAAAACCTAATACCTGTGATTGCGAAATCGCTACCAATGCAAATACCTGTGATAAACACCATATCGCTCGCACACAACTGTTAAAGTGGCAATCAAAATCTAACCCTTAATGGGGAAGGAAATTTTCAGTTGAATTTCCCCAGTTGAATTAACAGCAAAGACCACATCCTGTTTGTAATACAAAGAACTGCTGCATCATAAGCCGATTTATACAGGATTTTGACTTCAACAATGCTACCAGTCTCAGCAGGGTTATTAGAAAGTCTGCTGTTTGTAGTTTAGATTTGTTAAATTGTAAAACCATGATTTATATCTCTTGGTCTTTTGATGTTTTCAGGTTTTTAACATTCATTTGAACACCTCTAGAGCAGCAATTCTGGAAACATTCCATCTGATAAATAACTGTCAATCTTATTAAAGACTCACTTTTCGGATGTGTTCTTTTAGATTTGAAATCCACTATTTAATAAAAAAATTAAAAAAAATTAAAAAGCTGTCAACAAAAAAAGATTTTTGACAAGATTTATTTAATTGGAAAAGCATTTTGTTAAGTGATGTCCTCAATCTCAGCTGACACATATCTTTATAATGCTATGCCAAAAACAGGTTGCCGAAAAAAGAGAATAAAAAATCTTGAAGATTAACGATTATTTAGAAGTGTGAAGCTGTATAATGTGTTTATTTAGAACAGTGCTCCACAAACTTCACAGAGTAGTTGTGCTTTTTTTTGCCCATGTTAGAGCTCGTTATTAATAAAGCGTGTGTAGTTCTACTACAGTTTCAAAATTTGCAGTGTACAGGGCACAAATATACGATATCCCATACAGTTAATGGTATCTATAGGAATTGTGAGAAAAGTAAATAAGGACTGTAATATCTATAAATGGTGTCTTTATCTAGAACTAAGGAAATAAGGACTGCAATATCTATAAATGGAGTCTTTATCTAGAACTAAGAAAATAAGGACTGCAATATCTATAAATGGTGTCTTTATCTAGAACTAAGGAAATAAGGACTGTAATATCTATAAATGGTGTCTTTATCTAGAACTAAGGAAATAAGGACTGCAATATCTAAAACTGGTGCAGTTTTGTTCTGTAAATGTGTGTTTTTAAATTACATGTGCATTATTATGATTGCCAGTTTCAGTGCAGTTGTCCTCATAAATGGAATTTCAAGTAGAAGCATACCTTCATGATTGAGATTTCAAACTGAAGCATGCCTTCTTGACCGAGAATTTAAACTGAAGCACGCCTTCTTGACCGAGAATTTAAACTGAAGCACGCCTTCTTGACCGAGAATTTAAACTGAAGCACGCCTTCTTGACCGAGAATTTAAACTGAAGCACGCCTTCTTGACCGAGAATTTAAACTGAAGCACGCCTTCTTGACCAAGAATTTAAACTGAAGCACGCCTTCTTGACCGAGAATTTAAACTGAAGCACGCCTTCTTGACCGAGAATTTAAACTGAAGCACGCCTTCTTGACCGAGAATTTAAACTGAAGCACGCCTTCTTGACCAAGAATTTAAGCTGAAGCATGCCTTCTTGACCGAGAATTTAAGCTGAGGCACGCCTACTTGACCGAGAATTTAAGCTGAAGCATGCCTTCTTGACCGAGAATTTAAGCTGAAGCACGTCTTCTTGACCAAGAATTTAAGCTGCTGAGGCACGCCTTCTTGACCGAGAATTTAAGCTGAAGCATGCCTTCTTGACCAAGAATTTAAGCTGAAGCACGCCTTCTTGACCGATAATTTAAGCTGAAGCATGCCTTCTTGACCGAGATTTCAAACTGAAGCATGCCTTCTTGACCGAGATTTCAAACTGAATCATGCCTTCTTGACTGAGATTTCAAACTGAATCATGCCTTATTGACCGAGATTTAAAACGGAATCATGCCTTCTTGACCGAGATTTAAAACTGAATCATGCTTTCTTGACAAAGATTTAAAAATGATGTGTGCCTTTTTGACTGAGATTTCAAACTGAAACACACCTTCATGACTGAGATTTAAAACTGAAGTGCTCCTTCATGTCAGATATTTAAAACTGAAGTGCTCTTTCTTGGCCGAGATTTCAAATTAAAGCATAACTTCATGACTAAAATTTCAAATTGAGGCCAAAAATTCACAGTTTGCTGTTCCATCTACTTTGTTTGCAACCAGGATAATGTTTTGTTGTTTGTTTGTTTTTTAAAAAGTTGAAGGCACAACTATCATGGCTTACAATATCCAGAACCTTGTGTCACAATCTTCATACAGCTATAGAAAATGTGCAAAGACAAAACCTGTTTTCTAGTTTTGGCAATATTTTTTTGGCTACAGTAAAGCAATAGAGGAAACCTCTTCAGATAGTGGTTTCCTGGTTTACGATGTGAGAACTGTTAAAATCCTGCTTAAGAAGATGAGATGTTATGTCCACTTTCTTCTAGTAGAAACCTATAGGGGCCTATTTATCAAATGTCTGTCCGACATGATCCGATCAGCGAATCATGTCCAACAGACATCGCTGAATGCGGACAGCATACACTCTCCGCATTCAGCATTGCAACGCTGCCCCCTGCAGATTTGCGGCCAATCGGCCTTTAGCAGGGGGTGTCAATCAACCCGATCGTACCTGATCGTGTTGATTGCTGTCCGCGGCTTCAGAGCAGGTGGACAGGTTATCGAGCAGTGGTCTTTAGACCGCTGCTTCATAACTTGGTGTTTCTGGCGAGCCAGCTTGATAAATAGGCTCCATAGTCTTCTTCTTACATATGTATATCTCTCAAACCCGGAAAAAGGGCTTTCACAATTAAAAATTGAAAATAATGCAAACAACTACTGTTGAAATATTGTGTCAATATAATCAATTAGCAAATATGCCAGTATGACCATCATGTCTAAATACAAATGTTATTCATATTTTTTATTTTATCAAAATGGATTTTAGATTGTAATAGGCTAGGATGATTTCCCTTACAGACTATACAAAGGAGTTAATGCAAAAGAACTGCAATGCAACCTTAAAGGGACAGTCTACTTAAAATGTTTTATTGTTTAAAAGGAAAGACAATCCCTTTATTACCCATTCCCCAGTTTTGCATAACCAACACTGTGATATTAATACACTTTTTACCTCTGTGATTAAATTGTATCAAAGCCTCTGCAGACTGCCCCTTATCTCAGTCCTTTTGACAGAAATGCATTTTAGCCAATCAGTTCGGAGTCCTAAATAACTCCACAGAAGTGAGCACAATGCTATCTATATGACACACATGAACTAGCACTGTCTAACTGTGAAAAAACTGTCAAAATGCACTGAGATAAGAGCTGTTTTTCAACAGTTTAGAAATCAGTTTGAGCCTACCAAGGGTTAGCTTTCAAAAAAGAATACCAAGAGAACAAAGCAAATTTGATGAAAAAATAAAATTGGAAAGTTGTTTATATTGCATGCCCTATCTGAATCATGAAAGTTTAATTTTGACTAGACTATCCCTTTAAGAGGTGTGAAAGGGCTGTGGTATATGTCAGTTTTAACCCTAATAACAAGTACTTAACAACAGAAAAGAGCTACTCAGTCGTGGGAATCATCTTTAGGGACAGTAAACACCTTTTTATATATATATAAAATGTTTAGCTATGCATAATGAAACAATTTTGAATACAGTTTCATTATTTATTCCGTCCCTTTTTATGTAATGTAGCTCTGAAAATGTAGCAATTTCTAATTCTGAGAACTAGGAACAGACATATTGAGGCTAACCCTGCTACATACATGTCTCTAATTGGCTGTAGAAAATAACAACTGCAAAACAATTTACTTTATACTAACTTTATGACAGTTGCTAGCATTGTTATCTGTGGACTAAAGTCCAGTCATTTTGAAACATAATTGAACTATTTGATTTCTATGCGCTGAGATTCTATTGAAGAGACTGGACATAATATACTCAATTATACAAATAATTGTGTGCATTGTAGCACCTCATTATTGATCCCATTAAAAAAAATAATAATAATTATAACTTCCTCTGTTCCAAATCAGCAATCATGGAATTTACTAATTATACATTAAAATCTAGTAAAATGAGTAAAGAAGAAAATGGAGATATATTTAGAGGGGTTGTAAAGTTGTATTTGTCTGAAAGCAAATTTTGCAGAAGCAAATAGTCTGAGTAATTTGGTAAAACATTTCTTGATGGAAATGAAGGTAAATTGATAGAACAGACTTAGGGCGAGATCTATCAATCTGCGAGCAGACAGGATTCATATGTGACCATGTCCGCATTTGATCACAGATTGTGGGGCGCATTTGTTTCCCATATTTAATATTGCACGGGCGAATGCTTGTGCAAGTCCTCCACCCTACCCTCATGTAATTAGGGCTTGTCAATCTCCCCGGATTCATTTGACCGCCAACTCCAAATTGGCGAGAGAGTTTATGAAGCAGCGGTTTAACCTCCTGCTTCATAAATGTGAGTTGCAAGCTCAAATAAGCGATCGGGGCCTCACAATAAATGCCCATAGTAGAGGTGGTATGGACATACAGAGTAACGGAATTAACCCACATAACACTCTATGGGCTAGATTACAAGTGGAGCGCTAATTTATCGCAACTCTAATTCATCCATTTACGGGAGCACGATAAATAACAAGCCATTGCAAATTGCTGGCTAATGCTACCATGAGCTCTGGTTAATTTTCTAAATGTCCCCCAATAGCCCCCAACATAAAGTAGTGTGGTTGTTTAAAAATATTTTGTTTAGCATTTTTTATTTTTTAAATAATAATTGCACAAAAATGTTTTAAGGGCTGAAAGTGAGCGGATCTAGGGTGTTAGAAAAAAATTGTGCACTGAAAAGTGCCTTTACATTGTGGTCTATGGGGACTGTGTTATTCCTATAAATATATATGTTTATATACATATATTTTTATATATTAATATGTGTATATAAACACATAAATATACATAAATATTTTAAATACATAAATATTTTAAATGTGCTGCCCATCAGTGCGCGACTTACTCCCTTCACTGCACTAGGTTCTGTGCCGTGTATATCTGTATCAGAAAGAGACTCCCTTTGGAGGCCTATGGAAGCGCACTTGTGAGCGCAAAGCTTCCATGCAATGCAAAAGTGAGGTTGTGCTCGCATTGCTCTCAACTTGTAATTCCAGCGGACATTTGGGTGTGCTGGTATTACTGAGTGGGGCACAGATATATTGTGTTCGCTTAAGCGATATAATGAGATCCCATCGTAATTTCGCTTCACATATGTATGTTAATATAAATAGTCATATTTTCAACAATACTACACAAGATAGTGGTGACACTTTATATAACATACTAGTACTAAAGCCCGTGTACACGGGCCATTTTTTGCAGTACAGCGGTCCCACCCCTTGCTCTCTCCCCCCTCTCTTTTGCTCTCTCTTCCCCCCTCTCTTTTGCTTTCTCTCCCCCCTCTCTTTTGCTTTCTCTTCCCCCTCTCCTTTGCTCTCTCTCTCCCCTCTTTTGCTCTCTCTCTCTCCCCTCTTTTGCTCTCTCTCTCCCCTCTTTGGCTCTCTCCCTCCTTTCTTTTGCTCTCTCTCCCCGCTCTTTTGTTCTCCCCCCCCTCTTTGGCTCTCCCCCCCTCTTTGGCTCTCCTCCCCCCTCTTTGGCTCTCCCCCCCTCTTTGGCTCCCCCCCCCTCTTTGGCTCTCTCCCCTCTTTTGCTCTCTCTCCTCTTTGGCTCTCTCTCCCCCCTCTTTGGCTCTCCTCCCCCTTTGGCTCTCTCCCCCCCCCTTTGGCTCTCTCCCCCCCCTTTGGCTCTCTCCCCCCCTTTGGCTCCCCCCCCTTTGGCTCTCCCCCCCCCCCTTTGGCTCTCTCTCCCCCCTCTTTGGCTCTCTCCCCTCTTTTGCTCTCCTCTTTGGCTCTCTTTCCTCTTTGGCTCTCTCTCTCCCCCCTCTTTGGCTCTCCCCTCCCCTTTGCCCCCCCCCTCTTTGGCTCTCCCCCCCTCTTTTGCTCTCTCTCTCCCCTCTTTGGCTCTCTCCCCCATATTTTGTTCTCTCCCCCCTCTTTGGCTCTCTCCCCCCTCTTTGGCTCTCCCTCCCCCTCTTTGGCTCTCCCCCCCCCTCTTTGGCTCTGCCCCCCCTCTTTGGCTCTGCCTCCCCCCTCTTTGGCTCTGCCCCCCCCTCTTTGGCTCTGCCCCCCCCCCTCTTTGGCTCTCCCCCCCTCTTTTGCTCTCTCTCTCCCCTCTTTGGCTCTCTCCCCCATCTTTTGTTCTCTCCCCCCTCTTTGGCTCTCTCCCCCCTCTTTGGCTCTCCCTCCCCCTCTTTGGCTCTCTCCCCCCCCTCTTTGGCTCTGCCCCCCCCTCTTTGGCTCTGCCCCCCCTCTTTGGCTCTGCCCCCCCCTCTTTGGCTCTGCCCCCCCCCTTTGGCTCTCTCTCCCCCCTCTTTGTCTCTCTCCCCTCTTTTGCTCTCTTCTTTGGCTCTCTTTCCTCTTTGGCTCTCTCTCTCCCCCCTCTTTGGCTCTCCCCCCCTTTAGCTCTCTCCCCCCTTTGGCTCTCTACCCCCCTCTTTGGCTCTCTCCCCCCCTCTTTGGCTCCCCCCCCCTCTTTGGCTCTCCCCCCCCCCTTTGGCTCTCTCTCCCCCCTCTTTGGCTCTCTCTCCCCCCTCTTTGGCTCTCTCTCCTTTTTTGCTTTTTTTCCTCTTTGGCCCTCCCCCCCCTTCTCTTTGGCTCCCCCCCTTCTCTTTGGCTCTCCCCCCCTTCTCTTTGGCTCTCTCCCCCCCTTCTCTTTGGCTCTCTCCCCCCCCCCTTCTCTTTGGCTCTCCCCCCCCCCTTCTTTTTGGCTCCCCCCCTTCTCTTTGGCTCTCCCCCCCCTTCTCTTTGGCTCTCCCCCCCCCCCTTCTCTTTGGCTCTCCCCCCCCCCTTCTCTTTGGCTCTCTCTCCCCCCTTTGGCTCTCTCTCCCCCCCTCTTTGGCACTTCTCCCCCCCTCTCCTGCTCCCTCTCTGGCTCTGTCTTGAAGTCTTCACATTGCGGGACCCCGCCCGGCCACGCCCCATCACGGTGGCACCCACCCGGCCACGCCCATCGCGACGCCCGACCACGCCCCCATCGCAACGCTCCCGTCGGCCACAAACAGCTGTGAGGTCTGGGGAGCGTGTGGCCGCTTCTCACGCAGCACACCTCACAGCTGTTTGTGTACCTCGCGCTCCCTATCTCAAGGCCAAGTGTTACTGTGCATGACGGCTTCAGACAAACACTTGGCCTTTTATAATATAGGATTGGTATTGTGTGAAAGAGTCCATATTAGTTTCTGCATATAATACCCAGTGTGTTTTTAAAATACTTCTGAAGTGTTTCCAGCAATTGTAGCTAATTTTCTTTACTTTTAATCTTTATTTTAAACAGTTATCACTAGAGGGCACTCTATGGTACTGAAAAATGTGTATACAATTAATATCTCAGGAATTATGATATTAAACGTGATGGTATTTCTCTGAGGAGATTCAATCAACTGTGACAGTACAACAATGCTACTTTAGCTGTAATTTTGCTATGCATTCGAGTATAGTCTGAGTTTAAACTAAAAAGATAGCCTGTTAGTTAATGGATATTCTAAGAAAAATTGCAATATAAATGTAATATCAAAAATGATTCTGGTGAAAGCTATTGTTGTTTTAGTGATACAGGTCATTACTGTATCTAAGTTCCCCTCTGTATTTGTTTAATTTTGTCTTATATTGTATTGTATTGTATCACTGTTGTACTTTTATCTTTGTATCCATGGATAGCGCTGCAGAATCGGCTGGCACTTTATAAATATATAATAATAATAATCCGGCCCTCTGGCTGCAGGTACACAGGGCATACAGATTTATACTCCATATGCCTCACGCACATAAAAAATATTACTGAAATAGTTTTACTAGATGCATTTTGTGAATGACTGTACATTGCAATATATGTGTCAGCAATACTGAAATGCACCAATGGAGGTTTCAATTTTGACTACTATGTTCCTTTAAATATCACTATCTATGTATGAAATAAAAGGAGTCACACAACTGAAAAATAAGAAAAGTTGTATTTATTTTCTCCCTTCATCTTTATGGGCAATTCTTAAACTGCCCCATGCAGCAGTGTTATTTGTAGACCCTCTTCTACCTGTCTCTTCAACGTAAACTTATCATTATGACATGGGTAGCTGTAGTCCACAGTCCTAGATAATAAAATCGGAGAGGACTATATCTAGCAGCATGATATAAGTTGGCAACTATTGCAAACGTCATTCTCATTTGCATACATGGTAACAATTATTTCCACTGTTTCTCTTAAAGTGCAGCGTTATAGCTTTCAGATATGTGGCCATATATATATGCTCCTCTGAAATTGATTCAGATATACCAGGGTCTCTATATAATTTAGCAATCTATATTGTTTTACTGAGGTATATTACCGCACTGCAGCAGAATTACGTATTGACCTTCTTATTAATTTAGGAGCCTTAGGGCCAGTTTCTGTGTAAATCACTATTTGCTGTATGCTGGATTTATTGTCCTTTGCAGTGTTTTTCTGACATTGCTATATATATTATCTTTTCAGCAATAGTGATCACACTATATCTAGCTTACCTATATTATTAGGTCTGCGGTTTAATTTATTATATTCCTGGTCTAATAGTTTCAGACTGTTGTTTTTAACTTATTTTCCCTGATTTTAAACAATTCAATAAAGATGTGATATTTTATTTGAAGTTTGTGAAACAAAGTTACACCAAACACTTCATTTACACTATATTATTTTTGAAACACAGAATAAAAGAGTGCTAGAAGTGTATTCTTTTGCAATCAGTGGATTCTTCTCCACTAATTGTTGTTGTAAATATTTAACTCTAATAAACAGCACCTCCAAGCTACAAATTTACATTCCAATTCCATATAGTAGCTTATAATTATTCCACAAGGTGGTGCCATTGGCCCTGCCAGTTTATATGTCTATATGTGTATACATGAGTAATTATCAGCTAGATTACGAGTTTTGAGTGCTATAGAGAAATTAACGAACACAACAAAAGTTACGTTATTTAATTTCCTATAGCGCTGCCATTAGAAGTTTTCAAACATACGCCTTTTGCGTGCGATATGGTTGCGTTGAGCTTCATACCGCACCCAAAACAAGTGCTGTGTTTGACGTGCTCATGCACGATTTCCCCATAGACATCAATGGGGAGAGCCAACAAAAAAAAACCTAACACCTGTGATCGTGGAAACAAAAGTTCTGTAACGCAGCCCCATTGATGTCTATAGGGAAATAAAAATACTGTTTAAACCTAACACCCTAACATAAACCCTACATCTAAACACCCCTAATCTGCTGCCCCCAACATCGCTGACACCTGCCTACAGTTATTAACCATTAATCTGCCGCTCCTGATATCGCCTCTACCTAAATAAAATTATTAACCCCTAATCTGCTGCTCCCGATATCGCTGCCACTATACTACATTTATTAACCCCTAAACCGCCAGCCCCCCACATCGCAACAAGCTAAATTAAACTATATTAACCCCTAAACCTAACCCTAATATATCGTAACCCTAACACCCCCTAACTTTAACATAATAGAAATATAGCTAAATTCAATTTACAATGATTACTTAACTAAACCTATTAACCCCTAAACCGCCATGCCTCCCCCCCACATCGCAACAAGCTAAATTAATCTATATTAACCCCTAAACCCAGGGTCGGCTCCAGAACGAATTAATTGGGGGGAGGCATTTTTTTTCACGAGGGTGCACGCTAATAGGAAGATTTTTAGAATCACTTGGTTAAAAAAAGGGAGTATCATCTTTGCGGAACTGTATGTACAGTCTTGTGCTTTTTTGCTCTTTCCCTATGACACTAAATCTCCAAATAGTTGTCCCTGGATTACACCTACTCCTTTCTCTTCATTAAATTTTTTATTTTTTTTGCCTGCCTCAAGCCCCCCTCCCTTTGCAACCACTTCAGATCTGCTGTAACACATTAGCTAAGCAGTTAAAAAAGTATAGGAATGTGTATGCGGGTTAAAATCAACTGACCAAATTTAAAAAATGCCACCCTTTAACCTCTAGCGCGATGTCAGCGAGTGCAGCGCTACCACATTTCAACATAGGCATAATGCTTGCCAGTGCCACTCTAGCAGTTAACAAAGTAATTTGTGTGGATGCAAAGGAAGTGAACCGAGAGATTAGGGATAGGAGACAGAGGGGAAAAGCGCAGAACTTCATAGCTGCAGATCATTGCTAGGTCAGATCCACTATGCTCCTAACATATATCTCAAGTTACAGTGTACTGTACCTCAATGGTGTGATGCACCTAAATAAGCTCCTGCCGGCATCATCCAGATTCTGCACACACTCTGCTCATGCCAACACAGAATGCTGCCTCTTCACCTCCCAGCTTGTGCAGTGTGCTACGCTCTGTGTTACCATTTTTGGAGCAACCAAATTAAGCTCCAGCTAAGAGTCCCCCTGCATTG
This sequence comes from Bombina bombina, assembly GCF_027579735.1. Taxonomy (NCBI): domain Eukaryota; kingdom Metazoa; phylum Chordata; class Amphibia; order Anura; family Bombinatoridae; genus Bombina; species Bombina bombina. The sequence goes on along the minus strand of NC_069502.1, from coordinate 309,188,478 downwards.
GAGATAACATCCATCCAGTAGCCGGATTGCTCCCTCATTGGCCATGCAGAATTCCACCAGCACTTATAGCTCACAGCCACATGGCCTAAAAAGGAACCAGCCACACCAGACAAAATTTTAGGTACAGCTGGCTCAGGGTATTTTAGGGGCTTCAAACCAGCACGCCAGGGCATAATTCAAAGGCACCAGTGGTGCCCTGGTGCAGGGGATAGGCGAGCACTTTCTTAAAGGACAAATCACAAGCATCTACCGCCTGACATTGTGCACGCCTACTGCCGCCACCGCGCCACGCAACACACCTCGCGCCGCCTGCCTGCACTTTTAATAAACTTGTGTGTGCCCTAACAAAGGTGCGCTCGCTCACACACACTTTTAGAGGTCAGGTCACGCTTTCACGCTTTTGAGGGGGCACAGCATTCAATTTGGGTGGGCATTGCCCCCAATGCCCCCCCCCTGCAGCCGACCCTGCAAAAACCTAACCCTAACCCCCTCTAACTTCAACATAATTAAATTAGATATGAATTAAATTTACAATTATGAACTACATTATACCTATTTAAAACTAAATATTTACTTACCTGTGAAATAAAACTGTTCCGATCAGCCAATAGAATGCGAGCTCAATCTGATTGGCTGATCGGATCAGCCAATCCGATTGAACTTGATTCTGATTGGCTGATTCCATCAGCCAATCAGAATTTTCCTACCTTAATTCCGATTGGCTGATAGAATCCTATCAGCCAATCGGAATTCGAGGGACGCCATCTTGGATGACGTCCCTTAAAGGAACCGTCATTCGTCGGGAAGTCTTCGGTGAAGATGGATGTTCCGCGTCGGCGGGATGAACATGGATCCGGAAGAAAGAAGATTGAAGATGCCGTTGATAGAAGACTTCAGCCGGATCATGGACCTCTTCAGCTCCCGCTTGGATGAAGACTTCAGCTGGATCATGGACATCTTTAGCCCCCCGCTTGGGCTTGGATCAAGACATCGGAGCCAGGATGGATCGGTGTGATACCCGGCGAGGTGAAGATAAGGTAGGAAGATCTTCAGGGGCTTAGTGTTAGGTATGTGGGTGGTGGGTTGTAATGTTGGGGGGGTATTGTATGTGTTTTTTTACAGGCAAAAGAGCTGAATTCTTTGGGGCATGCCCCGCAAAGGGCCCTTTTCAGGGCTGGTAAGGTAAAAGAGCTTTGAACTTTTTAAATTTAGAATAGGGTAGGGCATTTTTTTATTTTGGGGGGCTTTGTTATTTTATTAGGGGGCTTAGAGTAGGTGTAATTAGTTTGAAATTGTTGTAATATTTTTCTAATGTTTGTAAATATTTTTTTATTTTTTGTAACTTAGTTCTTTTTTATTTTTTGTACTTTAGTTAGTTTATTTAATTGTATTTATTTGTAGGTATTGTATTTAATTAATTTATTGATAGTGTAGTGTTAGGTTTAATTGTAGATAATTGTAGGTATTGTATTTAATTAATTTATTGATAGTTTAGTGTTAGGTTTAATTGTAACTTAGGTTAGCATTTATTTTACAGGTAATTTTGTAATTATTTTAACTAGGTAACTATTAAATAGTTATTAACTATTTAATAGCTATTGTACCTGGTTAATATAATTACAAAGTTGCCTGTAAAATAAATATTAATCCTAAAATAGCTACAATATAATTATAATTTATATTGTAGCTATATTAGGGTTTATTTTACAGGTAAGTATTTAGCTTTAAATAGGAATAATTTATTTAATAATAGTTAATTTATTTCGTTAGATTTAAATTATATTTAAGTTAGGGGGGTATTAGGGTTAGAGTTAGACTTAGCTTTAGGGGTTAATACATTTATTATAGTAGCGGTGTGGTCTGGTCGGCAGATTAGGGGTTAATTATTGTAGGTAGGTGGAGGCGACGTTGGTGGCGGCAGATTAGGGGTTAATAAATATAATATAGGGGTCGGCTGTGTTAGGGGCAGCAGATTAGGGGTACATAGGGATAATGTAGGTTGCGGCGGTGTACGGAGCGGCCGATTAGGGGTTAAAAAAAAATATTCAGGTGTCAGCGATAGCGGGGGCGGCAGATTAGGGGTTAATAAATATAATATAGGGGTCGGCGGTGTTAGGGGCAGCAGATTAGGGGTACATAGGGATAACGTAGCTGGCGGCGGTGTACGGAGCAGCAGATTTGGGGTTAAAAAATTTGTGGCGGCGATGTGGGGGGACCTCGGTTTAGGGGTACATAGGTAGTTTATGGGTGTTAGTGTACTTTAGAGCAAAGTAGTTAAGAGCTTTATAAACCTGCGTTAGCCCAGAAAGCTCTTAACTACTGACTTTTTTCTGCGGCTGGAGTTTTGTCGTTAGATTTCTAACGCTCACTTCAGCCAGGACTCTAAATACCGGCGTTAGAAAGATCCCATTGAAAAGATAGGATACGCAAATGGCGTAGGGGGATCTGCGGTATGGAAAAGTTGCGGCTGCAAAGTGAGCATTAGACCCTTTCCTGACTGACTCCAAATACCAGCGGGCGGTAAAAACCAGCGTTAGGAGCCTCTAACACTGGTTTTGACGGCTACCGCCCAACTCTAAATCTAGGCCTAAGATAGCTACAATATAACTAATAGTTATTGTATCTAGCTTAGGTTTTATTTTTATGTCACAATTAAGTTTGTATTTATTTTAACTAGGTAGACTATATAAAAATAAATACAATATATAAAAATAAATTCAAACTTACCTGTGAAATAATACGCTGCCTTACATTAAAACCTACCATTACAAAAATAAAAAAACCTATCATTACAAAAAAACAAAATAAATTATAAAATAAAAAAAACAACCCAAAATAAAAAAAACTACTCTACCCTAGCCAATAGGATTTAAGCAGCTCTCATTCTATTTGGTAATTCAAATTAGCCAATAGAGGTGTTATTTTTTGTAATTAAATACTTTTTGTAATTTTTAGAGTAGTGTGCAGGATTTTTTAGTGGTAGTTTAGTTTTATTTAATTGGTAGTTAGTTTAATTTGACAGTTAAGTTTTAATTGAATTTAAGCTAGGGAAATTTAAATTTTAATATTAAGTTAGGGGGTCGTAAGGTTTAAGGGTTATTAGTATTTTTTGATGTGGGGGGACTTTCAGTTTAGGGGTTAATAGTTTATTTTAGTATATTTCGATGTAGGGGGCTTGCGGTTTAGGGGTTAATAGGTTTATTATAGCGGCTGTGTGGGCGGATGGCAGATTAGGGGTTAATAATATTTAAATAGTGTTTGTGATGCGGGAGGGCGGAGGTTTAGGGGTTAATATGTTTATTATAGTGGCGACAATGTAGAGGAGCGGCATAATATGGGTTAATAAAAAAAATTAGTGGCAGCGATGTCGGAAGCGGCAGATTAGGGGTTAATAAATTTATTATAGTGTTTGCGATGCGGGAAGGCCACGGTTTAGGGGTTAATAGGTAGTTTATGGGTGTTTAGTGTACTTTGTAACAGTTTAGTTTTGAGTTTTATGCTACAGCTTTTTAGAGTAACACTCATAATTACTGACTTTAGATGGCGTTACGGATCTTGTCATTTTAGGCTGTAACGTTCACTTTTTAGCCAGAACGCAAAACTCGTAATACTGGCGCTATAGGGAATGCCATGGAAAAAAATATTTTTGCAAAACTTGTAATCTAGGTGTATGTGTTTATATGTGTATATATGTCTGTATATATGTGTATTCATATATATACATATGAATAAATAAATGCATATGCAAACACACACATATATATATATATATATATATATATATATATATATATATATATATATATATATATATATATATATGCAGTAGTATATATACATATATCTAACACCTGAGACCTCATATCTTTGAGCCCTTATAACTTTTTTGTGCAATATTTTTTTTTTATTAGTGTTATTATGAAAGTAACTGTAATTTGTAATGCATTTTTTTATGTGTTTTCTGACACTTTTTTTATTTGGCCAAACAGTTAACCAGAGCTCTGAGGACACAATAATCATTTTAGTGTAAATCACGATTGTGTTTACTTTCAACTTATGAGCCGTAAACCCAACATGTGCAAACACCTGCGATAAATTCCTTTGCTCTTGCAAGTAACTGCACTCCACTCATAATTTGTTCCAATCAGCCAATAGAATGTGAGCTCAATCCTATTGGCTGATAGATTTTTCTACCTTAATTCCGATTGGCTGATAGAATTCTATCAGCCAATCGGAATCTAAGGGACGCCATCTTGGATGACGTCACTTAAAGGTACCTTCATTCTGTGTTAGTCGTCGGATGAAGAGGATGCTCCGCGTCGGATGTCTTGAAGATGGACCCGCTCCGCGCCGGATGGATGAAGATAGAAGAAGCTGTCTGGAAGCTGTCTGCCAACCTGGAGGACCACTTTGCCCGGCTTGGATGAAGACTTCTGCCCGTCTGGAGGACCACTTCGCCCGGCTTGGATGAAGACGTCTCCCGGTAAGTCGATCTTCAGGGGGTTAGTGTTAGGTTTTTTAAGGGTGTATTGGGTGGGTTTTATTTTTAGGTTAGGGTTTGGGCCTGCAATAGAGCTAACTGCCCTTTTAAGGGTAATGCCCATCCAAATGCCCTTTTCAGGGCAATGGGGAGCTTAGGTTTTTTTAGATAGTATTTTATTTGGGGGGTTGGTTGTGTGGGTGGTGGGTTTTACTGTTGGGGGGGTTGTTTGTATTTTTTTTTACAGGTAAAAGAGCTGATTACTTTGGGGCAATGCCTGCAAAAGGCCCTTTTAAGGGCTATTGGTAGTTTAGTTTAGGCTAGGGTTTTTTTTTTACAGGTACTTTTGTATTTATTTTAGCTAGGTAGTTATTAAATAGTTAATAACTATTTAGTAACTATTCTACCTAGTTAAAATAAATTCAAACTTGCCTGTAAAATAAAAATAAATCCTAAACTAGCTGCAATGTAACTATTAGTTATATTGTAGCTAGCTTAGGGTTTATTTTACAGGTAAATATTTAGTTTTAAATAGGAATAATTTAGTTAATGATAGGAATTTTTAGTTAGATTTCTTTTAATTATATTTAAGTTAGAGGGTGTTAGGGTTAGACTTAGATTTAGGGGTTAATAACTAATATAGTGGCGGCGGCGTTGGGAGCGGCAGATTAAGGGTTAATAAATGTAAATAGGTGGCGGCGATGTTAGGAACCGCAGATTAGGGGTTAATAATATTTAACTAGTATTTGCGAGGCGGGAGTGCGGCGGTTTAGGGGTTAATATATTTATTATAGTGGCGGCGATGTTCAGTTCTGCAGATTAGGGGTTACATTTTTTCTTTTAGTGTTTGCGATGTGGGAGGGCCTCGGGTTTAGGGGTTAATAGGTAGTTTATGGGTGTTAGTGTACTTTTTAGCACTTTAGTTATGAGTTTTATGCTACGGCGTTAGCCCATAAAACTCTTAACTACTGACTTTTAAATGCAGTATCAGTCTTGACAGGAGAGGCTGTACCGCTCACTTTGAGGAAGACTCGTAATACCGGCGTTATGCAAGTCCCATTGAAAATATAGGATACGCAATTGACGTAAGTGGATTTGCGGTATTTTTGAGTCTGGCCAAAAAAGTGAGCGGTGAGCCTGTCATTTCAAGACTCATAATTCCAGCGGGCATTAAAAAGCAGCGTTGGGAAATCTCAACGCTGCTTTTTAACCCTAACGCACAACTCGTAATCTAGCCGTGTTTTTAAAATTCAAACTATTTGGGTACCAAGGTTAGACATATCATTTATTGGAAGACATGTTCATATTTTAAATTGTTAAATCTAGTGAGGCAACACAGAGATAACTGAGTTTAAATGATAAAAAATAATAATTAAAAGACAAATCTAATGCTTTAAAGGAACAGCAAACACCTTAAGATTAGTTATATAAAATGTTTAGTTATGCATAATGAAACAATTGTATAATTGTGCTGTTTCCCTAAGATGAATGCACATACATGTAGCAATTGTTCATAGTCTGTTTTACTCTTAATTTTTATTCACTGTTAAAGGGACACTGAACCCAAATTTGTTCAATTGTAATTCTGAAAGAGCATGCAATTTTAATCCACTTTCTAATTTACTCCTATTATCAATTTATCTTCGTTCTCTTGCTATCTTTTTTGGAAAATGAAGGCTTCTAACCGTTATTTTGGTTTCAATACTCTGGACAGCATTTTTTTATTGGTGGATGAATTTATCCACCAATCAGCAAGGACAACCCAGGTTTTTCAAGAAAAATGGGACGGCATCTAAACTTACATTCTTGCATTTCAAATAAAGATACCAAGAGAATGAAGAAAACTTGATCATAGGAGTAAATTTGAAATTTGATTGAAATTTCATGCTCAATATGAATCACGGAATAAAAATTTTGGGTACATTGTGCCTTTAACTGTTTTAATTGTATATTGTATTCTATTATTGGAAAAACTTTGGATCTTATTGATCAAAAACTTTTGTATTAAATATTAGTAAAAATATCACATTTTGCTTTTGTGTTAATGGTGTTTAGCAAATAATATGATGCTTATGATCCAGAGCTCTCGAGCTTTAAAGCTTATTTCTTTCTCAGAAGACAGAGATGACTGTTTTATTTAACAATGCTAATATATATGCTCTTGAGTGTGTTTAAAATGAACCTATTTAAAAATATTTTTATTTTAAAAAAGGAGACATGAACATAAATAGCATGGTGCATATTGCTATGGTTACCATAACTATAATCAGGTAGAAATAACTTATCACAAAGCCCTCTCTACATGGAATGTAAGTGGCAATAATGTTTATTAGACAGTATTATAATGACACATCCAAGAAATAAGAACAGGTGAGTTTATGGTTCACATGGTCTTAAATAACAGAGAATTTGCTGCAAGGCCATTGTCAGGTGTAAATCATGAACATGGTGGGGGGGGGGTTGTAAAATATTTGATTGTATATAAAATGCATGAGTCAGTGTAGCATGTAGTGAGACTCTTGGTAATTTTAAGGGTTTTTTTTGTTCAAAGTTTTTTTTTTCATGCATTGAGAGGAAATTTTTTCTGTTACTTCTACTCAAGCATTAAATTACTGGGACTGAAGTGGCAGCTGATTTTTGTAAACAGGAAATATGAAAACATAGCACTGTGGTTTTGCTTAAAATTCCATTGAAATACCCATAACCAAATAACTTACAAAGGTTTTGATGATAGATGTTTCTATATAGATGAACAATTTAACACTGGGACTCAATCACACTATCTTTTCTTCTATCACAGGCAATTAGAAGCAGTTTACCTATCAAAACACACTGTACACACCAGCTTATTTCTAAGCACCTACAAATACAGCTCCAGACATAAACACATATCTCTACAAAACCCCATTCCTCTTGTGTGTGCAAGTGTGGTAATTATAATGGATATTAGAGTAAAAAAGATGTGCTGTATATACATTGCATAGCATAGCAATGGGAATCCTGATAAGGTATAACACATATATAACAAGAAGCATGGTTCTACTGTCTATGGTAGCCTATCAAAAAACATACATAATGTGAGTTAGCTCAATTTAATAACTACCATCTGAGTAAGAAACTAAATTAGATATATCAGAAAACATATGTGTTTATAGAGTGCTATAGATGACAAAAGATGTTGGTTAACATAAGCTATGAGACCCTAATCTTTAAATTTCTAATAAAAACTGATTTATGGTATATACAAGAGTATATTTGGCCAGCATTTATAGATATGCATGAAAGTCAAAGGATTAGGTCAATTAAATGACAAAAAGCAAATTCAAACCAATTAGAAATTCTGCTAGTAATGAATTTTGTTAGGTTAAACTTGTGGCCCTCAGATTGGTTTGTTTTTAGGACAAACAGTTATTTATAGGAATTCATACGTGCTGGTTCTGTAAAGCCTTTGGTCCTGATATTCAAAGGATTCTCTAGCTTGGAAAGAAATTGCAGTTCAGACTTCATAGGGACTGAGCTCACTGAATATTCAAAAGAAAAAGGGCAGAACTCTCCAACACTGCACAATCTCTCTCATTTCTGTATGTGAAGAAGAGACCAGCCCAGTGTAATATAGCACTGTATGAAATGAGAGTTTTGTTACACTTACACGTTATGCTTTTTATTTTATATAATTTTACATTTCAGAATTGGTCATTTCAGTATTATTGATTTTAAGCTTTCCACTTTCTCATTTATATTTTAACACATATAGATTTAGCTCTAGAAGATTTTACAAATTCTGATTATGTTTTGTTACTTTTCTGTGTTTCTGTGGTGCTTTAACAATTTAGGAAGATACTTTGTATATTTCTGTGTAGCTTTTACAAATTACATTGCACCTTGAATTTGCTGCATTGCAAACTAAAACTGACAGAAAGTGATAGGGGCAGTTCCCTGGGATGAACAGGGCAATTCCCAGGGTATGTCTAAAGCTCTCTCACCAGTCTTGTGAGAGTTTGTAAGCAATTTACACAAGCTGGTTTTACTGATTTGTCTCTCCAGCTATATGCAGGTGAAGTTTGCTCAAAATTCACAAAACACTTAGGCCTAGATTTAGAGTTTTGTCGGTAACGACCCGCATAGCTAACGCTGGCTTTTTTCTGGCCGCACCTTTAAAATAACTCTGGTATTGAGAGTCCACAGAATGGCTGCGTTAGGCTCCAAAAAAGGAGCGTAGAGCATATTTAACGCCACTGCAACTCTCGATACCAGAGTTGCTTACGGACGCGGCCAGCTTCAAAAACGTGCTCGTGCACGATTCCCCCATAGAAAACAATGGGGATGTTTGAGCTGAAAAAAAACCTAACACCTGCAAAAAAGCCGCGTTCAGCTCCTAACGCAGCCCCATTGTTTCCTATGGGGAAACACTTCCTACGTCTGCACCTAACACCCTAACATGTACCCCGAGTCTAAACACCCCTAACCTTACACTTATTAACCCCTAATCTGCCGCCCCCGCTATCGCTGACCCCTGCATATTATTATTAACCCCTAATCTGCCGCTCCGTAAACCGCCGCTACTTACATTATCCCTATGTACCCCTAATCTGCTGCCCCTAACACGGCTGACCCCTATATTATATTTATTAACCCCTAATCTGCCCCCCACAATGTCGCCTCCACCTGCCTACACTTATTAACCCTATTATAATAAAGTTATTAACCCCTAATCCGCCTCACTAACCCTATAATAAATAGTATTAACCCATAATCTGCCCTCCCTAACATCGCAGACACCTAACTTCAAACATTAACCCCTAATCTGCCAACTGGAGCTCACTGCTATTCTAATAAATGTAACACTAACACCCCCCTAAGTTAAATATAATAAATTTAATAAATAAATTATTTAAATATAATTTAAATCTAACGAAATTAATTAACTCTTATTAAATAAATCATTCCTATTTAAAGCTAAATACTTACCTGTAAAATAAACCCTAATATAGCTACAATATAAATTATAATTATATTATAGCTATTTTAGGATTTATATTTATTTTACAGGTAACTTTGTATTTATTTTAACCAGGTACAATAGCTATTAAATAGTTAAGAACTATTTAATAGCTACCTAGTTAAAATAATTACAAAATTACCTGTAAAATAAATCCTAACCTAAGTTACAATTAAACCTAACACTACACTATCAATAAATTAATTAAATAAAATACCAAAATTACCTACAATTAAACCTAACACTACGCTATCAATAAATTATTTAAATACAATATCTACAAATAAATACAATGAAATAAACTAACTAAAGTACAAAAAATAAAAAAGAACTAAGTTACAAAAAATAAAAAAATATTTACAAACATTAGAAAAATATTACAACAATTTTAAACTAATTACACCTACTCTAAGCCCCCTAATAAAATAACAAAGCCCCCCAAAATAAAAAAATGCCCTACCCTATTCTAAATTACAAAAGTTCAAAGCTCTTTCACCTTACCAGCCCTGAACAGGGCCCTTTGCGGGGCATGCCCCAAGAAATTCAGCTCTTTTGCCTGTAAAAAAAACACGTACAATACCCCCCCCCCAACATTACAACCCACCACCCACATACCCCTAATCTAACCCAAACCCCCCTTAAATAAACCTAACACTAAGCCCCTGAAGATCTTCCTACCTTATCTTCACCCTGCCAGGTTCACCGATTCCGATTGGCTGATAGGAATCAAGTTCAATCCGATTGGCTGATCCAATCAGCCAATCAGATTGAGCTCGCATTATATTGGCTGTTCCGATCAGCCAATAGAATGCGAGCTCAATCTGATTGGCTGATTGGATCAGCCAATCGGATTGAACTTGATTCTGATTGGCTGATTCCATCAGCCAATCAGAATATTCCTACCTTAATTCCGATTGGCTGATAGAATCCTATCAGCCAATCGGAATTCGAGGGACGCCATCTTGGATGACGTCATTTAAAGGAACCGTCATTCGTCGTCTAGTCGTTGGTTGAAGAGGATGTTCCGCGTCGGCTTGGAAGAAGATGGTTCCGCTCCGCTCCAGAAGAAAGAAGATTGAAGATGCGGCTTGATAGAAGACTTCATCTAGATGATGGACTTCCGACTTCAGCCCGAGGATGGATTTCTTCAGTCGCCCCTTGGATCCAGACTTCAGCCCGAGGATGGACGTCACTCTTCAGCCCCCCGCTTGGGCTTGGATCAACACTTCCGAGGCTTGGATCAAGACTTCAGAGGACGGATCGGTGAACCTGGCAGGGTGAAGATAAGGTAGGAAGATCTTCAGGGGCTTAGTGTTAGGTTTATTTAAGGGGGGTTTGGGTTAGATTAGGGGTATGTGGGTGGTGGCTTGTAATGTTGGGGGGGGTATTGTATGGGTTTTTTTTACAGGCAAAAGAGCTGAATTTCTTGGGGCATGCCCCGCAAAGGGCCCTGTTCAGAGCTGGTAAGGTAAAACTTTTGTAATTTAGAATAGGGTAGGGCATTTTTTATTTTGGGGGTCTTTGTTATTTTATTAGGGGGCTTAGAGTAGGTGTAATTAGTTTAAAATTGTTGTAATATTTTTCTAATGTTTGTAAATATTTTTTTATTTTTTGTAACTTAGTTCTTTTTTATTTTTTGTACTTTAGTTTATTTCATTGTAGTTATTTGTAGATATTTTATTTAAATAATTTATTGATAGTGTAGTGTTAGGTTTAATTGTAGATAATTGTAGGTATTGTATTTAATTAATTTATTGATAGTGTAGTGTTAGGTTTAATTGTAGGTAATTGTAGGTATTTTATTTAATTAATTTATTGATAGTGTAGTGTTAGGTTTAATTGTAACTTAGGTTAGGATTTATTTTACAGGTAATTTTGTAATTATTTTAACTATTTTAGCTATTAAATAGTTCTTAACTATTTAATAGCTATTGTACCTGGTTAAAATAAATACAAAGTTGCCTGTAAAATAAATATTAATCCTAAAATAGCTATAATATAATTATAATTTATGTTGTAGCTATATTAGGGTTTATTTTACAGGTAAGTATTTAGCTTTAAATAGGAATAATTTATTTAATAAGAGTTAATTAATTTCGTTAGATTTAAATTATATTTAATTTAGGGGGGTGTTAGTGTTAGGGTTAGACTTAGCTTTAGGGGTTAATAAATTTATTAAAATAGCGGTGAGCTCCAGTCGGCAGATTAGGGGTTAATGTTTGATGTTAGGTGTCGGCGATGTTAGGGAGGGCAGATTAGGGGTTAATACTATTTATTATAGGGTTAGTGAGGCAGATTAGGGGTTAATAACTTTATTATAATAGCGGTGCGGTCCGCTCGGCAGATTGGGGGTTAATAAGTATAGGCAGGTGGAGGCGACGTTGTGGTGGGCAGATTTGGGGTTAATAAATATAATAAAGGGGTCGGCGGTGTTAGGGGCAGCAGATTAGGGGTACATAAGGATAACGTAAGTAGCGGCGCTTTGCGGTCGGCAGATTAGGGGTTAATTATTGTAGGTAGCTGGCGGCAACGTTGTGGGGGGTAGGTTAGGGGTTAATAAATATTATACAGGGGTCGGCGGTGTTAGGGGCAGCAGATTAGGGGTACATAAGGATAACGTAGGTGGCGGTCGGCAGATTAGGGGTTAAAAAAATTGAATCGAGTGGCGGCGATGTGGGGGGACCTCAGTTTAGGGATACATAGGTAGTTTATGGGTGTTAGTGTACTTTAGAGCACAGTAGTTAAGAGCTTTATGAACCGGCGTTAGCCCAGAAAGCTCTTAACTACTGACTTTTTTCTGCGGCTGGAGTTTTGTCGTTAGAATTCTAACGCTCACTTCAGACACGACTCTAAATACCGGAGTTAGGAAGATCCCATTGAAAAGATAGGATACGCAATTGACGCAAGGGGATCTGCGGTATGGAAAAGTCGTGGCTGAAAAGTGAGCGTTAGACCCTTTCCTGACTGACTCCAAATACCAGCGATATCCTAAAACCAGCGTTAGGAGCCTCTAACGCTGGTTTTCATGGCTACCGCCAAACTCCAAATCTAGGCCAGGATACGCAATTTACGTAAGGGGATCTGCGGTATGGAAAAGTCGTGGCTGAAAAGTGAGCGTTAGACCCTTTCCTGACTGACTCCAAATACCGGCGGTAGCCTAAAACCAGCGTTAGGAGCCTCTAACGCTGGTTTTCACGGCTACCGCCAAACTCCAAATCTAGCCGTTATTTAACTGACAGAAAAGTAATATATACTAAAATATTGACAAAAGCAAGTTAAATTGTAGTGAAAACATTTCATTTTAATGTTTAATTAATACAAACTGAGCCCCAGGTGTTCTCCAGTTACCTTCTATTTCCTATGTGGAATTTTGTATCCCAGAATGGTTCATTACTTTCTATGGAAGGCATCTCTCATCTTTCTGGGACATCCAAGTTCCTCCCCTTTTCTTAGAAAATTGAGTTCAGCCCCTGTGAAGTCTACTCTATAATCTCTCTCTCTTAACTGGAGAATGTTTGATTATCTGGTCTATAGAAAGTAATGAAGTTCTCTGGCAAAAATCTCAGTTTTTCAGTTTCAGTTTAAATAGAAGAAATGCATAGTGTAATGTAATTTGTAAAAGATACACATAAATATACAAAGTATGAGACTAATTTGTTAAAGCTACACAGAAAATATAAACTGTAAAAGCATAATTAGAATTTGTAAAATTACAATCCTAAATACAATGCTTTATACAACACCAAATACAAAATAGAAAGTGCAAAATTTAAATGTAATAAAAGTTAATCTGAAGTGTAAAGTGATATAGAATACAAAGCACAAAGTATAAATGCAGCAGAACTCTCATGTCATGTAGTGCTACAGTATATTGCATTGGGCTTGTCTCTCCTTCACATACAGAAATGCAGGGAACACCCCTTGGAGAAGTATAGCAAAATCTGCCTTTTGGAAGTTTCACTAGTGATCTTGCAGTGCTGGAGGATTATTTTAGAATATCTTACCTGAGCCAAGAGGTTTTCAATATCAGGCCATTAGTGAGCAAAGGTTCATACTATATTATAGCAATGGGCTTTCTCCTATATTCATTTCTGGTAGATGTCCAAAGGCCATTGTATATGTGAGGCCTTGGCTGAATCTATATGTGGTTCATGGTAGATAACTCTAAGCTTTGTATAAATAGGCTACAGGCAATAGCATACTCACCTCAGCCCATGAATATCCAGTTTAAGATCATTAAAAATACTATGGAAAGAGAAAATTCTGCTAGATCCATTATTTTTTTTTTCCTGATAATATTCTTTATTATAAAAAATATAATATCTGTATACATTGAAATAATTATTTATGTTTTTTATATTGTATGCATAAAATTAAATAGCATGTACCCATTTCCCTTTAGTCTTAAGTGCTTATATACAAAACCAATCAACTATCAAGGGATGAATAAATGAACAGAGGTAAAGTGATAAAGATGTTTATTTATGCATAATGAAATAACTTTACAATATACTTTCATTTATTTTGCCCCATGTAACTTAGCTCTGTAAATTGTGAATTTTCTATTTCTCAGAACTTGAAATGCAACCTACTGACTTCTCATTGCTACCTCACCTACATAATTTTTCCTTAATTAGCTTTAAAGGGACAGTGTACCTGAAAACTGTTATTGTTCAAAAATATAGATTATCCTTTTATTACCCATTCTCCAGACTATGGGAGAAATTGTAACACTCCACCTATATAATATCAATGATAACTAAAAGTTCCATTGTCATTTCTAAAATAAAAAAAAATATTTAAAAAAGTATATATATATATATAGATGTGTTTTGTTTTCTATTGTAGCTAAAGTTTCAGACTCTAAATTTTAGCAATACAATTATTTTTTTGTTATTACTCTATTAAAATGTTATACAAAACGTATATTAATTTGTTTTCTGTATTTCCAAATGTCAGATTAAGCAGTTTGAACCTGGGAGTATTCAATATAGTGGTAACAGTCTAAAAAGCTTTTGGCAAATTCTTCCACTGAGCAGAATGAATCTATATCACTGCAAATGACATTCACATTGACTATAAAGGCAGTACCCAGAAATACTGTATGTCATATTTTATCATTATTTAAAGTTATTCTTCTTGGAAATGACATGAAGACAAAATATAACATTTGATGTATTTTGTTATAATATATGATTTGTTGATTGTAATTGTTCTGTTTGCCAGTGCATAACCAGCAGTCAATAGAAGAGTGCCTCAAATAAAAGGATTTTATGCTTCATACCAGGAAATTCTCATATATTACTATTTTATATTGTACAAAAACATGCTGAAATGCACCATGGAGTAAAATATGCGTGGCATTGATTTTTTTAACAGCTTAAAATGAAATGTGCAACTTCTCTTAATGTAATATTATTTCCAGTATAAGCATCATTTTATGAAAGTAGTCAATATACGTTTGTAGAGCTTTCAAGTGAACCTTTGATATTTATATAAATAATCATAAGATTTAAGATTAAAAATGTATATCAGGAGATTGATATTGATAACACTTTTGGTTCATTCTGTGTGACACCCTCAGAATGGGCTGAGATACCCCAAACTGTCCATACGCCCTGACTGAGAAACTCAGCCTAACAGTTGCAATTATTATTTTTATTTCTTTTAAATAATATGTTGCATCTTTTTTTGTTCGTTTTTTTTTTCATGTGTTGAGCTGTTAATGTTGCTGTTGTCATTCATAATTGTCATAAATCATTATATGATTGCAAGAATTTAATTAATTTATTTTTTAAATCAGTACATAATTAGACCAAGATCAAATAGTTTTAGATTTGATTACACCACTTACCTGTTTGTTTTTTTTATTTTGTCAATACATTGGCAGATATATTTCATATGTTTTTTTTCCTATACTCTTCAGTGCCGTACAGCCTGCACCCTTTTTATACTTAAATTCTTATATCATGTTGCCTAAGGGACACTACTGTTTTAGAACTTGTAAATCACAGGACAAGTGAAGAATGAGACAAACAGATAACAATTGTTTTACCAGAGTCTAACTGTGGCAGTTAGTTTGGTAAAGTAACAGAACAAAAACACACAAAGCATGCACTGATAGCAACAAGATACCATCACAACACAACTGTGATACAGGATTTTGATGCAGTCTTTATTTCATTTCTCAAGATGATAGAATAGATATGGATTTTCATGCACATACACTTACATGTAATTTTCTGAGTTTTGGCATAAGACTGGGCTCTTTTAACCCCTTTCCTGCTTCAGGGATCTTCAAAGTTTTGCATATACAACACTTGGCAGAGCCCCATAGGATAGAGAAAGGCTTTCTGATGTATGGCTGTTTTACAAACATACACCAAAAATGTTCTTGATTTATTTTTTTAATGCCCAAGGACAAAAACATGTTTAGCTGCCATATTTAGATGAAAAATGATGGCTGTGCAAATTATTTTTACAGACAGTGACAATTCACAGTGTATTACAATCATGCACCAAGACCAAAAACAAATGCATAAACCCTGATGTTACAATACAATAAAGAGGAATTGTAAAAGATATGTACAGATCAATAACAATGTTTCAAGTGCTGTAGACAAAAAACATGAACAATCAAAACAGAAACAGATTTGATAAATTTATCAAATTTTGATAAATTTTTAAGACAGTAAAAAACTGCACACAGTGTGAAAAAATAAAAAAATACAATAGTAAAATGTCACATTAAAAATTACAGAATGAATCAAATCAGAGTGGAGACATAACTGAGATAAACAAAGCTCCACGGTTCATTAAGCAGATGACTTTGTTTGCTCATGACAAGCACAGACTTAACTAAACGAAGACAGACACACAGAGAGCATACGGCAACAGGTGACAGACAGAGAAGTGGAAAGTATTTGGTATGTTGCATCACATGACGTCATTCACTATTGGGTAACGTTGGTACCTGGCTCTGCGGTTGCTCGCTGGCTTGCCTGAGGGGAGTAACTGAAGGAGGAGGCACACCTGAAGTGGAAGCAGATCGACCTAATTTGCAGCTGATTTTCATTTCTGTAGAACAAAAGGGTTTACACAAGCTTAGAATGTAAACAATAGAATGTTTCCTACATAAATAAACAGGTGCAACAGGCTCATATTTAACTATAATTCTGCAATTAATATTGGGTTTATACAGAAAAGTGAAGGCAAACATCTTCCTTTGTTAAATATTTTTATAATTGTCTTGTTTTGTTGTCTCAAATTTTATATATATAATATTTATATATATATATATATATATATATATATATATATATATATATCTCAAAAGAGAGAGAACAGCACTCCTGAGATGGAACAAAAGCTAGAATAACTTCCATGCCTGTTCATTTGTATTGCAACTCAGGGTGCGCATTCTTTTAACACACTGCCCTTTCACAGAGAAAAAAATATCCTGTAGCATATCAGTCTGACCCTGCCCAATGACAGTCCAGCGCCGAAATACCAGGCAATTCCTCTCTGAACAAGAGAAACAACAGCCCCAGACGATCGTTTCGGCCTTCTGTGGGCCTCGTCAGTGAGGTGCAGTTGTATCTCTCTAAAGGCATGTGTGCAAGGAGTCCACGTCTGGTTTCTCCATTACTCTTAGGGAGACCCAAGAGTAATTTGCATAAATATCAAAAGAGAGAGAACAGCACTCCTGAGATAGAACAAAAGCTAGAATAACTTCCATGCCTGTTCATTTATATTGCAACTCCGGGTGCGTGTTCTTTTAGCCCCTCAACTAACAGCAACTAACTATAACTGCACCTCACTGACGAGGCCCACAAAAGGCCAAAACGTTCGACTGGGGTTGTTGTTTCTCTTGTTCAGAGAGGAATTGCCTGGTATTTCAGTGCTGGACTGTCATTGGGCAGGGTCAGACTGATATGCTACAGGATATGTGAAAGGGCATAGTGTGCTAAAAGAGTATGCACCCTGAGTTGCAATAAAAATGAACAGGCATGGAAGTTATTTTAGCTTTTGTTCTATCTCAGGAGTGCTGTTCTCTCTCTTTTAATATATATATAAATTCACTCTCCATTACAAACTTTCACTATAATAAAGCGGTAAATGTTTTTGGTGTCTCCCCCATCCTCAGAACAACAAAAAAATACAAAAACACTCACCCATATATACAGAACCCTTCCACCGTGTACCTTCAAACAGCCGGGCTCCTGCATGTTCGAATAGAGCAGCACATGTTTTAAAGATGTCATGCGATTATGTATATAACACTGCAATACATTAGATGGGGAATAGCAGTTAGCATATCCCATTATTTTGTAAGGTTCACTGTATCTTTAAGTATAACTGACTACATAGGTTTGGATAGTGCAACAGACTAGATCTATTAGGCTGTAACCTCTCAGACTGTGATTGATATGATGGCCTGGCTAGTATGGAATATATCTTTGAAACATGTGCTGCTCAATACCTTCAAAAATGTATTATGATGTCAGGACTTTATAGATATTATGTCCAGATTAATTTCTAGTTTGTAAAATAACATTGTATAACAAGTGTTTTCTGTCTAGACTCCTGTTGCTATGCATGTAGTTTACATGACAATCGTTTTCACATTGATCTTTGATTGCTTTTAGTTTTCTGACCTTACTGGTGCTCTGTAACGACCTAGGGCATGCGCAGTTGTGCTATTCGAATGTGCAGGAGCCCAGCTGTTTGGAAGTACACTGTGGAGGGTATATATGGGTGAGTGTTTTTGTATTTTTTGTTGGTCTGAGGACGGGGGAGACCCCGAAAACATTTACCGCTTTATTCAAATGAAAGTTTGTAACGGAGAGTGCCTTCTGGACTTTGAATTTTTGTATGCAATACTTTTGAAGTGCACCCCGGCAGTTGTACTCTGCAAGTGAGTGCTGGATCCCAGTCTTCTACTTTTGTATATATATATATATATATATATATATATATATATATATATATATATATATATATATATATATATATATATATATATAAAAGACCTTTGTAATTTTCTGTGATTTGCATAAAAAAGGTAATTTAATAGCCTAACTTAAAATGCACCATTAGGTGGAATACTAGATTAGTTGTAATTTTTGGCATTTTCATCACAAATTATATAAAGGTCATAAAAACTGTAAAGAACAAAGCCACATGGAGTGGAATAAAATGATTTCTCATCATAACTATATTGTCTCTTAAAGGAACACTATACTGTAAAAATTGTTTTCCATTGATGGCCAAAATTGCAACTGAAGCATAATCGTTATTATGAGAAGTGCAAATGTGATGGCAAGGTCACAATATTTTTACCTCTAGCACTATTATTACAAATCAGGTGTGAAAAAGAAATTTTGACCTTGCATGTTCTAACTCGCAGTAACTAACACTCCCTATACTTTCAATGACGAGTACAAAGTGGAAACTAACACTTGTATTACGAGTCCATGGTTAATACTTGCACTTGAGCGATAATCAGACTATTAACCAAAGTGAAAAGCTCTGATAAAGTCACTGTCATTACTTCATGAAGCACACAATTGGCCTCTTTGGTTTTATCTTCACACTATTTCAAGATATTTTACAAAGAAAATTGCTTTTCTGTATCAATGTACTGATGTACTGAAAGGGACAGTAGTTTTCCCTTAATACCAGCTCAGAATTTAGAATATATGGCAAATTGCACCTTTAGATATATTTTGTTTATGAAATAGTTATCTCTGCTAATTGAAGCTAAAACCTAATCAAATGGACTGAGCTTGCAGGGAGAGACCATGGTTTTCTCTATATTTACACAAAACCCGACTTATCTTTTCTCTTACTGTATACACAGTAAGACCAGTACTTTGAGAGAACAATAAAAAAATAACATTTTATTATCTCTCTGTCCAACCCCCATCTTGACTTGATTTCTTCTAACGTTTTTTTGTTTACACAGCTTTTTTTATAACCAGTACTTTAAATGTACAATATAGGTGGGGATAAAACCGGTAAAAGCGGCTATTTCAAATGACAAATAAAAGGTAAATGTGCTATTTAGATTCAATTTTATACACTTCAGCAGGTAAAATAGATCATTGGGAACACAATAAAGGAAAGGGGGAAAAAATCACAGTACACTGTCTCTTTAATCTACAATAGTCTAGAAGCATTAAGGCTATTTTTGAAAGTACTGTATCTTGTGTTGTGACAATAATATATATATATATATACAGTGGTGCTCATAAGTTTACATACCCTGTCAGAATTTATGATTTCTTGGCCATTTTTCAGAGAATATGAATAATAACACAAAAACATTTTCACTCATGGTTAGTGTTTGGCTGAAGCCCTTTATTATCAATCAACTGTGTTTACTCTTTTTAAATCATAATGACAACAGAAACTACCCAAAATGACCCTAATCAAAAGTTTACATACCCTGGTGATTTTGGCCTGATAACATGCGCACAAGTTGACACAAATAGGTTTGAATGGCTAATAAAGGTAACCATCCCCACCTTTGATCTGTTTGCTTGTAATTAGTGTGTGTGTATAAAAGGTCAATGAGTTTCTGGACTCCTGACAGACCCTTGCATCTTTCATCCAGTGCTGTACTGACGTTTCTGGATTCTGAGTCATGGGGAAAGAAAAAGAATTGTAAAAGGATCTGTGGGAAGAAGGTAGTTGAACTGTATAAAACAGGAAAGGGATATAAAAAGATATCCAAGGAATTGAGAATGCATATTAGCAGTGTTCAAGCTCTAATCAAGAAGTGGAAAATGATGCATTCTGTTTGATAACATACTGCATTCATCTTGCCATCAATTCTGACCAAATTTCCTGTGCCTTTGTAGCTCACACATCCCCAAAAACTCAGCAATCCACCTCCGTGTTTCACAGTAGGAATGGTGTACCTTTCATCTTAGGCCTTGTTGACTCCTCTCCAAATGTAGCGTTTATGGTTGTGGCCAAAAAGCTAAATTTTACTCCAAATGACTTTGTGTCAAAAGGTTTGAGGCTTGTCTCTGTGCTGTTTGGCGTATTGTAAGCGGGATACTTTGTGGCATTTGCGTAGTAATGGCTTTCTTCTGGCAAGTCGACCATGCAGCCCATCTTTCTTCAAGTGCCTCCTTATTGTGCATCTTGAAACAGCCACACCACATGTCCTGTATTTCACCTGAAGTTATTTGTGGATTTGTCTTTGCATCCTGAACAATTTTCCTGGCAGATGTGGCTGAAATTTTAGTTGGTCTACCTGACCGTGGTTTGGGTTCAACAGAACCCCTCATTTTCCACTTCTTTATTAGAGTTTGAACACTGCTGATTTGCATTCTCAATTCCTTGAATACCTTTTTATATCCCTTTCCTGTTTTATACAGATCAACTACCTTTTCCCGCAGATCCTTTTGAAAATTCTTTTGCTTTCCCCATGACTCAGAATCCAGAAACGTCAGTGCGGCACTGGATGAAAGATGCAAGGGTCTGTCAGGAGTCCAGAAACTCATTGACCTTTTATACACACACACTAATTACAAGAAAACAGATCACAGGTGAGGATTGTTACCTTAAATAGCCATTCAAACCCCTTTGTGTCAACTTGTGCGCATGTTATCAGGCCAAAATCACCAGGGTATGTAAACTTTTGATCAGGGTCATTTGGGTAGTTTCTGTTGTCATTATGATTTAAAAAGAGTAAACACTGTTGATTTATAATAAATGGCTTCAGCCAAACACTAACCATGAGTGAAAGATCATTCATATTCTCTGAAAAATGACCAAGAAATCATAAATTCTGCAAGGGTATGTAAACTTATGAGCACAACTGTGTATGTATATATATATATTCTGCAATCAGTTTTGTACAGTGAGAAATTTCAGTTTTACAAGAATGTAGCAGCTCATATGTCTCCCTGGTGGAATTTGTTCCTTTTTAGTGCTGCGCTTCACTTCTAACATTTTTAGAAATGTTTTAAAGCCCACTATTGTAAAAAGGAAAATCCATAGCAATTTTCATGTGAGATATTAATTTCCCGTACTTAATCTTGCTTATCGACCAAACCATTGTACATAGAAAATATGCACCATACACACATGTACTGTATACCCATAATGTCCTAGCTCAGCTGTATTATAAATTAAGTTTTGCTTTTCTTTTGGAAATTAAAATTTCATACAAAAATTGCTATTGGTATCAATGTGCAAGATATTCCTGCTGAATGCCCATTGCATGTGTGATTTGCATTTGTTTAAGGTATAACTGGTTGGTTTCTGGTAACTTCACAATGGAAATCACAGTTTACTTTTAGATCTGATGACTCACACTTGGGCGATACTTTCACACAAGCAAATAAATGTTACTTTCAACAAGAGTGCATAGATGATCACAATATATTCACAGTATGGATTTCACTTGAGTGCAATTTACACTAGAAATCTTGCACAAAGTGCTGCTCCACTTGTAATCTAGGGCAGTGTGTTTTTATACCAGTTGCATAGTATCACATACCTAGGGAATTGCTCCATTACATTTTTGCTAATTGAAGCCCTATCCATTCTTCTCCAGAAACCACAGAAACGGCAGACATACTTATCTGTCTCCCTCTGTCTTGATAGATGGTGATTACACAGACTTTTTGACAGATTCAAGCTACATGTTGAGAATTCACGCTAGACACGTGAAAATAATAACTGATCATACGATCCTTAAAGAAGTTCCATCCACTAGAGGAATAGTGATTCACGTTACCCAAACTGAGGTAAATGCATCATCGCCTTGAGGTGTTTCACAAGACAGCAAGAGAGGTACAGGGCAGGTAAATCATATGGTTGTAACTAGCCATACAACAAGCTGTAATGCTATTGTTCATTCCCTGCTTTGAGAGCTCCTTTTTTCTTGTATATACAGAGCGGGTAAATGTTTTGGCTTACAGATATGCTTCCTTAACTTTGTCCATTCCTTCTAACAAGATCTGAAATAACTACATAGACATGAATGTTTCTTAGCATTAGCCTGAGAGAATTTATCAGTTATATGGAGATCCTAGTATAATACGTTTAACTGAAATAATAATTCATGTAATTCCAGCATTTGAGGCCAGCTCTGCCGAGTCTAGGCAATCCACCAAGATACCAGAGCTTTGGCTTTTTTCCCCAAAGAGATTACTATTGAAGTGGAGTTTGCCTAAGCTAGAGATTACATTGATAGACATATGGGGGCCGATTTAACAATGTCCGCTGCAAGTGGCATATTTAGGTTTTGTGCTGCCCTAGGCACTCAAAATTCTGCTGCCCCCCCAAAGGTTTTAGGCTTCTTAATATTCTTTGGGTCAGTGTGTAAAACGTGTTGGTATTTTTTCACAACAATTCAAAAGAAAATGGGCTAGAAAAACACGAGAGAGAGAGGAGAGGAGAGGAGAGGAGAGAGAGAGAGAGAGAGAGAGAGAGAGAGAGAGAGAGAGAGAGTGAGTGAGAGAAAAGTGGGGAGGGAGGGGAGAAAAGGGGGAGGGGAAAAAGAGATGGAAAGAAAGGAGTGAAAAAAGGGAGCAAGGAAGTGAGTTGAGAGACAGAAGGGAGGGAGGGAGGGAGGGAAAGAAGGGAAAGAAAGAAGGGAGGGAGTTGAGGGAGGGAGGAAGAAAGGGAAAGAAGGGAAAGAGGAAGGGATGGAGTGAGTTGAGGGAGGGAGTTGAGGGAGGAAGAGAGGGAGAAAGGGAAAGAAGGGAGAGAGGAAGGGAAGGAAAGAAGAATACACTTTGAAACAATCACTGCCCTTCACATGCAACAACATACAGTAATTAGCATCATTCAAGTAATGAAACTTTTTAAGTGTCTGTTTACTATTTACTCTTTGAGTTTATGAATGCAGAGAAAGCTAGCTATTAGTAGCTAACATACATTAGCACTGAGAGTTTACGATTAGACATCACAAGCAGTGCACATACGCATCCAGTCTGTTAGTTACTAAGACCTGCAATAAGCACTGCCCTCGCAGACGCACCCCAGCTGACAAGGGGAGGAAGTATATCGGCACAAGGTCTTCTCCTCCAGCATCACCTTGTAAGCATATCCCCGGGCAAGTTTCTCACCAAGAACGCTTCCACTGCAAAAATGCCAGCGTCTCTAAATGAAGCAATGGTTTAAAGGAGCATTGCCTGTGAAGAGCGACCTTAATCAGCGCACGTGCCTTGTCTACTCTGTAGAAGCCTGCACTTTATCGGTCACTGCACTGTGTGCTGGCTTTTAGAGAGAGGATAGGGCAGATGTGCTGCCCCTCCCAAATCTACTGCCCTATGCACTGGCCTTGTTGGCCTAGGCCATAATACGCCCGACCGCTGCACATCAATAAATACCGACAGCATACTCTGTCTGCATTTATCATTGCACAAACATTTCTAGTGAAATGCTTATGCAATGCCACCCCCTGCACATTTGCTAGCAGGGGGTGTCAATCAACCCTATCGTATACGATCGGGCGGATTGCTGTCCGCCAGCCTCAGAGGTGGCAGACTAGTTAAGGAGCTGCAGTCTTAAAACCGCTGCTTTTTAACTCCTGTTTTCCTTGAGCCTGAAGGCTCGCACGGAAACAGGTACATTTGGGCCTTAATAAATCGGCCCCCATGGTATTTTGAAGCTAAATAAGTCTAATTTCAAGAGGGAAGACTACAGTTCTATTAAGTAATAGTCATCATCCACTGAATGTGAACAAATAATGACTAAGAACTTAAAAAATCCCCTTCAGAAGGAGAGGGCATGAGTAGCTAACTTACCTTTATAAGTGGCACAAATAAGGGCCCTTAAGTGCTGCGGCACCACCAAAAGACCAACTATAGCCAGCTCGATAGATGAAGTAATAGCAAATACCCCCTAAGCAACACAAAGGAAGATATGTTTTGCCTGATTTTCAGGAGGTAGGAGGCACCTTAGATGTATATACTGTATATATATATATATATATATATATATATATATATATATATATATATATATATATATATATTACATTGTGTTTGTTTTTCACTGTATATTTGTTAAATTTATTTTCACAGTGTTGCAAAGAAAATATTTTTCCATGGTCTGGTGAGAGAGATAAAGACAGTATTACATGTACATTGTTTCTTAACATTTTCAGTGTCCATTTCCTTAGCCTAAATCTTTATAAAAAAAATCTAATTGAAATCCACTATCTAATCTATCTGTCTATCTATTTATCTACATGTCTGACTGTCTGTAACCTATCATATTATTTATATATAAAGAGGAGATCCTATTTTTATGTCATTTCTTGAAAATAAATTTACATACATTTGATTTGATAGTTCTCATACTAGAAATTACCTTATCTGAAAATGAGTTTATCCCCTGACATTCTAGAACCCAAACAAAGCTTCCTTCCTTACCTGAGCTGTTATTTCCTGCTAACATAGTAGGACTAACAGATGATCTTCCAAGTCTGCTGGTGACAAGAGTTGGGCCTGGTGTTCCATCCCATTCCTGAGATTTTACAGACTCTCTTGTGGAAGGTGATGAATGTGGACCGGCTCGTTCTTTGTTTTCCAGCTTTGGTAATGGTTCTGTACTGTGGCTTCTAACCTTAATTTCATCTGTTGATTCTAAAAAAAACAGAAAACATACAAATATTTTAAGCTGTTTTTTCAATATATTAATAATATGAATTTCAAAATATGCGCTACGTGTTTTAAATTGTATTCCATATTTTCCCAAAAAATGTATATGGTATAAAAATATCAGTATAGTTAACTAGTTAGGGGTTAAAAGTTACTAGCCAAGAGGGAAAAAGTTATTGGTCCACTTAAAGGGACAGTAAAGTAAAAACTTAACGTAAAGAGAATGCAATTTTAAACAACTTTCCAATTTACTTTTCATGCTTTGTTCCCTTTTGTTCAGTCTTTACAACAGATAGTAAAGATAGTGAGATTATATTAAGGGATGTTACTGTAAATAATAATGTGATTAGTACTTTTCTGTTTACAGAGGAAGAGGTTTCAAGGGCTTTATCAAAAATAAAATTAAAATAAGTCTGTGGGTCCAGATAAAATTCATCCAAGAGTTCTAAGAGAACTTTGATCCGTAATAGCTACTCCATTAGCTGATTTATTTAATTAGTCACTTCTAAAAGGAGTTGTTCCAAAAAACTGGAAAATTGCCAATGTAGTCCATCTTCATAAAAAGGGAAGTAGGGAAGATTCTGCTTACTTTAGGCCAGTCAGTTTGACCTCAATTGCAGGGAAATTAATGGAAACTCTTTTAAAGGAAAGACTTGTATCTCTCCTTCAGACAAACAACTTAGAAGACAAAGGACAGCATGGTTTCACTGCTGGAAGATCACGTCAGACTAATCTAATTGATTGATTTCTTTGACCATGTAACTAAAATAATAGACCAGGGAGGAGCCATAGATGTTGCATATCTAGACTTTAGCAAAGCATTTGACACCATCCCACACAACAAACATTCATAAAATGTATTGCCTTGGAATAGATGCTAAGATTGTTAAGTGGGTAGAATGTTGGCTTAAAGATAGACAACAGAGGGTTTCAATTAATGGAGTACATTCAAATGAGGCATCAGTTACTAGCGGTGTTCCCCAAGGGTCAGTTCTTGGGCCTGTTTTGTTTAACATGTTCATACGTGATATTGGATGTGGGCTTAAGGGGAAGGTTTGCTTGTCTGCTGAGGATACAAACATTTGGAACAGGGTAAATGTTCCAGGAGGGGTTGATCAAATGAACTGTGATATTAAAAAAACTAGAGGACTGGTCAAATAAATGGGATCTGAGATTTAATATTACCAAGAGCAAAATTATGCATATAGGATCCAAAAACCCAAAGGCCATTTATAGTCTCAATGGTACATTACTGACTGTAACTAAGGAAGAAAGGGACTTGGGAATTATTATTTCAGATTATTTAAAATTTGGTACACAATGCAGCCAGTAAGGCCAGTTGAATACTTGGTTGCATTGGAAGACGTATTAGTAGCAGAAATAGCAAGGTTCTTATGCCACTTTACAGATCATTAGTTAGACCAAATCTGGAATACTGTGTACAGTTCTGTGGACCATATCTTCAGAAAGATATAAATAAACTAGAAGCTGTCCAAAGGAGAGCTACTGAAATGGTACATGGTCTAAAATATAAAACGTACAAAGAAAGACTCTATGATCTAAATAAGTATAGTTTAGAAGAAAGAGGTGACATGATAGAAATCTTAAAATATATGAAGGGACTTAATAAAATAGAAGCTGAAAGCATTTTTCACAAAAAAATAAATGTCAAAACAAGGGGTCACAATCTAAAGTTAGAGGGTAGCAGATTCAGGAGAAATTTGAGGAAGCATTATTTTACAGAAAGGGTGCTGGATTCATGGAATAAACTTCCATTAGAGGTGGTAAACACAAACGGCTAGATTACGAGTTGTGTGTTAGGGTTAAAAAGCAGCGCTGAGAGGTCCCAAAGCGGCTTTTTAACGCCCGCTGGTATTACGAGTCTTGCAGGTACAGGTGTACCGCTCACTTTTTTGGCCGGACTCGGAAATACCGCAAATCCACTTACGTCAATTGCGTATCCTATATTTTCAATGGGACTTGCATAGCGCTGGTATTACGAGTCTAACCAAAAGTGAGCGGTAGACCCTCTCTTGTCAAGACTAGTACCGCATTTTAAAGTCAGTAGTTGAGTTTTACACTACAACGCCGTAGCATAAAACTCTTAACTAAAGTGCTAAAAAGTACTCTAACACCCATAAACTACTTATTAACCCCTAAACCGAGGCCCCCCCACATCGCAAACACTAAAATAAAAATTTTAACCCATAATCTCCCGAACCGGGCATCGCCGCCACTATAATAAATATATTAATCCCTAAACCGCCACACTCCCACCTCACAAACACTATTTAAATATTAACCCCTAATCTGCCTGCCCTAACATCGCCGCCACCTACCTACATTTATTAACCCCTAATCTGCCGCCCCCAACGTCGCCGCCACTATAATAAATGTATTAACCCCTAAACCTATGTCTAACCCCCCTAACTTAAATATAATTTAAATAAATATAAATAAAATTACTACAATTCACTAAATTATTCCGATTTAAAACTAAATACTTACCTGTAAAATGAACCCTAAGCTAGCTACAATATAACTAATAGTTACATTGTATCTAGCTTAGGGTTTATTTTTATTTTACAGGCAACTTTGTATTTATTTTAACTAGGTAGAATAGTTAATAAATAGTTATTAACTATTTAATAACTACCTAGTTAAAATAAAGACACATTTACCTGTAAAATAAAATCTAACCTATGTTACACTAACACCTAACACTAAACTATAATTAAATAAATTCCCTAAACTAAATACAATTAATTACAATTTTAAAAAATTATCTAAAGTACGAAAATACCCCACTAAATTACAGAAAATAATAAAATAATTACAAGATTTTTAAACTAATTACACCTACTCTAATCCCCCTAACAAAATAAAAAGCCCCCCAAAATAAAAAAGCCCTACCCTACACTAAATTACAAATATGCCTTAAAAGGGGCTTTTGCGGGGCATTGCCCCAAAGTAATCAGCTCGTTTACCTGTAAAAAAAAAAGTACAAATACCCCCACAACATTAAAACCCACCACCCACACAACCAACCCTACTATAAAACCCACCCAATCCCCCCCTTAAAAAACCTTTTAAGGGCTATTTGTAATTTAGTGTAGGGTAGGGCTTTTTTATTTTGGGGTGCTTTTTTATTTTGTTAGGGGGATTAGAGTAGGTGTAATTAGTTTAAAAATCTTGTAATTATTTTATTATTTTCTGTAATTTAGTGGGGGGGGGTCGTACTTTAAATTTTTAAATTGTAATTAATTGTATTTAGTTTAAGGAATTTATTTAATTATAGTGTAGTGTTAGGTGTAATTGTAACATAGGTTAGGTTTTATTTTACAGGTAAATTTGTCTTTATTTTAACTAGGTAGTTATTAAATAGTGAATAACTATTTAATAACTATTGTACCTAGTTAAAATAAATACAAAGTTGCCTGTAAAATAAAAATAAACCCTAAGCTAACTATTAGTTATATTGTAGCTAGCTTAGGTATAGATATATATTATACCAAAATATCATCAGGTATATGAAGAAATATGTATTTATGAATAAATAGAACATATTCTGCATTGTGAAGAACATTGGAATGTGAAATATTTATATTTTCATTTCAGGTTAGCACACTTGAGAATGTGCGATTAGATTTGTGCGCGAGTAGGGTGTTAGAATATCACAGTTGCGTTAACGTATTCGCCCATAGAAGTCAATGGATCAATAAAAGTGGAAAAAAACCTAAGTTCGGCTTTTTGCCCGCAAGCCCAAACTTTTTACTTTCACCTTAATATGAGCAATACATGACAGGCAAAAACCTCCCTTAAATACTGCTCAACTTGTAATCAGTGTCTCTCACCTTAACTCCTTAATGACCGATGATGTGCTGGGTACGTCCTCAAAAAAATTACAGTTAACGACCGAGGACGTATCCTGATCGCTTCCAGCCGCTTTCCGGTTATTGCAGTGATGCCCCTATATCGAGGCATCCTGCAATAACATCCATTGGCCATCCGATGCAGAGAGGGCCACCGGACATCGATGGCCGGTATCGTTGGTGGGTGGGAGCCAATGTGGGAGGCGGCCACCGATGGGCCCAGTGATGTGGGCGGGGGTAGTCGGGGGCACACACGGACGTGCACGCGTGCAAGAGGGGGCGGAGGCGGATGCGTGCACGGAGAGGGAGCGGGTGGGAACCGCTACACTACAGAAAATTTATATAGTATAAAATTGATCAGTAGGGGGAATGTTAAAAAAATAAATAAAAAAAAAGATACATCAGGGGGTGTTGGGTTGGTCTGTGGGGGGGAAGCTTCACTACAGAACAAAACGGGGAAAAAATAATAAAAACATTTTTTTTTCTGCAAACTGGCCCCCAAAAAGTCAGAGGCTGTTTGGGGGAGATCAGGGAGGTTGGGTGCTAAGGGGGGGATCCTGCACAGCAGCATATATAAAGATGCTAACAAAAAATCAAAGATACCTTTTATTTTAGTACTGGCAGACTTTCTGCCAGTACTTAAGATGGCGGAGACAATTGTGGGGTGGGGGAGGGAAGGAAGCTGTTTGGGAGGGATCAGGGGGTGTGATATGTCAGGTGGGAGGCTGATATCTACACTAAAGCTAAAATTAACTCTGCAAGCTCCCTACAAGCTACCTAATTAACCCCTTAACTGCTAGCCATAATACACGTGTGATGCGTAGCGACCTTTTAATTACCAAAAAGCAACGCCAAAGCCATATATGTCTGCTATTTCTGAACAAAGGGGATCCCGGAGAAGCATTTACAACCATTTGTGCCATAATTGCACAAGCTGTTTGTAAATAATTTCAGTGAGACAATTAACCCTACAAACTCCCTACAAGCTCTCTAATTAACCCCTTCACTGATGGGCATAATACACGTGTGGTGCACAGCGGCATTTAGCGGCCTTCTAATTACCAAAAAACAAAGCCAAAGCCATATATGTCTGCTATTTCTGAAGAAAGGGGATCCCAGAGAAGCATTTACAACCATTTGTGATATAAATACACAAGCTGTTTGTAAATAATTTCAGTGAGAAACCTAAAATTGTGAAAAATTTAAAGTTTTTTTTAATTTGCAGTGAAATGGTGGCATGAAATATACCAAAATGGGCCTAGATCAATACTTGTGGTTTTCTGCTACACTACACTAAAGCTAAAAGTAACCCTAGAAGCTCCCTACATTCTCCCTAATTAACCCCTTCACTGCTGGGCATAATACAAGTGTGGTGCGCAGTGGCATTTAGCGGCCTTCTAATTACCAAAAAGCAAAGCAAAAGCCATATATGTCTGCTATTTCTGAACAAATGGGATCCCAGAGAAGCATTTACAACCATTTATGCCATAATTGCACAAGTTGTTTGTAAATAATTTCAGTGAGAAACTTAAAGTTTGTGAAAGAATTTGTAAAAAAACATTTTTTTTTTATTTGATTGCAGTTGGCGGTGAAATGGTGGCATGAAATATACCAAAATTGGCCTAGATCAATACTTTGGGATGTCTTCTAAAAAAATATATACATGTCAAGGGATATTCAGGGATTCCTGAAAGATATCAGTGTTCCAATGTAACTAGCGCAAATTTTGAAAAAAAAGTGGTTTGGAAATAGCAAAGTGCCACTTGTATTTATTGCCCTAAAATACATATAAAAAAGCAGAAAACATGTAAACTTTGGGTATTTCTAAACTCAGGATAAAATTTAGAAACTATTTAGCATGGGTGTTTTTTGGTGGTTGTAGATGTGTAACAGATTTTGGGGGTCAAAGTTAGAAAAAGTGTGTTTTTTCCATTTTTTCCTCATAGTTTATATTTTTTTATAGTAAATTATAATATATGATGAAAATAATGGTATCTTTAGAAAGTCCATTTAATGGCGAGAAAAACGGTATATAATATGTGTGGGTACAGTAAATGAGTAAGAGGAAAATTACAGCTAAACACAAACACCGCAAAAATGTAAAAATAGCCCTGGTCCCAAACGGACAGAAAATGGAAAAGTGCTGTGGTCATTAAAGTAAATGTCAATTTTGATGCTAAAGTGCCCAGTTTTTAAAAATTTGATTAAAACAGGGGCACGTTAATTAATCAAAATTTACATTTCACTCCTGTTGAGAAAAAAAAAAAACTTACCTTTTAATCTTGACTGCAGCTCCAGCTTCCTCCGGTCGTTGCAAGCCATTTCTGACGGTCAATCTCCAATCACGGCTTCCCCCCGGGGGAATCAGTGTCTGATTCAACGCCGTGATTGGAGGAAGCCGGATTCCTCATTTTAGACCCAGGAAGAGGCTTTGCGACGGGCGGAGGAAGCTGGAGCTGCTGTGAAGATTAAAAGGTAAGTTTTTTTCTCAACAGGAGTGAAATATAAATATTGATGAATTAAAGTGCCCCTGTTTTTAATCAAATTTTTAAAAACCTGGCACTTTAGCATCAAAATTGACATTCACTTTAAGGGGTTAAAGGGACAAAAGTTAAATAATTTTGTTATGCTGCTAAAAGGGTACTATGTTGGGGGGAAAAATAATACACACACACATATATATACAGGTGGCCCTCGTTTTACAACGGTTCAATTTACACCGTTTCAGAATAACAACCTTTTTTTTCCAGTCATGTGACTGCTATTGAAAAGCATTGAGAAGCAGTGCATTTATTAAAATAGCCAGAAGGTGGAGCTGTCCGCTTGTGTTGCAGCAAAGCCAAGCAAGCTGAAATTAATCAGTTTAACCAAACCTGAGTTATTGAGCAGATTTCAAAGGAACAAGATCTTCCTGTCTATAAATCAGTCCAGATTGGAATGCATAGAAAGAACTGTTTGCAGAAAAATGCAAGTGAAGTCTGTGTTGTGTGATTATTTTATTAGGTTTATAATGCTGTTTAGCATTTAAAGTCTTCATTTCAATGCTTTAAAAATAATGTATTAGGTATTACTTATGACAATTTTGAGAGGGGCCTGGAACCTAACTCACTTCCCATTGACTTAGATTATAAACTGGGTTTCAATTTACAATGGTTTCGATTTATACAATCATTCCTTCTGGAACCTAACCCCGGCGTAAACTGAGGGCTACCTGTATTATTTTTCTTGCATGTAAAAATGTTACTACATTATATTTGATAAATTTGGAAGCTAACAGATAAAGACAGCTTCCCCACTGCCTTATTAGTGAACAGTGACATGTTTCACATGCATAAAAAAGACATTTGTGTTAAAAGTCATTGCTATTTTTTTTTTTTTTTTACAATAACAGTAGATACACCTATGTTGTGCTGCATGGGGTGAGGCATCTGGCTGGATTGTGTAACAGATTTTACACAGATTCTGAAGTAATTGGCCCATTTGCTTCCTTTTAGAGCTAAATATAGCATATCTATTTTGATGATCTCTTGCATCTTTAAATCTCTTTCTGGCCGGAGATACATCATTTGTTTTCACATATCGCTAGAAATGATCACTGTGTCATCCCTGCTTGCATCTGAAACAGAAATGTAATCCAATGGGAGTCTATTGTAGTATGTCTGATTATGACCCACACTGCTTCTCTTAACATTCTATTTATTACTGTTTATAAGCAGCGCAACATTCGTGTTGAGTGGAACTAATAAGAACTCAAAAAATAGGTCACTATCTCCATTAGAGACAGAATCTACAATTTTCTCCCGCTCAGTGTGCCAATTTTGCCACATTAGGATGTGAATAATTTGTCTGAATTTTTAAAAACTGAACTGCTATAAAATGTACTCATTTGAAAAAATTAATTATGTTCGAGTTAGTCCAATTTTTATAGCATTAATAATTGACTATCAACTTGATCACTTATAATACTAAAAGGTTCAATTAAAGTGACAAAAAATGGAATCTATCATTTATTCTTGTTACGTTATCGTATCATTAGTGATAACTTTTGCTGTACACATGTCCTGTCTCACAAGGACACACAGCCAGTGCATTCCCGCACATGTATAGGGATGTCCCACCATGTGTCACCACAGATACTCAGGGTATGGACCAGTAGCAGACCTACTCAACAGAGGGTCCTGGTGCAAACATTTTTTGGGCCCCCAAAAGGTAACTCAGTAATAAGCAATAATAATAATATACATGATGTTCTGTATTTATCATTTAAAATGCTTCCCTGTATTAGGAAAGTACACTTTCTGCACATGCGTGTCTGTAGATTCACTGCTATGGGCCCCCTCCAGCATTTGGGCCCCCGGTGCCACTGCACCTGCTGCACCAATGGTAGATCCGCTCCTGGTATGCACAAAGTGAATGTGTCTTGATGCAACCTACAATTGTATTCAGGGGCGTAACTAGAAACCACAGGGCCCAGATGCAAGAATCCCCCACCCATCCCCCCAAAAAATGAGAATTTGATACATATCTTTTTTTTTTCTTTCAGCATAATAATGCCTCCACGCTGACAATGTTAGTGAATTGACACTCTGGTTGCCCGGCATGCAGCTAGATGCATCATGGTCCCATTCACACAAGACCCCAGACAGCCCTGATTCTCCACCTGGCCCTCCGGGTACCCGCCTATATTGCCAGCGGCGTGCCTGAAAATGGACCTGCCTCTCTGTAAAAGCCTGCGCTCACTGTACTGCGTCTGCACCAGGCTTTTAGAATTCAAAATAAATAATAATAATATTATGACGTGTACTGAGACGGAGGTGGGGCAGACACGGCAGCAGAGGTAGCACAACAGCAGCATCAGTAGCCACCAGCTCGGCAAGTAAAATGTACTCATAAGCAACTCACTACTTGTCTAGCTGCTGCAACTGACTGCTGAAAGTTCTTCATGTCTGCTGCTGTGTGATGCCTGTGACTTCTGAATTCTGAGGATGGGTGGGTCCCCCTGTGTGACAGGCACGGATGATCTTTGTGCAGCATTATGCTATAGCCTGGCTGTGTGCGACATAAGGCCTGTGCTGGAAGATCAGAGTCGCACACAGCCAGGCTATAGTGTGAGGCTGAGTGTGCTGCCCCCACCGAGAGCCAGCCCTGCCCAGTGCCAACACTCGCACTCCTCATTCAGGTGGCAGCCTTGCAAGGTGGGACTAGGGATCATGATGTAGCCTTGGAAATGTGTCTGCATCAGAGCAGCATCTTTCTGCTCAGCCTCACAGTTTTGCTGTGGGGCCCCCCTGAGGGGAGGACCTCCCGGGCCTGGTTGCAGTTGCATTACAAAAATACATCTAAAGGAATATTAACAGCACCTCTTGGGATTGCAAATTCAATATTCATGTTCCTAGAGAGATTTTTGTATTGGAGGGCCATAGAGAGCCATTGCTTAGAGCTGGAATTTGTGGGGTCATGGTGATGAGATTTCTATTGGTGCTTATTTCTATGTCACTGGTTATTTGCAATGGAAGTGTTGATCAGGGAAACAGTTTAGGCATTTCGGGGCTCTTTGTTGGTAAACATTATGCGAGCTAGGGGTCTATTGGGGTCATCATTATGGTTGTGGGTAGTCAGCATGGGTGCCAAAGGGGTATAGAAGCACTTTTCACAGAGATGCAACAATGATGAACAACAATCAAGAGTTTCATGAATGGGTGTTAAAAGGGCAGTAAGCATCTTCAGATTTGTATATATAGGACACCATTTATTATTTGTAGAGCAGACAAGATTCGCTTTCAATGCTGCAACTGGCCATGCGAGCAGGGGCAATTCATAATTTTGGTCTGATCAGATCTGATGATTTCTTAAAACCGCAGCTACTTAACTAGCATTTTAAACTCTCTTGAACAAGCCTGAAACACTGACGATCCAATGCTGCATTCACAGCTTAATAAATGGGGCTCACAATGTTTCGTTATGTGCAATCAAACAACTTTGCAATCTATTTTCATTATTTATTTTGTACCATTTTCATGTAATTTAACTGAGAATTTTGCAATTTTCAATTCTCATGACTTGAAACAACTACAAAACAGAGTACTTATTATATTATTAATGTTATATTAACATTATGACTTGTTTTCTGTGGACTAAAGCCCAGACTGGCTCCTCCAAATAAGACAAATGTTTGGTGGAGTTTGTCTTTTGAAAAATAACTGCAGTAAAATGCATTTTAATTTGTTTGACTTAGCTGATATGTTATTCTACAGGCACACAATAGAAATGCTTTGTATTAACAAAGGGCCAGATTACAAGTAGTGCGCTAAATAACTTTTTCAGTCACATGCTAACTGCGATCGAAGTAAAATTTTAATGTGCCTGGGTTATTGCACGTATTTCAAGTTGAAAGTTCTAAGTTATCACAAGAGCAAACGTCTGATGCG
This sequence comes from Bombina bombina, assembly GCF_027579735.1. Lineage (NCBI taxonomy): Eukaryota > Metazoa > Chordata > Amphibia > Anura > Bombinatoridae > Bombina > Bombina bombina. The sequence continues at coordinate 309,153,067 of NC_069502.1, read as the reverse complement.
CTCTAACTTTGGGACTTCGCATACCGCAACCGTTCAAACTTCTTTTCCCCATAGACTTCTATAGGAAGTTGTTGCACGCTAACCTGACACTATGTTACACCAACTGTGCTAAATGTTCTATTTATTTAAAATACAAATGAATATATATATATATATACTTCTTCGCTGGGAAAACTTATCAACAGTTAAGGCTTTAAATATCACCTCTATGCTGATGACACCCAGATCTACCTCTCCACCCCTGCTCTCTCTCCCTCCTTTATCATGTCAGCGACTGCTTATCTGGTATTTCTTCCTGGATGGCCTCTCACTACCTAAAGATTAACATGTCCAAGACTGAGCTCCTTCTTATCCCCCCTCAAGCTCTACACTGACTTGTGACATCTCTATCCCTGTTGACGGCATCACCATTTCCCCATCACACCAAGTCTGCTGCCTCAGAGTTACACTTGACTCAAATCTATCCTTCATTCCCCATATCCAATCGCTTTCTACATCCTGCCGCAACCATCTACGCAATATTTCCAAGATTCAACCTTTTCTGTGCTCTAAAACCCCAAAGCAAATAATCTACTCCCTTGTTATTTCCCGACTTGACTACTGCAATAACCTACTTACTGTCCTTCCTCTTTACCACCTCTCCCCCATTCAATCCATTCTAAATGCCTCAGCCAGGCTGATCCACCTTTCCCATTGCTCTGTGTTTGCTCCACCTATCTGAAAGTCCCTTCATTGGCTCCCCATTCACAGCAGAATTATATTAAAAAACACCTTTGCATACAAAGCGCTCAGCAACACCGCTCCCCTCTACCTATCCTCCCTAATCAACAAGTATACTCCAGCTCGCCCACTAAGATCCAACAATGACCTGCTCCTTGCATCTGCAACTATCACCTCTTCTCATGCTAGACTGCAGGACTTCTGGTGTGCAGTACCTACCCTCTGGAACACTCTCCCTTTTGCTGTCAGGCTTTGTCCTAATCTTTCTTCCTTTAAATGCTCTCTGAAGACTTTTCTGTTCAGGGAAGCCTACCACCCAACTCAATAATAAATTAATTTATCTTACCTAAAAACATTTCCCTGATGTAACTCTGTAATAAAATCTTTCTCAATCTTGCAGTCCTCACCTCCTGTTTCTCAAGCTCTTACCCTTCTAGATTGTAAATGGCCCTCAATTCCTCCTGTATATGTTTGTAAATTCTGTCCTGTCTCTTACAAGTTTTATATATTGTTTTATTTAAATGAATTGTATCCATGGACAGCGCTGTGGAATAGGTTGGCACTTCATAAATAAAGTATAATAATAATAATAATAATAATAATAATAATAATAATAATTATATATATATATATATATATATATATATATATATATATATATATATATATATATATATATATATATATATATATATATATATATATATATAAACAAGAAAAGAATAACTAGTACACCTTACCCAGCAACCCTATATTAAGCCCAATTACAAAAAACACAAGAGTCACTATACCTCCCAAAAACACACATACACCAAAAAATGCAGATAAATAAAGAAATACATTTAATTAGAGCAAAAAAATAATAAAAAACAAAATTCCAAGAAATGGTAACTAAATAAGAAAATATATAAAGGAGCCTAAACCAGGGATCCCTGTTACAATAAATGCATTACTATTAATGGTGCGTTGCAAGAAAAATATGGGGTTGCTGGGTAAGTTGTACTTGTTCAAATTTCATTACCTACACCTCCGTGCACCTTGGTCTCCACAACATTATTTTTCTACTGTGGGACCTTGTCCATAGCCAAATATTTCCCTCAACAGCTGGTATAATTATATTGATATGTATATACAGTATATGTGTATATACCCCCTTTTTACCCCCCTTAGGGATGTCATTTCCGAAAATCCTTCCTTAGTGGGTCCCTTCGTCATAAAAACAATGTACCTTCCAAATATCACGTTTCTAGGTTAAACGGTCTGAGCTGTGCATTGATGAGTCAGTCAGTAAGGACTTCTTTTATATATATATATATACATGGATTTTTTTGTGGGGGTACTCACCGATACTGTGTACCCCAACCTCTGCCAACTCATAACAGGTAATATTTGTAATCATTATGTAAATACTCTAGTTTTCACAAGAGGGGCTGCAAAATACATCAAACATTGTAAATAATGTTGTCCCTTTGCTTTTCTCACAGTTACTGAACAGATCAATCATAAATCAATGAGTACCGGAACTTTTTTTTTGGAGTACCGGCACATTTTCTTTTACAAAAAAAGCACTGTATATATATATATATATGTATATATATATATATATATATATATATATATATATATATATATATATATATATATATATATATATATATATATATATATATATACATACACACACAGTAAACTCCCAATTAACCGGCACCCATGGGGATTGATAGATTCCGGATAAGTGTAGTTTCCGGTTGCTTGAGAGTTACTATTAAAAATAAGCCTAACTAGGTTCTATAACCCATACTATACTATAAACGCTGTATTTATTTGATATTAATATTTAAATACAGTAAATAAAAGCAAATGATTAATTAATATTAATTCCACCTCCGTTCAGTCCGGGCACCCAGTGGTAGCATGATGTCTAATCTCAGACTGCCTTGTGCTCACAACTTTCAAGAGCAGTTATGTAGGACCTGGGAGCATGAAAGGGGGCTTGATTTCACCTTTGAGAGCCCACTATAGAGAAAGGAAGTTGCAGAGCAAAGTTAGTGTTCATTTTAATAAACAGTATCTTTGATTTTTTTTTTTCTGGTTGCTTGAGAAATCTGGTTGCTTGATTTCTGGTTAACTAAGAGTTTACTGTACACACACACACACACACAACACACACATACACACACACACACACACACACATACACACACACACATACACACACACACACACACACACACACACACACACACACACACACATACACACACACACATACACACACACACATACACACACACACATACACACACACATACACACACATACACACACACACATACACACACACACACGAGCCCTTTCCAGACAAACAATTTGCCATTTACCAAATCCCTTTATCACCCTTTTAAAACATTTTTATCAATATTAAAATTATATATTTTTATTAAAAAGTGTAAATATGTGTGTAATAGTTTATTTTAATGTGTTTTTGATGTGTGTTTTTTCTAACTTTTTTTTAACCCTTAAAGTATACTTCAGGTCTAAAGTTGCACTAAATATTCTAGTGCAGTTTCTGCTTTCGTTCAAGTGCAAACTATAACTTTCATCTTGTAATACAAGTAGAAATTAGCGCATTTGCAATATCCATTGAAAGTATAGACTGTGCTCAAGCTAAGTTGTATTCACTAACCCTTTTCTGGTTAACGTACATTACCATGGAGGACTTGTAATGTCAATGTTGTGCGTTAATTGTAGCATGATCAATTGAAATTGGTTATTGTACGAGCTATCATTAGCGCAATACTTGTAATCTTGCCCAAAGTGTTTACTGTCTCTTTTTTAGGTGTGGTTAGAATAGAATAATTGATTGATTGTCAGGGGTATAGGGAGTAATTTTGGTGATTTGTAATTGGTTACAATTTTTGGGTTTGATTACAGTTGTTAATTTTATTTCCACCATAATTCAAATGAGTATAACTATTTTACATATAGAGCAAAATGATAGTCTTTTTGTTTAAAAGACAATAGTCTTAATTCCTTAAAAATCTCGAGAGAAAAAAAGGAAACATTTTTTTTTAATTGCCATGTTGATATACTGTTACTGACCAAATGTTAGTAAGTCAACTCTGAATGAATTGGAAAGATTAGTGTCACCGATTTGTACTTAATACTTAGTAAATACCCATTACCCCAAGTCATTTTGCAATTTACAAAGAGTTCATTGAATAGGTTGGATACAAATTTCCTGAAAGCAATATCCTTTATAACTCTCAGGGATAACATTATATTTGTTGAAGAAGTCATTCATTTTCTTAGTATACTCTAAGTGTCTGATGTCTGTGTTCTACAATGCACTAGATGATGTTTTAGCCAGTTCATTGCTACCCAGAGATCATATGAGGTTGCATGGCATATTGCCAACATATGAGGTCTCTGTTTTTCATCAGAACTTTTCTTTCTAAACGAAATGCCCTTACAGCAGACAGCCTCTTGAGGCACAAAGAAATAAAGATCTATACTGAAGCTATAGCAGATCTAAAGCTCATTTGACCCTGAACTTGTGTATGTATTCTGAAGGCTAAATATTAGAAGCAATACGTGGTGAATCCAATAAGCAGGTCCATTAGTGCTGTAATTTACTGCTACTATAACTTGTACAGTAAATCAGCTGGGCTTAACACAAAATCTTCCTGATAATGCATCAAACACAAACACTTGAGGTTTTTAAAAGGACTAAACATAAATAAATGTCACTCCTTCCTACAGATAAAAAGAACCTGCATTTGTAATGGACAAGACAGCACATATGGAATATAGTGTTATAATAAGTCATTCAATAAACAAAATTAATATTACAATAGTTACCTAATACCTTTACTCAAAAGGAATGTCTAGTTTCAGTATACTTATTCTCACTGGTCCAAAGTCTACCCTATTCTTGCACAGTCTATACAGAAAATAATTCCCCTTCTGTCTCCAACCTGTACTCTTGTCTGTATGGCATGCTAGAGGGCCCCTGTTCTTCTGTTTGGCTGTCAAACCTACTTGATTTCAGGACTTGTGTCATGTTTTATATTCTTATCACAAATTAAAGGAACAGCATATTAGAGGTTTCCTTAATGAATGTGGACGATAAATATTGCAGATTGTATCATCAAATTGTATAAATGCACCTTAATTCTCCATGCAGAAATAGTGTGGTTTTGTTGCTTTCAACAAGACTATACTCTAATACACCCTAGAAGTGCAACAGACAGTTGAAATTATGGGTTAAATTGCAGTACACATCTTCATATTAAAATAAAAAGTCTGCCTGGCAAGTAGTTTAGCATTACCTCAAAGAGGTATTTATTACACAATTAATCGTGTAAATTTCTTAATAAAATTACATAATCTTCTACATTTTTTAAAGGGACAGGAAACCCAAAATGTTTTTAATGATTCAGATAGCACATACAATATTAAAAAAAAAAATTCCAATGTACTTCTATTATCTAATTTGCTTCATTATTTAGGTATCCTTTGTTAAAAAGCATTGCTAGTTAGGCTCAGCACCTGGGTGTTATTTGCTGATTGGTGGCTGCACATTTTATATGGAGAGGAGATAGAGAGTCCTTGGAAGTATTCATGAACACTGAATACTAATACACAGGGATTACATTTTACATACAAATTTGATAAAAAGTGTATACTATTCTTGGATTTGGATATATATACTGGCACACATTTTAAGGATGATGATGCCAACAATTATATACTTGAAAACAATCAATATTTGAAAAAAAAATGGAAAAATAATATTGCATATGGTCAAACACTTATAATACGAAAAAATTGTACAAGATTGGTAGATTATGAAAATAATAGAACAAAAGGGGCTAGGAAGATAATAGGCTGTTCAGAAAGCTGATCAAAGGAAAATAATTGACAGTATAAATAAAAATAATTTAGAAAAACAAAACAAAGAAATGTGTTCTATTATTGATATCATTGTATGCTTTGGTTTACAGGAACCAGGAGAGCATATGCAAGTACAACAATAGAAGCACAGGCTTCAGGATCAAGGTAAGCAACAAAAACTGAGCCAAGAGTGATGAGTTGAGACACTTTTATAGGCACTCCCACCCTATTAGCTTCAAGTGGGAGTTCCACTAATTAGGATTTGGCCCCTTTAAATTTAGGCAGCACACCTAGATTTTTCAATAGCAGCTGTTGAAGTTGAGTCTGTGTGTCCCTCCACATGAGTCTTAACCCTTTGTGTTCAACGGAAGCGGGGGAGGCAAGAGCGGGTAAGTATCTAAAATCAAACACAGGAAAGAGGCGCCGTATGTGTGAATCTGAAGAAGCCAACGACAAATATAAGACATGTGCAGGGTACTCACAATGTGAAAAGGCACTCCAATGTGCCTATAGGGGCAGGCTGGTATTCACAGCAAACCAGCTGGCTGAACCGGCTAACCAGGATACCCAAGGTAGAGGACTCTATGTCTTGATGGACTGTGTATACTGGATCCAGCAATGTGGGAACAGGAGCTAGGTGCAAACACATCTTAGTAGCGCCCCCTATTGGGTTATTCCCTTTGTTCTTAAGAGCGGGTAAGTACCTGACAGTACCCCCTCCTTAGGTGTATCCTCTGGGACAACTGAAAACAGGATGCCTGGGATGCTTCTTTTTAAAATCTCTGATACGTGCAGGAACATGCACTTCAGATGCTGGTACCCAACTTCTCTCATCAGGACCATATCCCTTCCATTGGATGTGGTTATCCAATCTCCCTCTGCAAAGTATGGCAATCAGAAATTTTCAACCTCATATAATTTTGATCCATCTACCGTGACAAGCCCTTGAGTAGGTGGCTTATTAGATGGAAAGGATTTTGTCACTGCAGGTTTGAAAAGGGAGACATGAAAAACTGGATTAATGCTATAGGATGATAACTGAACAAGGATTGCAATTAGATATATTATTTTCTAGATGGTGAAATGTTCAATAAAGCAGGAACCTAATTTCTTGGAAGGAAGAGTAAATCAAAGATGAGTAGTGGATATATATATATATATATATATATATATACTTTGTCTCAGACTTCATAAGCAGGAGTAGGATGTCTCTTCTTGTCAACATAATGTTGTTGGGCCTCCAATAGTAATTTCTTAATTAAAGAAAAGTTATTATGTGCCTCCTGTAGATGTTGATCAGCAGCAGGAACTGAGCTTTGGAAAGGTGAGCTAGGTAACATAGTTGGATGATGAACTAGATAAGTTTATACTTTTAGGAAATATCAGGCAGACATGCTGGGCATATGGCTCTTACCTGCTGTCAAAATCTATGTTTCTATGTTACACAGGTATCAGGCAAGTATGCTTTGGCTTTCGGGAACCAGGAGAGCATATGCTGGTATAAGGTAGGTATGCTTGATCTCTGGAACAAGGTGACCATACATAGGTATCAGATAAAGTATGCTTTGGCTTACAGGATCCAGGAGAGCATATGCAAATACAACAATAGGAGCACAGGCTTCAGGATCAAGATTAGCAACAATAACTCAGCCCAGAATGATGAGCTGAGTAAACTTTTATAGGAAATCCCACCCTATTGGCTCCAGGTGGGAGTTCTGTTAATTAGGATATGGCCACTTTAAATCTAGGCAGCGCACCAAGATTTTTCAAAAGCAGCTGATGAAGTTGAGTCTCAGTGTCCCTCTATGTGAGTCAACCCTCTGATCCATCTACCGTGAATGGTGGCTTATGAGATGGAAAGGGGTCTGGCACTGCAGGTTTGAAAAGAGAGACATGAAAAACTAGATGGATGGTGATAGCTGAACAGGGATTGCAACTAGAGATATTCTTCCTCAATGGTGAAAGGTCCAACGAAGCGGGGACCTAATTTTTTGGAATGAAGAGTAAATCAAAGATGAGAAGTGATATATACTTTGTCTCCAACTTGATAAACAGGAGTAGGATGTCTCTTCTTGTCAACATAATGTTGTTGGGCCTCCAATAGTAATTTCTTAATTACAGAAAACTATTATACGCCTCCTGTAGATGTTGATCAGCAGCAGGAACTGAGCTTTGGAGAGGTGAGCCAGGTAACATAGTTGGATGATACCCATAGTTACACAGGAAAGGAGACATGAATTTAGATCTATGAACTTGATTATTGTAAGCAAATTCAGCCAAAGCAAGTTGTTGAGCTCAGTCATCTTGTAAAGTTGAAGTATAATATTTGAGGTATTGCTCCAATGTTTGATTTGTGCACTTAATTTGTCCATCTGTTTGGGGATGGAAAGTAGTAGATAAGGCCGTTGGATGTGCAGTCCTTTGCAAAAACATGTCCAAAATTTGAACATGAATTGAGGACCTCTGTCAGACACTATGGTCTCTGATAAGCCATGCAGCCGGAAAATCTCTTGCAGGAAGATTGCAACTGTATTATCAGTATCAGGTACACCCTTGGTGGCAACAAAATGGGCCACATGGAGGGATGCCAAGACTGAAGTCAGACCGGGAGCGGGGGAGACGAGAGTGGGTAAGTACATGACAATACGCATGAGCGTAGCAAAATTAAGATGGCAGCAGAGCAGAAAATGGACTGCAGAGAGAATAGGTGGGTGAGAGGATTCCAATTAGAATAATGTTGCAATACTTTTTTTCTGTATCATAACAGATGAAAGGTCATGTTTTGCTAATGTTCTGTAAATTAAATAGAGAAAGTTGGGTGAGTTAAATTATGTAAATAAAATTAAACTATATACAGCGCCATCATTACAAGATACAAGCTCCCAAAATGAGATCCCTAAAAACTAAAAAAGAAATAGATATGAATGGAAGGAGGGAGTGCCAGAATGGCTAAAGTATTTATAAATACTATAATATCAAAGTATACAATATAGCTATGATTATATTTATTAAAAAATTATACATATAATAGGGTACCCTATACACAGTCCACAAAGACAATTAAAAACAATAAGTAAATTCCAAAGGACAAGTGTCCTCAAATTAGTGATAACCAGTTATTGACGTGACTGTGAATAAGTGTAAAAAAAAATCCAATGGAAATAATTAAATGAAAATAATAATAATGTCCTCTATAAGTGTCCTCTGAAAGTGTCCAGTGAATCCAAATGAAGAATCCTAATGTGAAAAAAATATAATAAAATAAAAATAAAAATGTATACAAAAATAGTGATCCAAAAAATGTGAGGAACCAAGAATCCAATAAGTTGATGTAAAAACAAAAATCACATCGTGCAATAATGATACATAATATAAGAACTAATAGGATTACCCTATTTTCAGATTCAAGCAGTGACTGTCTAAATCAACACGTTTCGGCCTCACCTTGGCACTCTCTCAAGATGTCTACTGCTGATAATCGTATGACTTAAAAAGCATATAGTGGCCAATCATAATCAAGACTTTTTCCCGCCTTGAAAATGCCCTTATGTGTACCATTACTTCCAATTATCATCCTTAAACAAAATGGTGGCCCCTGATACCGTGGTGGAATCACTTCCAGTATCAATCATACTCAGAAAGACCATTTCACCTTCAAAGTATATGTCCCCAATGAAGCACAAAGTTAGGTCACCTCTCACTACCTTTTAACCAAAAGACAGATTGCCATATAATATATATAGAGATCCGGATCATTAAATCACCTGCATCTACGGACAATCGTCAACTTCTGGTAGTGATATTACGTCACGTCTGGTTATATAGATTGTGGGTCACTTCCGATGGCGATATACCATCATTGCCGGAATTGGAAGATGGAATTCTGGGAAATGTAGTTTTAATTAGAGGGCTTAAAAAAAAGGTAATTTGGGCTATATAATGCGAAGATGACTATAATAATTAAAGGGACACTGAACCCAATTTTTTTCTTTCATGATTCAGATAGAGCATGAAATTTTAATCAACTTTCTAATTTACTTCTATTATCAATTTTTCTTCGTTCTCAAGCTATCTTTAGTTTAAAAGCAGGAATGTAAATCTTAGCAGCCAACCCATTTTAGGTTCAGCACCATGGATAGCACTTGCTTATTGGAGGCTTACATTTACCCACCAATAAGTAAGCATAACCCAGGTTCTCAACCAAAAATGGGCCGGCACCTATGCATCACATTCCTGCTTTTTTAAATAAAGATAGAAAGAGAGAAAAATTGTTAATAGGAGTAAATTAGAAAGTTGTTAAAAATGACATGCCTTATCTGAATCATGAAAAAAATAATTTGGGTTTAGTGTCCCTTTAATAAAAGGTAATCAGTATGCTCGAGTCTTAAACATTAATGCTGACAGTTATCCATTATATTATTGGAAAAAATAATAATAAAACCTCAAAGCTTCGTAATCCCACATACATTATAATTCCCAAGGGATTGACTATAATTCGAAAACTGAGACTCACTAATACAGTATATAGTAAAGATTCTGGAGATCTTCTACAAGACTTAGATTACAGTTAAATATGTTATTGGAAATATTAAAATATTAGAAGCCCTAACATAAAAGTTGCATACACGCATATATAATTTGATTAAACACATTATATAAAAACATATTATATATCTTCTGCAGATAGTAAAAAATGGGGATTTTAGGGTATTCAATTTTTAAGTATCTATATTCCTTATTGTTTAGAACCCCTTTCTGTTTTGTCCTTTCCAATAGTCTATCTAATTCGACCTTGAATCTGTTTGTTGGGTCCCCTCTCAGGATCTCATAGGTCTTAGAGTCTCCCAATATTCTCTTGGATTCTATCATATAGTCTTCTCTGTCCAATAGCACAATATGGCCATATTCTTTGTTTTAAACAATCACTTCAAGGAGCGTTTCTAAAGAAGAATTGTGGGATTTTTAAAGAAGTTAAAAGGTGAGCGCTCACAGAAATAACTTTACTTTTGGCATATCCCAAACAAACAGAAGCGGATCTAGACGTGACGCAGGGTGTATCCAGGAAGAGATTGGCTACCTGCGGTCACGTGATCCATCCAGGAAACACAGAGAGAAGATTCAATATAGTGAGTGTGGTCGCTACATAGTGGCAATCTACCACCCGGAAATGTGCACAGTGAAGAAAGAACCAGAGATTGAGGATTATATCTGCTGACGGCGCAGCTCTTGACGGCATAGTGACTTACACAGGAGTGTTTCGATAAGGTCACAGGAGGTATGAGGGAAGGGTGTTAATACACAAGCATTAATACAAACATCCGCTTAACAGATATTGACACATCTCTTAATCGTTACCAGCACAGGTTGAAGGACTAACAGCATAATACCAGTTTAAATAGAGAAAATGTTCTCATAATATCTACAAAGGACTTTAACTATAATATAAATTGCCCAATCTAGTAGCCCAAATATTAGGTTACAAGTATGAATGGATACACCGGTGTTTGAATTAATATGTAATGTTTAAGAGTCTAACTTTTTTCATCTATAAGCAGATATTTTTTGCTAGAATACATTTTTAAACTAACTGTCTTTTCACTGTCATTTTTACTCTACCTGATTCTCTGAGAATTTCATCATAGTAACCTTTTAAATGTATTTGATGTAACCACTATCACTAATATCACTATCATCATTTGAATACTTGATACATTTGTATACGTATTACAGTAGCAACTGCGCTATCCAATGTTTTTTACTTTTATATAGTGATGTCTCGAATTGTTCGCCAGCGAATAGTTCCCGGCGAACATAGCTTATTCGCGTTCGCAACGGCGGGCGAACATGTGCGATGTTCGATCCGCCCCCTATTCGTCATCATTGAGTAAACTCTGACCCTGTATCTCACAGTCTGCAGACACATTCCAGCCAATCAGCAGCAGACCCTCCCTCCCAGACCCTCCCAGCTCCTGGACAGCAGCCATTTTAGATTTATTCGGAAGCTGCTTTCTTAGTGAGAGGAGGGACAGTGTAGCTGCTGCTCATTTAATAGGGAAATTGATAGCTAGGCTGTGTATTCAGTGTCCACTACAGTCCTGAAGGACTTATCTGATCTCTGCTGTAAGGACAGCACCCCAAAAAGCCCTTTTTAGGGCTGCTTTTTTTTCTGTGTAATCTAATTGCAGTTGCCTGCCTGCCAGAGTGTGTGTCAGGCTCACAGCGTATACTGTGCCCACTTGCCCAGTGTCACCACTCATATCTGTTGTAACAGTAGTGTAAATTTAAAAAAAAAAAAACTTTTTTGACTGTGAAACATCAGTCTGCTAGTGTATTCTAATTGCAGTTGCCTGCCTACCAGCTTGTGTGCCAGGCCCACTTGCCCAGTGCCACCACTCATATCTGGTATAACAGTAGTGTAAATTTAAAAAAAAAAACTTTTTTGACTGTGAAACATCAGTCTGCTTGTGTAATCTAATTGCAGTTGCCTGCCAGCGTGTGTGCCAGGCCCACTTGCCCAGTGCCACTACTCATATCTGTTGTAACAGTAGTGTAAATTTAAAAAAAAAAAACTTTTTTGACTGTGAAACATCAGTCTGCTAGTGTAATCTAATTGCAGTTGCCTGCCTGCCAGCGTGTGTGCCAGGCCCACTTGCCCAGTGCCACCACTCATATCTGGTGTAACAGTAGTGTAAATTTAAAAAAAAAAAAAAAACTTTTTTGACTGTGAAACATCAGTCTGCTTGTGTAATCTAATTGCAGTTGCCTGCCTGCCAGCGTATGTGCCTGGCTCACAGTGTATACTGTGCCCACTTGCCCAGTGCCACCACTAATATCTGTTGTAACAGTAGTGTACATTTAAAAAAAATAAACTTTTTTGACTGTGAAACATCAGTCTGCTAGTGTAATCTAATTGCAGTTGCCTGCCTGCCAGTGTGTGTGCCAGGCTCACAGCGTATACTGTGCCCACTTGCACAGTGCAAATGGACTGTTTGCGGTGCGTTAAAGGGACAGTCTAGGCCAAAATAAACTTTCAGGATTCAGATAGAGCATGTAATTTTAAACAATTTTCCAATTTACTTTTATCACCAATTTTGCTTTGTTCTCTTGGTATTCTTAGTTGAAAGCTAAACCTAGGAGGTTCATATGCTAATTTCTTAGACCTTGAAGCCCACCTCTTTCAGATTGCATTTTAACAGTTTTTCACCACTAGAGGGTGTTAGTTCACGTATTTCATATAGATAACACTGTGCTCGTGCACGAGAAGTTATCTGGGAGCAGGCACTGATTGGCTAGACTGCAAGTCTGTCAAAAGAACTGAAAAAAAGGGGCAGTTTGCAGAGGCTTAGATACAAGATAATCACAGAGGTTAAAAGTATATTATTATAAATGTGTTAGTTATGCAAAACTGGGAAATGGGTAATAAAGGGATTATCTATCTTTTAAAACAATAAAAATTCTGGTGTAGACTGTCCCTTTAAACAGGGAGTTTGGTCTGTCATTGTGAAGCGGGCGTAACCCTTACACTACCTGATCGATACAACATCATACCTGATGTTTTAAAGCACGTTATTCCAAACAATTTAGCAATGTTAGGTGATTTATGCCCTTTATGGCTTAAAAACAGACTCTGCATCAACTATGTAATTTTCCATGGGAGTTTTGCCATGGATCCCCCTCCGGCATGCCACAGTCCAGGTGTTAGTACCCTTGAAACAACTTTTCCATCACTATTGTGGCCAGAAATCACTACTTTTATAGAGTAATAATTTGTACCCTATCACATAAATATTGGATCTTTTTACACATCATTTTAGAACATATAACTTTTATAATAATATATTGTTTATAAAAAACAGTGTATTCCTGAAGAGCATTTGAAGTAGTAATGGTACTAAGTTCTTGTAGAATTTTGATTTGTGGCGAACATTTTTTACTTTTGTTGTTTAATTAATTCATCCTTTACCCATTCCAGCAGTAACCATCCTTTTTGTTTTTTGAAGTATTTGTTATTTACAAATTAATCTTGGGATAACTTGTATTTATTAAGGAAGCAGAGTCTCGGTCTTATTATAGAATAGCAATACCCCAACCCAAACTTTTAAATATGGTGTAAGGCTTGTCAACATAGGATTAAACGTGATACATTTAAATCCAATAATAGTACAGAGGTTTTTAAGATAAATTATATCATTCGCTGCCAAGATAAAGGGGTGATCTACCTAATTGAGTGTGGTTGTGGTCTCCAATACGTTGGACAGACCACACGCAGCATCAAAGACAGAATTAGGGAGCACCTTCTAGTCATTAAACATAATAGAGACAATGTCCCATTATACAAACACTTCCAAGATAAACATGGAGGTAACAACACTAGTCTCAAATATATGGCTATTTGTAAAGTACCTAAACAATGGAGAGGGGGACATTATGGAAAAAAAATTTTACAAGCAGAAGCCAAATAGATTTTTTATATAGATTGTATATACCCAATAACATATATATCTTCTAAATAATATATATATATATATATATATATATATATATATATATATATATATATATATATATATATATATATATATATATAGTTTATATTTCTATATCTGTTTTTATAAAATGTTTTTTAATTAATTAATGGATTAATTAATAATTTTTTTAACACAACAGCTATTTTTAAACAATCTTTAAAATGTTATTTCTTATGAATTAATTTGTTGTTGTTTATATACAACTATGTTTTTATGTAATATGTTTGTATATAATGTGTTTAATCGAATTATACATGCGTGTATGCAACTTTTAAGTGAGGGCTTCTAATTTTTTTATTTTTCCAAAAACATTTTTAACTCTAATCTAAGTCTTGTAGAAGATCTCCAGAATCTTTATTATATATTAGTGAGTCTCAGTTTTCAAATTATAGTTCAATCCCTTGGGAATTATAATGTATGTGGAATTACGAAGTTTTGAGGTTTTATTATTATTTTTTCAATAATATAATAGATAATTGTCAGTATTAATGTTTAAGACTCGAGCATACTGATTATCCTTTATTAATTATTATAGTCATCTTCACATTATATAGCCCAAATTACCTTTTTAAAGCCCTCTAATTAAAACTACATTTCCCAGAATCCCATCTTCTAATACCGGCAATGATGGTATATCGCCATCGGAAGTGACACACAATCTATAAAACCGGAAGTGACACGTCAACCGGAAGTGACATAATATCACTACCGGAAATTGACGATTGTCCGTAGATGCAGGTGATTCAATGATCCGGATTTCTAGATATATTATATGGCAATCTGTTTTTTGGTTAAAAGGTAGTGAGAGGTGACCTGACTTTGTGCTTCGTTGAGGACATATACTTTAAAGGTGAAATAGTCTTTCTGAGTGTGATCGATACCGGAAGTGATACCACCACGGTATCAGTGGCCACCATTTTATTTAAGGGCAATAATTGGAAGTAATGGTACACATAAGGGCATTTTCGAGGCGGGAAAAAATCTCGATTATGATTGACCACTAAAGGCTATTTAAGTCATACAATTATCAGCAAAACAGAATGAGAAGCAGTCTGCCAGGAACGAACAGTAGCATCAATAGCTTGTTCTATGGCCCGGTTGCCACCTGGTAGTAGCTTCTTTCTGCCCAATTGTTCTTTTCACAGAGGAAAACTTTCCTGTAGTATATCAGTCTGATCCCGCCAACATGGTCAGTCCAGCCCCGAAATACCAGGCAATTCTCCTCTGAACAAAGAACATGACAACCCCAGACGATCGTTTCAGCCTCCTTTGGGCCTCGTCAGTGAGGTGCAGCCATATCCCTCTAAGCACATTGGGCAAGGAGTCCACGTCTGGTTTCCCCCATCACCCTTAGGGAGACTATCCCCAGGGTCATATTTACATATGCAAAACAGAATGAGAAGCAGTCTGCCAGGAACGAACAGTAGCATCAATAGCTTGTTCTATGGCCCGGTTGCCACCTGGTAGTAGCTTCTTTCTGCCCAATTGTACAATACAATTATCAGCAGTAGACATCTTGAGAAAGGCCCAAGGTGGGGTCGTAACGCGTTAATTTAGACAGTCACTGCTCGAGTCTGAAAATAGGGTAAGCCTATTCCTATTAGTTCTTATATTATTTATCACTATTGCACAATGTGATTTTTGTTTTTACAGGTATCAACTTATTGGATTCTTGGTTCCTCACATTTTTTGGATCACTATTTTTGTATACATTTTTATTTTACTATATTTTTTTCACATTAGGATTCTTCATTTGGATCCACTGGACACTTTCAGAGGATACTTATAGAGGACATTATTATTATTTTCATTTAATTATTTCCATTGGATTTTTTTTTACACTTATTCACAGTCATGTCAATAACTGGTTATTACTAATTATAATTATACTAATTATAATTTGGGACACTTGTCCTTAGGAATTTATTTACTGTTTTTGTTGTTTTTAATTGTCTTTGTGGACTGTGTATAGTGTACCCTATTATATGTATAATTTGAAATAAATATAATCAAAACTATATTGTTTATTTTGATCTTATAGTATTTATAGATACTTTAGCCATTCTGGCGCTCCCTCCTTCCATTCATATCTATTGAGTTAAATTATGTGACCCAAGTAGCGAATAAAAGAGTGTCTGCGATAATGCAGAATTTGATAGTCCACTGGAAACAGGCTACTGCGCTAATGCCAGGTCTAGCAACACACAGGAGACTGAGGACCGCACCATCTCTTCTTCAGGCTTTTGGACATAGAGTGGCTAAACTAACATCTTCTCCTAATACCATCAGTATGGATAGCTGAAACAACTAAGAGGTGAGCTATCAGTGTTGTGGGCACGTGCATTGGAACTGATATATCCTTTCTTGGAACACTAACGCTGACGCATATCCTGGAATACACACAACAAATCAAAGTAGCACCATTCCCAAGTCCATAAAGTTACTCAGTTCCTCTAAGTTGGTATTTGGTCGTTCTGATTATTTTAAGTCAAACACCCTTGTTCCCAGTTACTCTAAAGCTTCATCCCTGGCATTTACCTCTTGCATATTTACACCCAGTCCTGTGTTTCCTGTTGAACTCTGACTCCTTGACCCTTGTCTTTTCTCCTGGACTCTGCTGGTGGGTTGCACCTTGTACCTTTGCAATAAAGAATGATTTTATGGTGATGACTTCTGTCCTCTATCTTTGACTTGAGTTTTGCTTCCCCTCTGACTACATATCTACCCTCCAGGCCTATACATTGAACTGTACCAATAAGCCCACTGGCTTACTACATCTGGACACCTCTCTGCTACATACTTCCAAGTTACTCCTTAACAATGACCCTTTAACACTGAAGTATAACAGGGAAAGTTATTAGGATATTGTTACACAAAAGATATATTAATAAATGTAGAAATAAAAGGATAATTAATTAATAGATGCATAGCTTTGGTGAAGTATACAGCAGTTTTCTTATCAGTGCATCATGATAGGCAGATATAAATTAACATTATGGCCTTAATAACACTAGGGTTAGGCACAACATAGGCCCTAGCATGAAGTCTGTCAACCTTCTGTGTTTACACATTTTTATAATAGGACAGAACATAACACACAGGCATACTAATAACAGTATATGCAGGTGTAAAACCATGACAGACGGTTTATAGATGTTGCAAAGCCTCATCTTTGAGTGAGCAAAAAAGGTAGCTCAATAGCATCTAAAAAAAATATTTCTGCCAAAATTGAAATTGTTACACTATCCAAGACCTCCCAACCATCCTTTATTTTGCAGCATAGTCATAGGTTTGGAGGCTTGCCCATTTTACCACCAGCAGCATCTCTAATCAGGGCAAATGTCCTGAATAGAATTCCCTGATTCTGTCCAGACTACCCATCACACTCCCCAACCCCATCCATATTGTGAACTTGGCCCAGCTCCTCCCATTTCAGCCCAATCAGAAAACACTGGTAGGACACCACCCATAAGTTTATCTCCCTGTCCCAGAAAGCTTCCAGGAAATGTTGGGAGGTAAACAATTCTGCACAGCTACAAACATGAAAACCCCTGCCATGTGCACAGTTATTCAAATGGATTTGAATATTCTCCTTAAAGGGACAGTCTAGTATAAATTAATCTTTCATTATTCAGATAGGACTTTTAATTTTATTCAACTTTCCAATTTACATTTATTATCAAATTTGCTTTTATCTCTTGGTATTCTTAGTTTAAACTAAACATAGGTAGGCTCATATGCTAATTTCTAAGCCTTTGAGGGCTGCCTCTTATCACATGCTTTTTAAATCTCTTTTCAACACAGAGACAGAAAGTACAGGTGGGCCATATAGATAACACTGTGTTCAGGCACAGGGGGTTATTTAAGATTTAGCACAAAACAATGCTAAATTTAAGACAATAGATAATTAACAGTCACAGTCATGTGATCAGGGGGCTGGAAGACGGTTCCTAGATACAAGGTAATCACAGAGGTAAAAAGTACATTAATATAACTGTGTTGGTTATGCAAAACTGGGGAATGGGTAATAAAGGGATTATCTATCTTTTAAAACAATAACAATTCTATGGTAGACTGTCCCTTTAATGTTAAAATAGCATAACAACCATTGGAGCAAAATAATTTGCATAGCTCATAAATAATATTAGTTACATAACACATACTTATTAATTACCACTAAGTGCTAAAGAATATGTTGACTGGAAGAAGCTTTAAACAATTAATTATATTTGTGAACACTTTCATTTATACTATATTGCATACTGGCTGTACCTCACAAAGACACGTTTATAGCTCTTTTAATCATTTAATATTATTAATCAAATATATTTGGAGCAAGCATCATCTTGTACAGTAATAGGAAGGTCCCATAATTCCACAAGGATATCAACTGCTGTAGAGTCCCTGCAGATTAGTCTATCACTGAAACCTTAGTGATGAGCTGTAACCTCTATGTCATGCTGAGCGGAACACCATCTATTTTCTTCTAATCTGCATCTGAATAATTTAGATAAATGACAACTGGTCATCATCTATGAAAGCATTTAGCAACACTGCTTATCTTAGATTATCAACATACCATCAGTAGTTTAACACAAATATGTATATAGGGGGCATCTTAATTAACATGTTCAGGAACTAAATGAAATTCTGTTACTTGAATATAATATCTTATTATTATTATCAAATTTCCTTCATTCTTGTGGTATCTTTTGTTGAAGGAGCATCAGCTCCCAAAAACGATTTTTGCTTACTTACCAAATTGAGAGCCAAGTTTCTCAATTGATCACATTGCCTTATGCTATCATTTGTTGAAAAATATGCCGCCTTGAATGAGTTTTCAATAGAATAGCTCCAGAAAAGGACTTTTCAAGTATTAACTATCTGTTTTCAAACAGAAACTGGGAGGTCTTCTAAAACTGACACATGCAGTAGAAAGCTCTATTCATTTTCATGTGTGACATTCACCTATTGACTCTAAAAAAAGTCGAGGGGGCTTCTATGAAAAATATCCAAAATAATTTATTTATTCAGAAAACATAATAAAAACATACGGATAATTCAGCAACAAATGCATATACCACAGACAGAATGATCTTACGTGTTTTGTTCAGTTGGCCTTAGTCACAGACTCTAATCCGACTACTTATTTTATATACTAAACGTTAAAACCATTGGTTGTCTGCAGTCATGTGAGATCACATCCTCATGACCTATTGACATCACAATACATCTTCAACACTTAGTATCCGTATGAATGCCATATGTATCTTGGCAAGATGGACCTACGGTGTACTTCTATAGGTACTTCAGGAAAACAACATTTACAAATGGCGTTATTTCATTTGAATTTTTTTACATTTCATTGTATTTCTCACCCGCACTGGCGTGAGTTTCAGAAACAGTATTGGCATTATGAAAATCGTGTTTTTGCAGCAGATTGTGACTTTCATAGTTAACTATTGCAATCTGTTTCAATCTTTTAGGTTATCAGGATGGCCAGACTGTGTACTGTTTTTCTATCTCTATATGGGCATTTGACAATTTTCACAAAGATTCTTTTAAACTATATTTATTCTTGTTTATTAAAGGCCCGGTTCCATTTAAACAAGACGTATACAGTAAGAAAGAGATACGAGTTTCTATGTAAAACACTTTTTTACAGAATTTTCGTTTTACAACTTTAAATCATGACCCCACTACATTGCTCCGTTGTATCTCTCTAAGAGACCATTAAAAGAGATTGTGCAATAGTGCACATGTCTTATAGGGGACGGGTCTCCATGAGCACTATCCCTAAACTCATTCACAAGTGTGCCTATATTATTGAACTCATGGTCATGAATGCTCTTCCCAGATTACAAAATTCAATAATATATATAGTGTTGTGTACTAGTTTGGAGTTAGTTTTGCATGGAGGCTCGTCCCATTTATTAAAGCCATAGACCGCAGCAAGGCCCACTTGTGCAGCTTCATAAATGGGACACGGTCTGGACAGAATCCAAAACTATACTATACTCAAAATCAGTAGCTGACAAAATACAGCATAACTTTTTAAAATTGACCAATGAGAGTTTATATTGATATAACCTACCTGAACTTCACTATAAAGGTTATGGTGATAAAGTAAATTAAACACAATAAGTTCTTTTTTTTCAATGCAATACCAAAATAACATAACTTTTGAGCATTATTGTATCTCCAGAATTAATGATGAATTTTAGTTTCAACCCAAATTAATAATAGTTTAAATTATTAACTCACTTTCACATTTTTTAAAAACTGGTGCAGAATTTTTGTTGTAGTTCCTATTGCTCTTCATATTAAAAAAAAAGAAAGAAAAAAAAAAATACACAATAACTTTAAAGTTTCCAAAATTGTAGAAGACTAAATGACAAATACAAATTTGAGCCAAATTTTTTCATTAAGCCAAAAGTTACATGCATTTTCAAATCAACCTTTAGCATTACATTCTTAAAGTATAGCTGCCATGATACCCAATATTTTATCAATTTAGAGCTGAAAACACCACTCTAGATTTGTAACAATTAAACAGACATAAAACCCTACATTTTTCTTTCATGAACCAGATGGAGCATAGCAAGTTTAAAAAGATTTTGAATGTACTTCTATTATCAAATTTGCTTTTTACCTTGGTGTTTTTTGTTGGCAGCTAGCTGAACACATCTGGTAAGCCAATGACAAGAGACTTATATGTGCAGCATAAAACTATAACAAAAATCCAGCCGGTTAGGAAAAAAACATAGATAATAAAAACAAATGTTTATTGAAAAAATATTTTAAGAAAAAGATCTACAAGGAATTGTGAGCTCAGTGAACAACATTCTGCTTGTTTCATGGATTTTTGTTATGGTTGTATGTTAACTCATTTGTTTTGGAGTCATGGGAGGCAGTGCTTGCAAACTTGGTGTAGCCTTATACTGTACTGGCATCTCCGATCCTGCACCAATCCTGGGAGAGGCGTCCCTTCGACCACATGATTCGAACATAGTAGAAAGCATTGAGTAACAGCACCGGTCCATTAATAAGACAAACTCACTGCACCAGGTTTAAAGGGATAGTAAAGTTCAAATTAAACTTTTATGATTCAGACAGATGATTCAACCTTCTAATTTACTTTTATCATCAAAGTTGCTTGGTTCTTTTGTTATTCTTAGTTGAATGCTAAACCTAGGTAGGCTCATATGCTAATTTCTAAGCCCTTGTTGGCCGCCTCTTTTCTGAATGCATTTGACAGTTTTTCATAGCTAGAGGGCGTTAGTTCATGTGTTTCATATACGTAGATAACATTGTGCTCATGCACATGAAGTTATTTAAGAGTCAGAACTAATTGCCTGAAATGCAAGTCTGTCAAAAGATCTGAAATAAGGGGGCAGTCTACAGAAGCTTAGATACAAGGTAATTACAGAGGTAAAAAGTATATTTCTATAGCAGTGTTGGTTATGCAAAACTGGGGAATGTAAGGGGATTATCTATTTTTTAAAACAATAACATGTTTGGTGTTTACTATCCCTTTAAAGGAAGTTTTTATCAAATGGTTAGTTTTTTTTTGGTAGCGATCAGTGGACCCCAGGTAATGCGCCAACTCTACACAGATGTCTCTTGCAACTGCAGGACTTGGACCACCATATGATTTATCAAAATTGTTAATTTTATTGTATATCGCTTAATACAATTTTGATACAACTTATCATCATGGAATATTTATAGAGTGTTTTTGTTTAAGTGCAATTTAGGACTTCACAAGAATAGTTGCAATTTGTTGGATTGTGTTAAAGTAGGGTGACCATATTTTCGCTTTAAAAAGGGACATATATGAAAAATACATATGCCAGGGCTGTTTAAAGAAATGTTTTTTTATAAGAACCCAGACATATGTATTTTTCATGTGTCCCTTTTTAAAGCGGCAATATGGTCACCCTAGAGTTTAAGCCAAATATATGCAGCCATAAATCATCTGCTTGCTCCCAGTCAAGCCTTGCTGCCCCTGAGCCAACCTAAATATGCTTTTGAACCTAGGATACAATGAGAACAAATTAGTTAAGATAAGTAAGTCGCTCTAAGCGAATCATGAAAGTTTAATTTTGCTTTTACTATCCCTTTAACAGACAAAGCTCATTGTTCAGTTATAAGTAAAACCATTAAAAAGAAAGAGAAACAAATCACAAAAAAAGTTTACTTATTAATAAATGTTCAGCTGTTTATTATTACATCTGAATTGATGAACAGTATTTCATTTCATGGTTCTTTATCATGAGAACACAGTAATAATACCAAAAATGAACAACTGATTTGATCAGAAAGTAATATCCTGGACTTGCAATGCATAATGTAGGTGGGTGATACAGATCAGTAACAAAAGGGCATGGTAGATGAACGAATGTGTGAAGTTGTTTAATTTCACCCGAAGACTACTGGAAATATCTGCAGCATGTTGCTCCATTTCTCACTGATCATAAAAATAGGAGAACACTAGTGACAAACAATATAATATGCAAACCGAGTTTTATTATTGCATCCTGATTGCATTTGGATAATTTAGCTTCAATACTAATCTACCTTATCAATAAATGAGCTGCACAAAATAAATACAATCTCTGATGCTGCTGTCCACAACACAACTCCTATTTTTATAAAGTTTATGTGAAAAATAAGGAACTTGATCTATGAAAACAATACTAATGAACTGCTGATTTAATAGCAACAACAAAATATTACATTGAGTGTGCAATATAATATTCCACATTAGCAGTAATTCTAAAAGCATACCTCCCAGCATTTCCTAGCTAGTTTATGGTCCATGAAGCTTGGAGTTGTTGACAGCCTGGGCGGGTAATGGGTAGAGATATGATGTGTAATGGCAGGGGCTGCATTCTTTGAGCAGGATCTGCATGCTCTGGGTAGGGGCTGCATGCTTTCAGATCAGTCTTAATGATATCCATGAGGTCTGTGTGCTGTAGGAAAGGTCTTCATGATGTGGAGAATTCAGATACATTTTCACCCATTTCTTCCACATGGATTAGTGCCCTCCTCCTACTTCCTTTATTTCCCTGCATGCTTTGCTGACTAGGAGGGGTCCAAAGGAGTTCCCACAGCACCATGGAATATTCACAAAATTGTATTAGAACTTGAGGGTCCAAATGACAGTAGATTTTTCGGGTTCATTCACCCCGAAATGTCGCCTGTCATTTGGAGCCTCATGTTCCAATAAAATTTTGTGAAAATTCAATGGTGCTGTGGGAACTCATTTGGACATTTTGCTTTATGGAGTGTGAGCAGTTACCCTGTCCCAGACGTGCACATGAGATAAAGAATTGGTAAGGTGCTGTGCATATGTGTAGGAGGGGTAGCATTCTGTGTGCAGGCATTGCAAAGGGACAATCAGAGGGTACAATCAGTATTATATTTGCTGCTTGGAAATTAAGGGATTAAATCACTACTACATGGCATTTAAAGGGTTAACTCACTTCTGCATGTGTGATTTGGTCATCAATGGGTTAAAACACTTCTGTGTTTCAGGCAATGAAAGAGTTATATCAATATCAGTATGTTTCAGCAATTTCTTTACTCACTGATTATCAGGAAAAATGAACCCCCAAAATCATGTCTAAAGTTTTGAGCTAGATTCTAAATTTAGAACAAACTTCTTAAATTAATATGAAACCCACATTTTTTCTTTCATGATTGAGATAGAGCATTCAATTTTGAATAGCTTTCTAATTTACTTTTATTATCAATTTCTTTGTTCTTTTGGTATCTTTTGTTGAAAAGCAGGGACATATTATTAAAGGGACATTATACACTCATTTTTTCTTTGCATAAATGTTTTGTAGATGAACTATTTATATAGCCCATAAAGTGTTGTTTTTTTTAAATGTATAGTTTTGCTTATTTTTAAATAACATTGCTCAGCTTTTTAGACTCCTAACCAAGCTCCAAAGTTTTATGTGAATACCGTCAGCTACCTTCTCCAGCTTGCTCCTGTTTGTGTAAAGGGTCTTTTCATATGCAAAAGAAGGGAGAGGGGGGGAGTGTCTTATTTCCCACTTGCAGTGGGCTTTCCTGCTGCCTTTTCAACATAGCTAAACTGAGAGCTTGTAAGTAAGTTTTTAAACAGTTTTATACTGGATTTTTGTATCAGTATCTGTGCATCTTATTCTTTATAGTAGTGTCTATTACATGCAGTTATATGAAAATGAGTGTATACTGTCCCTTTAAGGAGTCGGCCCATTTCTGGAGCACTATATGACAGCAGTTTTTCAAGAATGTTATGCATATGCAAGAGCACTAGATGGCAGCACTGCTCCTGACATGTACTAGTGCTCCAGACAGCTACATAGATATCTCTTCAACACAGAATAACATGGGAATGACTCTGATAAAACCTCCCAAATTAGAGTGTTTGCTTCCAGACCCCCCTTTGAACCTTTTACGTCTAGTTTACTATGCATCATTTTGCTATCAGTTCAGTAATATTGTCTTACAGCCTTGTTCACTTAGGAATATTGAGAAAGATCAGTGAGCATTGCAGGGGTTAAGTGATTACTGAATGACACCCATAACTGGGGGAAAAGAAAAAAAAAAACCTTTAAACATGCCACATGATAAAAGCCCTTTAAACATGCCACGTGATAAAAAGTCCTTTAAACATGCCACATGATAAAGGCCCTTTAAACATGCCACATGATAAAGGCCCTTTAAACATGCCACATGATAAAAGCCCTTTAAACATGTCATACGATAAAAGTCCTTTAAACATGCCATATGATAAAAGTCCTTTAAACATGTCATATGATAAAAGCCCTTTAAACATGTCATATGATAAAAGCCCTTTAAACATGTCATATGATAAAAGCCCTTTAAACATGTCATATGATAAAAACCCTTTAAACATGCCACATGATAAAAACCCTTTAAACATGTCATATGATAAAAACCCTTTAAACATGTCATATGATAAAAGTCCTTTAAACATGCCATATGATAAAAGTCCTTTAAACATGCCATATGATAAAAGTCCTTTAAACATGTCATATGATAAAAGTCCTTTAAACATGTCATATGATAAAAACCCTTTAAACATGTCATATGATAAAAGCCCTTTAAACATGTCATATGATAAAAGTCCTTTAAACATGCCATATGATAAAAGTCCTTTAAACATGCCACATGATAAAAGCCCTTTAAACATGTCATATGATAAAAGTCCTTTAAACATGTCATATGATAAAAGCCCTTTAAACATGTCATATGATAAAAGTCCTTTAAACATGTCATATGATAAAAGCCCTTTAAACATGTCATATGATAAAAGCCCTTTAAACATGTCATATGATAAAAGTCCTTTAAACATGCCACATGATAAAAGGCCTTTAAACATGCCACATGATAAAAACCCTTTAAACATGCCACATGATAAAAACCCTTTAAACATGTCATATGATAAAAGTCCTTTAAACATGTCATATGATAAAAGTCCTTTAAACATGCCACATGATAAAAGTCCTTTAAACATGTCATATGATAAAAGCCCTTTAAACATGCCCCATGATAAAAGTCCTTTAAACATGCCACATGATAAAAACCCTTTAAACATGCCACATGATAAAAACCCTTTAAACATGTCATATGATAAAAGCCCTTTAAACATGCCACATGATAAAAACCCTTTAAACATGTCATATGATAAAAGCCCTTTAAACATGCCACATGATAAAAGCCCTTTAAACATGCCACATGATAAAAAACCCTTTAAACATGTCATATGATAAAAGCCCTTTAAACATGTCACATGATAAAAGCCCTTTAAACATGTCATATGATAAAAGCCCTTTAAACATGCCACATGATAAAAACCCTTTAAACATGTCATATGATAAAAGCCCTTTAAACATGCCACATGATAAAAGCCCTTTAAACATGCCACATGATAAAAACCCTTTAAACATGTCATATGATAAAAGCCCTTTAAACATGTCACATGATAAAAGCCCTTTAAACATGTCATATGATAAAAGCCCTTTAAACATGCCACATGATAAAACCCCTTTAAACATGTCATATGATAAAAGCCCTTTAAACATGCCACATGATAAAAACCCTTTAAACATGCCACATGATAAAAGCCCTTTAAACATGCCACATGATAAAAGCCCTTTAAACATGTCATATGATAAAAGTCCTTTAAACATGCCATATGATAAAAGCCATTTAAACATGCCACATGATAAAAGCCATTTAAACATGCCAAATGATAAAAGCCATTTAAACATGTCATATGATAAAAGCCATTTAAACATGCCAAATGATAAAAGCCATTTAAACATGCCAAATGATAAAAGCCATTTAAACATGTCATATGATAAAAGCCCTTTAAACATGCCACATGATAAAAGTCCTTTAAACATGCCACATGATAAAAGCCCTTTAAACATGCCAAATGATAAAACAAATCTTTAAACATGTCAAATGATAAAACAAATCTTTAAACATGTCAAATGATAAAACAAATCTTTAAACATGTCAAATGATAAAACAAATCTTTAAACATGTCAAATGATAAAACAAATCTTTAAACATGTCATATGATAAAAGTCCTTTAAACATGCCATATGATAAAAGCCATTTAAACATGTCATATGATAAAAGTCCTTTAAACATGCCATATGATAAAAGCCATTTAAACATGTCATATGATAAAAGCCATTTAAACATGTCATATGATAAAAGCCATTTAAACATGTCATATGATAAAAGCCATTTAAACATGTCATATGATAAAAGCCATTTAAACATGTCATATGATAAAAGCCATTTAAACATGTCATATGATAAAAGCCATTTAAACATGTCATATGATAAAAGCCCTTTAAACATGCCAAATGATAAAACAAATCTTTAAACATGTCAAATGATAAAACAAATCTTTAAATATGCCAAATGATAAAACAAATCTTTAAATATGCCAAATGATAAAACAAATCTTTAAACATGTCACATGATAAAAAAAAAAATACTGCTATATATAAAGTACAAAATGCTAAGGTCATCATGTATTAAGCTGTCAGTAAGCCGAACCAACACAAAGGGAATTACCACACTGCCCCTTGTGTCTCACAAACTGCCTACTGTAGTGCTAAGCCTGATCACTTTTGTCAAGGGGAACACGTTTGTACAATTGCACTTTAACTTTGACACAATTGATGCAAATTTGACTCCAAAGTAAACTAAAACAATTAGTCAGAAGAGAAACATGGGTGTTACAATCTAGAGGTTTGTAATACAACTGCTAGAACTATTTGTCTGCATAAAAAAAGCTTGTTTCGGCAGTATTAAAAGTTTAATCACAATGTTAGACTTTAAGTCATATTATGAAATTAATGATTGAATATATATATATATATATATATATATATATATATATATATATATATATATATATATATATATATATATATATATATATAGTATATATATATACAGTATATATAGTATGTGGTATATGCCATTATTTGCCCCTGTTCCTTGTATTATATTGGCAAAATAGTCACCACATTCAGAGAGCGATTAGCGAATCATAAGTCGGCCATTCGACAAGCTCTGGACAAGGGACGTTCTGATCAACCGGTTGCACAACACTTCCTTCATGCTGGACACTCAGTCTCATCACTAAGGATCATACTTATTGATCATGTTCCATCGGTTGAGAGGGGGGGACAGAGCTCTGTTACGCCTTAAGGCTAAATGGATTTTCAACTTGGACACTATTGCACCAAAAGGCCTCAATAGCATGATTGATTATGGTTGCTGTTACAAATAGTAAAAGGACTGCGGGCTCCTCCTGTACTCATCACACATAAATACTTGTCCATTTGATTTGAATGATAAATAACCTGCTGTGTTATACGGTTTATTTTGTCTAGATTTGACATATGTTTAATGTAACTGTCTATTTGTTTAGCTCTGATACTTTTTAGTATAGATTGCTCTGCATTAGACTGTGTCAGCGGTATAATATATGTAATAAAGTAATACCGCTATCTAAGTTGTGCATTGGAAGTTAGCTCTTCTCTTTTTGTATTTTTTTTTTTATTTATTGATTTGTTTATACACTTTAAATTGCACTTTTTGTCTTATGTCCCGATCCTGTGATCTGTCACACTGCTGTGTCTAATAAGCATCACGTGGGTTTACTCAGTTGCCATGACTCTCTCCACGCTGCCTAGGTTTCCCTTGGCGGCGTGCAATGATGTCATCAAAATGCGTTCCGGCAATGCTCGCCGTGTCAACTTCTCAATTTGAGCGCTCAGTATCACAGATGGGATTTGAATATGTAAAGGTATTCACATTAAGGGTATATAAGAGGGGGTTTGTTGTAATCTCACTTATGACTGTTATGGCCTCCATTTGATAAAGGTTCCTGTGCAAACCAAAACGTTATGGGTTAAGGCCCTGCTTGTTTATTTGTTGCTTTAAGCTGATAAAGACTTTTTTCACTGGATCCTGTGTTGCCTGCTTTTTTTTAGCCAGGTGTGGGTTTACTACTACTGTGAATATAAATAAATACATATATATATATATATATATATATATATATATATATACATACAGTATATATATATATATATATATATATATATATATATATATATATATATATATATATATATATATATATATATACAGTATATATATATATATATATATATATATATATATATATATATATATATATATATATATATGACACACACAATTTGCCAGAATTCTCTGTGTATTTAAATGCATTCATTTTCTTTTGTTTTTGTTATCTCTAACAATGGTAAACAGTCTGGCATAATGCTTCCCAGGGAATCACTGATTTCATAGTTGTCCCTATAGATTCAGGTTGTTTTTAAAGCAAACAATATGAAATGCAAAAATTACTCATTAACCATAATACAAGGTAGGAAATAAAGGAAATTCTACCCATAATCATCTTTTATTCAGTAAAATGTTTAAAGGGTAAGAAAACCCCAACATTTTCTTTCTTGATTTGGATAGAACATACAATTGTAAAAACTTTCCATTTTAATTATAATAGCAAATTTGCTGTGAATATAAAGTTGACCGAAGTCGGTCACGTCATAGGCAATAATTTTAAAAATTAGGCAGTTTCATTCATCAAATCTTTACTATTTAGGTATGTACTCCAAATCCCACCTGCCATATTCTTAACTTGATTGACAGATAAAGATTCTGCAATCTACAAATCAATGTTTCCCCCCCCCCCCCCTGGGGCGTTCAGCCCCTTTCCATAAACATCACAAATTTAGTCTGCGCATGTGCAAAAGGAGATTTTTCAGATGGAATCTACATGCTCTATTGGCCTCACAGTGAAACACTTTGTAGTATGAAGAGATTGCGGAGAATAGTGCATGCACATTGCACAATACAAATTTGTTATTGGGAGCGCGCTTCAGAGCTATGTATAGAGCGGGTGGGACTGCTCTATACATCAGACAAGGAAAAACCAGGAAGTATCTCTTGGGAGGAGTTTGTGAAGAAACAGTAAACAAATTAGATGCTATATAACAGAAAATCAGATCGTTTTTAAAAAAATAAAAATAACAGCGACTAGGTTTAGTGAGACAAAGTTTATGCGTAGCAGTTTTCCTGAATGCCTAACTTTGCATTCACTTTAATTATCTTGTTATCCGTTGATGAAGGAACAGCATTGCACTACTGGCAGCTAGATGAACATATCAAGTCAGCCAATCGCAAGAGACAAATGTGTGCAGGCATCAATCATTAGCTAGCTCCCACTAGTGTAGGATATGTGCATATTCTTTTCCAACAATGGATACCAAGTGAAGGAAGCACATTTGAAAATAGAATATATTAAATGTGTCTTAAAATGTATGACTCTATATGAATTATGCAAGTTAAATTTTGACTTTCCTATCCCTTTAAGACCTCTGTAGGTCTTCCAGATATAGCAGGCCCACTGCTATCTACTTCACATGGTTTGTATGATGTATGTTTCTCTCTTTCTCTACATTGTAATAGTCTGTTAATGTTTCTCATGTTTTCTTTTCTAACTAGATATTCAAACACATAATTGTAGGTCCTGTCTTATTTATAAGTAGATAAATAGATTGTATTATTAGAAAGAGGACATGCTTCAGAGTGCCTAAGCATCATGGGTAATGTAGTTCTGAAACATTAGGAGTGCCAATGTTCCCCATCCCGGCTATACACCAATAGAAATCTAGGAATACATAATCTCTAGGGATAAATTATGCAAAAACATACTTTTTCTTTTCTTTGCTTCAATATCATTTTAAACACTTAGATGTGTCAAGATTCTTCTAGCTCTCCTGGATTCCTGGATTCAGGATGTGGATTCATGAATTTATACACCAGGAATGGGGAACCTTGGCCCTCCATATGTTTCAGAACTACATTTCTTATGATGCTCAACTGACTTCAGAGTGCCTAAGCATCATGGGTAATGTAGTTCTGAAACATTAGGAGTGCCAATGTTCCCCATCCCGGCTATACACCAATAGAAATCTAGGAATACATAATCTCTAGGCATAAATTATGCAAAAAACATACTTTTTCTTTTCTTTGCTTCAATATCATTTTAAACATTTAGATGTGTCAAGATTCTTCTAGCTCTCCTGGATTCAGGATGTGGATTCATGAATTTATACACCAGGAATGGGGAACCTTGGCCCTCCATATGTTTCAGAACTACATTTCTTATGATGCTCAACTGACTTCAGAGTGCCTAAGCATCATGGGTAATGTAGTTCTGAAACATTAGGAGTGCCAATGTTCCCCATCCCGGCTATACACCAATAGAAATCTAGGAATACATAATCTCTAGGGATAAATTATGCAAAAAAAATACTTTTTCTTTTCTTTGCTTCAATATCATTTTAAACACTTAGATGTGTCAAGATTCTTCTAGCTCTCCTGGATTCAGGATGTGGATTCATGAATTTATACACCAGGAATGGGGAACCTTGGCCCTCCATATGTTTCAGAACTACATTTCTTATGATGCTCAACTGACTTCAGAGTGCCTAAGCATCATGGGTAATGTAGTTCTGAAACATTAGGAGTGCCAATGTTCCCCATCCCGGCTATACACCAATAGAAATCTAGGAATACATAATCTCTAGGGATAAATTATGCAAAAAACATACTTTTTCTTTTCTTTGCTTCAATATCATTTTAAACACTTAGATGTGTCAAGATTCTTCTAGCTCTCCTGGATTCAGGATGTGGATTCATGAATTTATACACCAGGAATGGGGAACCTTGGCCCTCCATATGTTTCAGAACTACATTTCTTATGATGCTCAACTGACTTCAGAGTGCCTAAGCATCATGGGTAATGTAGTTCTGAAACATTAGGAGTGCCAATGTTCCCCATCCCGGCTATACACCAATAGAAATCTAGGAATACATAATCTCTAGGGATAAATTATGCAGAAACATACTTTTTCT
Organism: Bombina bombina; assembly: GCF_027579735.1. Classification (NCBI taxonomy): domain Eukaryota; kingdom Metazoa; phylum Chordata; class Amphibia; order Anura; family Bombinatoridae; genus Bombina; species Bombina bombina. The sequence goes on along the minus strand of NC_069502.1, from coordinate 309,121,403 downwards.
TTTCTTTGCTTCAATATCATTTTAAGCACTTAGATGTGTCAAGATTCTTCTAGCTCTCCTGTATCTGGATGCATATTGGGTATGGATTATGAATGGACCTAGTTATTGGTGGTTTGGGTATTTCAGGTGCCTCTACTGTGCAGTGCGTGATAGGCACAAATACACCACTTGTTTTCCACTGTTCTGTATCAGAGTCAGGAAAAACAGACAAGTTAGCTAGAGCTGCAGCAGATGCCTGAGTAAACATCATATGTGAGTCTGGTTACAATAAATATTAACTAGTAGTAAAGAGACTGCCAGCGTGTGCTTCTCAGTAACTGCAGATTTAACATTTCCCTTAAAGAGACAGTATACACCAATTTTCATATTACTGCATGTTATAGACACTACTATAAAGAATAATATGCACAAATACTAATATTAAAATCCAGTATAAAACCATTTAAAAACTTACTTAGAAGCTCCCAGTTTAGCACTGTTGAAAGGTTAGCTAGAACTGAAAGTGGCTGTATATCAAAAAGAGAAGACACTTCCCCACTCCCCCTTCCTCTGCATATGAAAAGACTCTTTACACAAACAGGAGCGAGCTGGAGTAGGTATACATCAGTATACTTCTAAAGCTTTGGGCTTGGTTTTTGTTCTATGTCTTTTCTTGGCTATTGGTTTGCATGTGTAAGCGTTACCTGATAGGAGAAGTGGATAACGAACATTAGCCAATTAAATGAATGGACTCAGAAATTTGTACTTATCAACTACTACTAAAAGAGTACCATCTGGACACAAATAAATCTCCTTGAAAAAGCTGGAATCATCCAGCGAAACATAAGTTGGAGTTTTATCACTTACACTGACTTGTCACAAAAAAATGGCGAAACAAGCAAATGGCTGCTACCTTGAACTTGCTGTGTATATAAGTGATCCTGTGAAGTTAGGACACTGACACAAAAGTGTGTGCATATCTGCAAAGCTGTTTTTAACCCTTAGTGATTTATGTCTGTGTTTGTTTTTAATTAAACCTGTTTGCTGTGAACCAGGTGTTTTATCTCTAAGCGCTTACACTGAGAGCTAAGTAACACATGAGTAGGATTATGCAGAGGCGTAACTAGAAACCACAGGGCCCAGGTGCAAGAATCTAAGAAGCCCCCCCCCAAAAAAAAAGGTAAATTTGATACATACATATATTTTTTAACATTTAACACAAGAAAAAATATGTGAATCAGATCTGTAAGATGGTCTAACCCCCTATAACTGTATATAGTGACACTGTTTAACCCACCAGTACTGTATATAGTGAGTTAGTGACACAGTCTGTAATCTGCCGGTGAGATGGCTGGCCTGACCCTACCCGCCCCAGTACTTTATAAAGTGACCACAGTAGTCTGTGACATGGTCCAGCCCCCCCCGTACTGTATATAGTGGTACTGTATAGTGACACTGTTTACCCCCTCCGTCCCATGCTGTAGTAACAAGGTCTGTAATTTGCTGGTTCCATAAACATACACACACACACACACATACATGCATAAATACACACACAGTCACATACATACATACATACACACATAAACACCAATGGGTGAAACACTAACCCCTGTAGTCAGAGACACTAGTGAAGCATAACATCAGACTCACATGGTATCAGTGCAGGCAGTGGCAGGTCAGCGTTTTTTATTGAAAAAAAAACTTTTTTTTTTTTTACGCAGGGCCCCCACGCTCGGGGGCCCAGTCGCAGTTGCGACCACTGCACCCCCTGTAGTTCCGTCCCTGGGATTATGTCAAGTGGGGGATTGTTACCTTACATATTCTGTGCTGTGCTATGCTTGCTTTTCTCTTTCCTTGAGGATTGCTTCTGAGGATTCGTCAGAACAAGATTAATGTTTGTCTTTGTACTTTACTAAACAGGACTCTTTTATTTTGATATCTGATATTTTAGAGCATAAAGCATGGTATATTTATTATATACTTAGTCTTTGCATTTATTAAAAAACAATTTACATCTATATTGATGCAACTATATTGTTTATTAAGAACTTACTTTCGGATGGTTCTTTAGATCGTCTTCCACTAGACTGCTTCCTCAACAGGCTCCTTCCTGAGGTAAAGAGGCTGGATAATTCTTCAAGGGGACTTGTTGGTGTTCTGGAACGTGAGCTGCTTTGAGATGAACTGTATGTACTGGATGATGCATTCATTGATTTCCCTTCTTGTGATATGTTTCTAACCATTGAATGAGGCACTGATGGAGAGTTTCTTGAGAGACTTCCTGAATGCACAGAATCATAGGGTGGCGGTCTTTTGAGGCTTAGAGGAGTGAGTGACCTACCCATGCTCACAGGAGAGGGAGAAGCAGAATGACATTTAGGGTAACCATGAGGTGACTGTGTTCTATACATGGTGGAAGAATGTGGGGGTGATGATGAATGTCCAGATGGGGCAGTTCCATGTGACACAACTACCTGCTCTTTTTCCATTTTCTGATGTCCTGGCATATGAGCTGGTAGTGTTGACGTTGAAGCACCAGCTTGTTGCTTGATGTAAGACACATTTTCCAATACAGGAAGTTTAGCAACTTCAAGTGGAGTCAAAGGAGATTCATCTGAATTTGGTGAACACTGTGCTGGTGCTGGTGGGAACACCAATAAGGGAGGTCTTTGAGAAAGTAAATTTGGGAATGGAGGGGGTATGTCGCAGGTCTGGCCTTTAGGAGTAGATGGCACTGAGGACTTGGTAAATTCTAAGTCAGGCACTGTGGGAGTAGCACACTGAGAAGTGCAACTAATATGATCTAAATCATAAAGACACCTAGAATCTTGTCCTACATCATCAAATATAGGGTATTTCATTTCTTCATACACTGCTTCACATTGATCTTCCTCGTCCCTTTTAAAGTCTCTAAGTATATTTCCAACCATTTCTATGTAAACTGGCTCCTCATCCCCTGTGTTTAGAGCAGTGTAGCTGAGCTGAGATGAAGAAGCTTCCCTAAACAAAGTACTTTTCATTCGGCCATGTTTTCTGATGTAAGTCTCATCAAATGATGTGCTAAGGTGAGTGTTTGGGTTTCGTTTCGGCTTTGGAGGTGGAATTTTCTTTGTATATTCATCACTATGTGGCCTTTGCTTTGCCGACACTGAGAATCAAACAGAACAAACTGTTAACATATGAACCATTGTTTCCTTTATTACACAATGTTTAATATATGTATAATGAAAAATTCAACCATTATTATAGAAATCGTGGATATTTTTGGTCATTTACTATTGTATAATTTACTATTTCAATATCATTGTAATTATAAAATCTTTATTTTCTGTTTTAAAGTATTTTTTTTTCTCCATTTATTTGCCTAATTTAAAACTAAAGGTCTAGAATATATGAATCCTGTAAGACAACAATGGGAAGAAATTAGGCCTTTCCCCCCCAATTTAACATGGGGTAGCTGGATAACTTGCAAGTGACAGATGTTAGCATCCTACACCAGCCTCCTTCTAAGGAAGATAATAATGGGATCATTTTTAAATCAGTCTATTTCATTTTTCATATAAAATGTAGAAACAATATTTTCAATGTACAACATATTCTTTTAAATCCTGTTGAACAACATATAATTTCATTACACTAACTATTTTTTTTATGTGCTTTAAAGCTATGAGTATTTTAAATTAAATGTAAAGAAAATATTTATTTAGTTTATCCTAATTGTTAAAGAGACATAAAACCCTTTTTTTTTCTTTTATAATTCATATAGAGCATACAATTGTAAACAGCTTCCCAATTTACTTCTGTCACCACATTTGCTTCATTCTCTTGGTATCCTTTGTTGAAGGAGCAGCAATGAACTAAGGAAGGTTAGCTGAACAGAGCAGATGAGCCAATGACAACAGACATGTGCAGCCACCAATCAGCAGCTAGCCCCAAGTAGTGCATTGCTAGGTATGCATAGGCCCTTAGTTATTACTAAGGGCCTATAGCAGGCCACAAATGTTTTTTGTATGCATATGGACTCTGTGTAAATTAATAAAGATCCCATTTTTATAAGGCTGGATTCACATTGCGTTATTTTGGATTCAAGTGGGATGTGGCAGTCCTAAATGTGGTGCCTTTGAAGACTTATGGTTGTGTGCTGTCTTCCAACTGATCGATAATGCCTCTGAACAAAACATACCAAGAGAATAAAGCAAATTAGATAAGAAAAAGTAAATTGGGAAATTGTTTAAATTGCATACTCAAAAGATTAAAGGGACATAATACTCATATGCTAAATCACTTGAAACTGATGCAGTATAACTGTAAAACGCTGACAGGAAAATATCACCTGAGCATCTCTATGTAAAAAAGGAAGATATTTTACCTCACAATTTCCTCAGTTCAGCAGAGTAAGTTCTGTGTAAAAAGTTATACTCAACTGCTCCCAGCTGCAGGTAAAAACATTTAAAAAAATGAAGAAATGAACAGCAGCCAATCAGCATCAGCAGTGCTGAGGTCATGAACTCTTACTGTGATCTCATGAGATTTGACTTGACTCTCATGAGATTTCATAGTAAGCTTCCTTTACCTGATTGGTGAAATAAGATGAGAGTGCACGATTCTCATCCCTTCAGATGTCCCAGGACAGACACACTAAAATGCTGCTTAGAAATCCTTTACAATGGGAGGTGGCTACTGAGGAACTTTTGAGGTAAAATATCTTTCTTTTTTACATAGAGATGTTCAGGAGATATTTTCTAGTCAGCTTTTTACAGCTATACTGCATCACTTTCAAGTGTTTAAACATTTGGGTATTATGGCCCTTTAAGTTTGACTTAACTGTCCCTTTAAACAAGTAATTGAAGAACTACTACAGATTACTCACTGTTCTTGAGGGGCGTACGTACAATTATTACAAACCTAACAATTCCTTGCACAGATACAACATTTCCTTTACCACTTGATTGTTAATCTACCTGGATAGGCTTCTTGATTGAAGTGTTTTTTCTTCTTGATTTTAGAATTGCTCAAGACAATTAAAATCATCAGTAAAGTGTTTATTGTTATTGTTTGTTTCACTTACCCACTGGCATAACAGTTGGCATTGTACAATTGTAAAGGGTTTAGGAGCTCATTTAATTAACACTGCTGACAAGTGAGTGACTTGCGCAATCATACTACGTAAGAGTTTTGACAAACAAAAACATACTTGGTGCAATCAGTAACAGTTTACAATGTAGAAGCGTACAGTTAATGACTGTTAAAAGATAATTTCAAATGTTTGTTAGGGGCCCTAGGGGGACGATTAAAAAGACATATACTGTAAATCAAAATAAAGTTTCATAATTTAGATACAGCATACCATTAAAAATGGTTTTAAATGGTATTAACATTTGCAGAAAAGAGAAACAATTATTAAGTCTATATTACACAATATTTCAAGAATAAGAGTTTATGTTTAAAGGTAGATATCGTAAGAAATTGCAGATTTTTTTTGGCTATTACATTTTTTCTGTGTGACAAATTAAAGGGACACAAAACCAAATTGTCTCTTTCCTGGTTCAGATACAGTATTCAATTTTAAGCAACTTTATAATTTAATCCTATTATCAATTTTTCTTCGTTCTCTTGTTATCTTTATTTAAAAAGCAGGAATGTAAAGCTTAAGAGCAGGCCCATTTTTGGTTAAGAACCTGGGTTATGCTTGCTTATTGGTGGCTTAAATGTAGCCACCAATAAGCAAGTGCTATCAAGGGTGCTGAACTTAAAAAGGGTTTATATTAAAGGGATATGAAACCCAAACATCTTTTTTTGTGATTCAGTCAGAACATACCATTTTTAAAAAAATTCCAATTTACTTCTATTATCAAATTTGCTTTGTTCCCATTATATTCTGTGTTGACGAGATACCTAGGTAGGCATCTAGAGCTCTACATGACAGGAAACAGTGCTGCCATCTAGCGCTCTTGCAAATGGATAACATTTTTTCAATACTGCTGCAATACAGTACTCCCAAAATGGTCTGGCTCTTAAGCAATCGTCCCTGCTTTTTCAACAAAAGAAATCAAGAGAACAAAGAAAATTTTATAATAGAAGTAAATTAAAAAGCTGTTTAAAATCACATGCTCTGACTAAATCATGAAAGAAAATGTTTGGGTTTCATATTCTTTTAATATATTTCTATTATATTCTAACAAACTTAAAGGCACAGTAAACAATTTGTAACTACAACATTTTCTTGCAATATTTAAATAGAGTTACATTTTGGCAAAGTCTGAACCCTATTATAACAGTCATTCACCTTGTTTGTTAAAATTGTTTTTCAATCTACACCTACAACTTTCCTTATACAGAGGAGCCAATCTGGACTTGAGTCAGGACTGGGCTTGTCACTCTCATTGTGTTGACAAACCTCTCTTTTGTTTGGATAATATAACAGACTGCAAATTAGGGACAGATATGTGGCCAAGGGAGGCTTGCAGTAAGAATGTTATATTAAGTGTTTACTGGCCCTTTTATTTTAATAATAAAAAGGATTTATGGAGCAAAGTAAAATAAATTACTTTTTATTTTTGCAAAAATGTTGCATTTTACAGGTTTAGAAATACTTTGGGCTAGATTACAAATGGTGCGCTAACTTTTGGATGCAAGGGATATAGTTTTTCTTTTGTTTTTTCAGCTTTTTGCGTGCAACGGAAATAGCATTCGTATTACAAGTAAACGCGAACGTGAGAATGCAATAGTGACTTATGCTTGCTGGGTTAGTGCGAATGACAACCTCGCACAACGAGCAGTTATTTTTAAAAAGTTGCATCAAACACAACATAAATACACTAAAATAAACACTTATAAAAATGAGTCATAGAAATGTTCATAAACAATATTTATAAGGGCTAAAATGTATATGGTATATCGCCATGAATTGAATGCAAAGGGTTTTAATATATATACTGTGTATATATATATATATATATATATATATATATATATATATATACAAAACACGGGGGTGGGGTCAGCACTCTCATGCCGGACCGGGTACACATCCTATGACCCTGCAACATGCACAGCCCTGGGTGCAAACCAGCACTCTCAGGAAGCTGCACTGTTACCAGAGCCACAGGCAGTTAACCCCAGTCAGGCCTGGGTGCAAGGCCCAAACAGGGAAAATTACAAAAAAATATATATATAAACACACAGAAAAAGTCCAGCACTCACTCACAAGCTCTCAACTAAGATAAAAAGCAGCAATGGAAGAATTAGTTACCGCATCTGGCCAAATGGGAAAAGCCCAGGTACCTCGTCAAGGTTTCTTCCAATAAACCTGGGTCCCTAACCAGCCACACAATGCAGGCTCACAATCAAACAACTGTGAAAAAAAGCAACTGTGAAAAAATGGAGGGTGCACAGGCTTATGTAATTTCCCCAAACATATACAAAACACGGGGGTGGGGTCAGCACTCTCATGCCGGACCGGGTACACATCCTATGACCCTGCAACATGCACAGCCCTGGGTGCAAACCAGCACTCTCAGGATATTGGAAGAAACCTTGACGAGGTACCTGGGCTTTTCCCATTTGGCCAGATGCGGTAACTAATTCTTCCATTGCTGCTTTTTATCTTAGTTGAGAGCTTGTGAGTGAGTGCTGGACTTTTTCTGTGTGTTTATATATATATTTTTTTGTAATTTTCCCTGTTTGGGCCTTGCACCCAGGCCTGACTGGGGTTAACTGCCTGTGGCTCTGGTAACAGTGCAGCTTCCTGAGAGTGCTGGTTTGCACCCAGGGCTGTGCATGTTGCAGGGTCATAGGATGTGTACCCGGTCCGGCATGAGAGTGCTGACCCCACCCCCGTGTTTTGTATATGTTTGGGGAAATTACATAAGCCTGTGCACCCTCCATTTTTTCACAGTTGCTTTTTTTCACAGTTGTTTGATTGTGAGCCTGCATTGTGTGGCTGGTTAGGGACCCAGGTTTATTGGAAGAAACCTTGACGAGGTACCTGGGCTTTTCCCATTTGGCCAGATGCGGTAACTAATTCTTCCATTGCTGCTTTTTATCTTAGTTGAGAGCTTGTGAGTGAGTGCTGGACTTTTTCTGTGTGTTTATATATATATTTTTTTGTAATTTTCCCTGTTTGGGCCTTGCACCCAGGCCTGACTGGGGTTAACTGCCTGTGGCTCTGGTAACAGTGCAGCTTCCTGAGAGTGCTGGTTTGCACCCAGGGCTGTGCATGTTGCAGGGTCATAGGATGTGTACCCGGTCCGGCATGAGAGTGCTGACCCCACCCCCGTGTTTTGTATATGTTTGGGGAAATTACATAAGCCTGTGCACCCTCCATTTTTTCACAGTTGCTTTTTTTCACAGTTGTTTGATTGTGAGCCTGCATTGTGTGGCTGGTTAGGGACCCAGGTTTATTGGAAGAAACCTTGACGAGGTACCTGGGCTTTTCCCATTTGGCCAGATGCGGTAACTAATTCTTCCATTGCTGCTTTTTATCTTAGTTGAGAGCTTGTGAGTGAGTGCTGGACTTTTTCTGTGTGTTTATATATATATTTTTTTGTAATTTTCCCTGTTTGGGCCTTGCACCCAGGCCTGACTGGGGTTAACTGCCTGTGGCTCTGGTAACAGTGCAGCTTCCTGAGAGTGCTGGTTTGCACCCAGGGCTGTGCATGTTGCAGGGTCATAGGATGTGTACCCGGTCCGGCATGAGAGTGCTGACCCCACCCCCGTGTTTTGTATATGTTTGGGGAAATTACATAAGCCTGTGCACCCTCCATTTTTTCACAGTTGCTTTTTTTCACAGTTGTTTGATTGTGAGCCTGCATTGTGTGGCTGGTTAGGGACCCAGGTTTATTGGAAGAAACCTTGACGAGGTACCTGGGCTTTTCCCATTTGGCCAGATGCGGTAACTAATTCTTCCATTGCTGCTTTTTATCTTAGTTGAGAGCTTGTGAGTGAGTGCTGGACTTTTTCTGTGTGTTTATATATATATATATATATATATATATATATATATGTGTGTGTGTGTGTGTGTGTGTGTGAAAAAGTTTTCGTTCTGCGCCTTTCTTCTGTGGAAGTATAGTGAAAATAATAATGGGGTATTATCTCCCCTATCCCCAAACACTTACTTCAAAGACCTCAATCAATATGAGGTAAGTAGTCACCCTTCGCAATATGTCTCCATATGCACCTGCAAGGATTCCAATCCGTCAGCTGATTTGTTAGTACAACCAGAAGATGAATCAAATGTGCTGTATGCTGAGGCTGTATGTTAGATCCTCACTGTAGAACTTCCAAGAACTGCTGTGGTGGTGTCCGCCTCGTGTGTATCTTTTTTCTCCTTCGATACTCTCACTTCCGGGTTCTGGTATCACCTGGGCTAGGTAAGCCAATCACAGAGGACTTTTTATCTCTATACTTTCTGGGGGTATATGTGCAGTATTCCGATATACAAAAAGTATCTCCTTTCTTCTTCACAGAGCGCTCTGTATATATGAATGTAGATTTCAGCAGGTCACATCTATGCGTTTCAGCCTCCTTGGAAACCTTTATCAAGATGACCACTGGGCTGTGAATGTTCTGAATGGTACGTCTGTGTCGCTCTGGTCGGTCCACAGGAGTAATGCAAAGCAGCCCAGTGGTCATCTTGATAAAGGTTTCCAAGGAGGCTGAAATGCATTGATGTGACCTGATGAAATCTACATTCATATATACAGAGCGCTCTGTGAAGAAGAAAGGAGATACTTTTTGTATATCGGAATACTGCACAGATACCCCCAGAAAGTATAGAGATGAAAAGACCTCCGTGATTGGCTTACCTAGCCCAGGTGATACCAGAACCTGGAAGTGAGAGTATCGAAGGAGAGAATAGATACACACGAGGCGGACACCACCACAGCGGTTCTTGGAAGTTCTACAGTGAGGATCTAACATACAGCCTCAGCATACAGCACATTTGATTCATCTTCTGGTTGTACTAACGAATCAGCTGATGGATTGGAATCCTTGCAGGTGCATATGGAGATATATTGCAAAGGGTGACTACTTACCTCATATTGATTGAGGTCTTTTGAAGTAAGTGTTTGGGGATAGGGGAGATAATACCCCATTATTATTATCACTATACTTCCACAGAAGAAAGGCACAGAACAAAAACTTTTTCACATATTGTCCTTGTGGAGGCAAATTGGGAGTCTCCACACATCCCTCTGGTTCAGCTGCCTATCTTCAGATTGATTATATCTGTGGACTTTGCGTATTTTGCACATATATTTATTTATTAATTTATACCACTTCATATATAATATATATAAGGTCTCAATTGAGATATTTTGTTATTATTGGTATGTTTCTTTGTATGACATTGGGATAGCGCAGATATCATATCTTTTTGTTTGTATATATATATATATATATATATATTCCTGCAGAAAGACAGCACTCACTGGAATTGTGATAAAACTTAGCTTTTATTGTAGAGATTCAAAAGATAAAAGGTCCCATGACGTATTGGTGCCTGACTGGCACCTTTATCAATTGGACATCTGGAAAGTTGGTTAAAAACATGAAGACGCTGCAGCCTTAAGTACCCTCCATATCACTGAAGTGCCTGTAAAAAACAGTGCCTATTTGGAAATCCGAGCGCGCGTCCCATAGGCCATGCCCCTTCCAGTCCGGGTGGTGAGTTACCATTAGTGCAACCAGCACCGTCATCAACATAAATATCCACATCCGCACTGATGCCTGGAATATGGCTAATTATAGGGGGTACCAAGAGTGTCTTTGTTGAGAGCTGTAGCGTGATGTTAAAACAAAAATTATGTTAAAAATACTGTGCGCAATGGATACGATCCGAATGGATCCAATACATAGTGTTGTGCATTACATACAGTGTCATTTTAGCATAGGCTAAGAGGCTATAAAACCAAAATAAGTGCCACACTGCTCAAATGACACTTAGGGATTTGATCATCTGGGCCAACTGAGTTAATGTAACGTGAGGACATAGGTGATCAGGGATCAGTGCTCTTGTGTCCGTCTAAGGGTTGCAGACAAGTGGTGTCTGTATTCATCCAATAAAGGGGCCATAATCCAGTTGTATGTTAAGGCCCTTAGGTTCCACTGTGTCTAAAGTGTAGATCCATTTTGTCTTGCGTTGAAGTAGAACTCTACCGTGGTCACCACCCCTAACCATAGGTGGTATGTGATCAATGATCATTGTTCTTAGACTGGAGACACTGTGGTTCTGCTGAGCAAACTGACGTGCCACTGGCTGATCTGAACATCCCTTCTTAGGTATACCCTCTTGCCTGTAACTTCATGCACATGGTGTCTAACTGATTTTGGAGGATTTTTGGCTCAGAAATATTCTGAACCACCCTAGTCAGCTGAGAGGAGTTGAAAAAAGTTGAAACCCATCTTTTGGTAGTCAGGGTGACAGCTTGAGGATAAAAGTAGTGAATTCTTGTTGGTGGGTTTGGTATATAACGATGTACCAAACCTGCACCCCCCGTCAACAGTGACCTTGAATAAATGAAGGTCGAAAAAAATGTACATTATGTTGACTGAATTCCATCTTGAACCTAATGGGAGAGTCAATTGTGATTTAAGTCAGAGACCCACTGCTGAAGATGTGCCATTGTCCCTGTCCATAGAAGATAGAGATCATCTATGTATCGAGTGTAAAGTGAAATGCATGAGTGCATTAAGGGTTTCATGATGGCAAGCTCATAACCCAGCATGTACAGATTAGCATATGTAGGGGCCATATTAGACCCTATGGCCGTACCTGATAATTGGAGATAAAAATCTCTCTCAAATATAAAGTCGTTTTTCTTTAGACATTGGTCCATGAGTTCTAATATGAACTCTAATGGTGGACTGCTGTAGTCCTTGGAGATCCTCACCATGGATCTGACAGTATCCAATCCAGTCACATGTGGAATGACAATATATAGACTGTCAACATCCTTGGTGACAAGAATGTCATTAGGGTGTAAACTTGTGTGTCGTTGGAAACACCAAGAAGGCAGCAGCATAAATTGTCACCAAGTTTAAACTTGGTGAAAATTTATGATGCTGCCTTCTTGGTGTTTTGTACATTGTGGGATTGCAGGACCTTACTGACTTAGAAAACAATAGGTCTGCCAGGGGGGTTGTCAAGACCCTTGTGTATTTTTGGTAGCAAGTACAAAATCTATATTTTGGGAAAAGGAGTGGTCATGTAGTTAAATTCATTGTCAGTGATATATTGTGGTTAGGGGTGGTGACCGCGGTAGAGTTCTACTTCAACGCAAGATAAAATGGATCTACACTTTAGACAAGGTGGAACCTAAGGGCCTTAACGTACAATTGGATTATGGCCCCTTTATTGAATGGATACAGACACCACTTGTCTGCAACCCTTAGACGGACACAAGAGCACTGATCCCCGATCACCTATATCCTCATGTGCCATTAACTCAGTTGGCCCAGATGATCAAATCCCTAAGTGTCATTTGAGCAGTGTGGCACTTACTTTGGTTTTATAGCCTCTTAGCCTATGCTAAAATGACACTTTATGTAATGCACAACACTATGTATTGGATCCATTCGGCTCGTGTCCATTGCCCACAGTATTTTTAACATCATTTTTGTTTTAACATCACGCTGCAGCTCTCAACAAAGACACTCTCGGTACCCCCTATATGTCATATGCAGCATCACATATGCAAATTAGCCATATGCCAGGCATCAGTGTGGGTGTGGATGTTTATGTTGATGACGGTGCTAGTTGCACCAATGGTATCACGTCCCAGAAGGGGCGTGGCCTATGGGTCACGCGCTTGGATTTCCAAACAGGCACTGTTTCTTACAGGCACTTCAGTGATATGGAGGGTACTTAGGGCTGCAGTGTCTTCATGTTTTTAACCAACTTTCCGGATGTCAGGCTATGCCATCTGCCTGATGAACTACTGATCCATTTGATAAAGGTGCCAGTCAGGCACCGAAACGTCATGGGACCTTTTACCTTCTAACACAATTCCAGTGAGTGCTGTCTTTCTGCAGGACTGTGTTTTTTTTCTGACATAGCACCCTGGTGGATGTTTCTCAGTGTTTGAGGCTTGGAGTGCAGGCCCTTACATGCTATATTGTATATAAATATATATATATATATATATATATATATATATGTGACTAATAATAATTCCATAATAATATTTAATAAAGTGTTTTACTGTGCATTAGCTGTACATATTTACATTGCAATGTTCTTCACATGCAGTAACGTTATTTTTATTGTAAATACATATTTCTATATATATCTTATATCTATACCTGTATTTATTTTCCTATAGATACATAGATACAGATATTTATTTTACATTAACATTATCAGATATATACAGTGCCCTCAACTAATATTGGCACCCTTGTTAAATATGAGCAAAGAAGGCTGTGAATCATTGTTGAACCTTATGAACTTTTGTTAAAAAAATATACAAAAATACTCTGCTCTCATGGATATCAAACAATTGCGAACACAATACAGGGTAATCCAAAAAAATAAAATCTTTGTTAAATATATGTGTGGCACAATTATTGGCACCCCTATGAATTCATATGAGAAAAAAAATATTCCCATTGACTAGGAACAGGGAATTGTATAAATATGAAGTAACACATAGTCAAAATTCCCTTAGTCATTGATCACAATGGGTAAGACCAAGGAATATAGTTGTGATATGCGGCAAACGGTTGTTGAGCTTCACAAAATTGGAAGTGGCTATAAGAAAATTTTAAAATTTAAAATGCCCTTTTCCACCATGAAGGCAATAATTAAGAAGTTCAAGTTAACTGGAAATGTTATGAATCAACCTGGAAGAGGACATGTGTTTATATTGTCTCAACGCATTGTGAAGAGGATGGTTTGAGAGGCCAAAATATCTCCAAGGATCATAGCTGCAGAAATCCAGAAGTTAGTTGCGTCAGAAAGTCTCCAAAACTACAATCCGATGTCACCTACATCACCGCAAGTTGTTTAGAAGGATTTCAAGACAAAAGCCTCTACTCTCATCCAAAAACAAACTCAAGCATCTTCAGTTTGCGAGACACTACTGGAACTTCAAATGTGATCGGGTTCTATGGTCAGATGAAACCAAAATAGAGGTTTTTTTGGCAATAAACACCAGAGAAGGGTTTGGAGCTCACAGAGAGGTAGTAATATGAAAAAGTACCTCATCCACATAGTTAAATATGGTGGTGGTTCTTTAATGTTTTGGTCTGTTTTTCTGCTAGAGGACCTAGACATTTTGTTAGGATCCACTTCACAATGGACTCTATCAATTATGAACAGATTTTTTTTTTTTTTTTTTAATTTTTTTATTGAATATATTTTCACACACAGAATAATGCATCCAGTGTTAGATATCCAAATATGTTTCAGCATTTTCTTAACAAAAATCAATTATTCACTTATTAACATAAATTACATCATAGCATTTCTCTCTTTTCTTTTTTTTTCCATTTATGTAATACTTGGTTATTTCTCTAAATAAATCAAAGCGAGTACACACTACATATCACATTTTCTTTGTTACATGTAGTTAGTAAATAACCTTTATCGTTTCATGGGGGGGGGGGGGGGGAAGGGAAAAGAGAAAAAAAAAAAAAGGGGGGAAAAATAATAATAGATGCCCCTACCTCCTACCCTCTCTCCGCCAGCATCCTCCAGCTCCCTCTAAGTTGTTCCTCTTGAATGTATAATGAGTTTTCAAATGGTTTAATAATAATTAGTTGCATTGAAGGATCTAGTGATCTAATGTAAAACTCCCATTTAGACATAAATTTTGCAATTTGTTTTTCCGATTGGTTATTTGTATCAAATTGCTCGAGAGTCATTTGTTTCTGTATTCGTCTTGGAAAAACCTTCATGCTCAAGCTCTTTTTAGAGTTCCATTCACATAGTATCATATTCCTACCAATTAATATTATGGTATTTAATAAACGGGTAACCGACCCATATTCTAAACCTTTTGCTAAGAATAAAACTTCCTTCAAAGTAATACTCATCTTAATTTTACATTTTTTTTCTAACCAGTACCTTATTTTTAGCCAAAAGGTATTAATCTTAGGGCATGAATACATACAATGTACTATGTCTGCTTTTTCAAAGCTGCATTTCTTGCACAAATTGTTTTGTGTATTGCCCCACTTAGCCAGAACATAGGGGGTTAGATATGCATGGTGCAGTATTTTAGCTTGTGACTCTCTCCAGCTAGATAGTAAAGTAGCTTTTTTTACTCTATTTATACTTTCTCTTATATCCTCCTTAGTTATTTCAAGCTCTGGGGAGATTCTCAGCCATTTATTGATTGATTCATATATATATTTTATCCTACTCTGATCGTTGAGTTTATTATATAGTGCTGAGCATCTAGTGTTCCCTTGAGAGAATAATTTCATTACTAAGCTTAAGTTATCCCAATTATCCTTCGTATAGATCACTTTACCAAGTGAGTTACAATAATGCCTCAACTGTAAATATATAAAAAAGTGTGATTTCTCCCAGCCATACGAGGCCTTCAAGTAGTTAAAATCCCAAATGCATTTATTTTCATTATCAATTATCTGATATAAGTAAGTAAGGCCTCTATCTTGCCAAGAATGGCATATTTCTTCATTGATCATTACTTCCGGGTTCCCTACCAAAGGTAAGAAGTTTGAAAAATGAAAGTCTATTTTAAGAATCTTGCATATTTTTTGCCAAGCTATTATAAGATTTTTTATGTTATCTAATATTTTAACACTATCTGGTAGCTTTTTATAGTCCATATGTATTAAGGATTTTAATCTGAAAGGTTTTACCATATTTTCTTCTAGTTCTAGATCTAGGAATTTATTATTATTGGAGATCCAAGCCAAGACTATTTTAGCCAAAAACACCTGATTATATAAATTTAAGTCAGGTAGGCCCAATCCTCCCCATTCATTTGATATGGACAATTTTGCATATGATATTCTAGCTTTTTTACCTTTCCAGAATAATTGAATTAATGCTTTTTTAATGCATAGTAAATCTTTATTTTTTATTTTTAATGGTAAATTTTGCATTAAGTATAGAATTTTAGGTGTTGTTATCATCTTAAACATATTAATTTTCCCCGCCAGAGTTATGGGTAAATGTGTCCATCTCTTAATCTCTTCTATGATTTTGAGAAGCAATGGCTCATAATTTAACTTATACCAATCACCTGGAATATTTGAAAAGTTTATGCCCAAGTATTTTATACATGTGTCCGCTACATTGAACTTAGGATTTCTAATAGAGTCTTTCTGTTTTAGTAACCATAAGATCTCTGATTTTTGTATATTGACTCTGTACCCAGAGAATGACCCAAATATTTCTATTAAGTCCGATATTATTGGAATCTGTTCTTTTGAATTTCTTAAAAAAATTAACATATCATCCGCATATGCTGCTACTTTTATTTCAGTATTTCCAATTCTTATACCTTTAATTGACTCTCTGATTTGAATCATTAATGGCTCAAGTGCTAAGTCAAATAATATTGGTGAGAGGGGGCACCCTTGTCGGGTACCTCTAAACATTTCTATATATTCTGATTGTTGGCCATTTATACAAAAGGCGGTCTTTGGGGAGGAGTACAAATTTTTTATAGATTCCAAGATGTTTCCCTTAAACCCGAACATACTTAAAGACTGAAAAAGATGATCCCATTCTATCGAGTCAAATGCTTTTTGTGCGTCCAAGGTTAGTAGAAGTAAATCTTCTCCTTTTTTAATAAATTTATCCTTGCTAGCCCAAACATATGAAATAACATTTGTCACTCTCCTAATATTATAGAAAGATGCTCTACCATTTATGAATCCTGATTGATCTGGATGTATTAGAGTCGGGATCGTTCTTTGTAACCTGTCAGCTATTATACTCGTTAATATTTTTAAATCCGAATTCAATAGTGAAATGGGTCTGTAAGATGCCATATCCTGATGTTCTTTCCCTGGTTTAAGTAGAAATATAGTAATAGAATCCATAAACCTATCTGTCCTAGGCTTCTGAAGAGGAGAAAATATGAAATTATAAACTCTTTCCAGTATTGGTGCTATTTCTGTGCTCATTAATCTGTAGAACTCATTTGGGAGGTTATCTGGCCCACTCGCTTTATTTGCTGGAAGAGATTTAATCTTCCCAACTATTTCCTCCAATTCTATCGGGCGATTCACCCAATCCAGCTGAGCTTCAGAGATTTGAGGGACTCTAATATTATCCCAAAAATTCTTCTTTCTTTCCCAATTTATTCCCTGTGTTCTGTATATGTCAGAATAATATTCTTTAAAAGCTTTTAAAATCCCTTCTTGAGAGGATATATTAATATCCTCTCTTTTTATGCTGGCAATGACTTTTTTTATGTATTTTATTTAGGGCTGCCAAATATCTACCAGACTTATTACCAAATCTTTGGAATCTACTTCTACCCCTAACCTCCTCTTGCGTAGCTCTTTGCATTATAAATAGATTTCTTTTATTGTTAGCCAATATATATTTATTCCAATTGTTTATAGAGGCATCTCTTAGATACTTATTATATGTGTTATTTAAGGTATTTAGCAGCTGTATTTCTAGGTTACCTAATTTCCTTTTTTTTTTTTGGCCATAAAAGTAATCATCTCTGATTTTAAAACTGCTTTTGTTGTTTCCCAGAACAATAATGGTTCCCTTATGTGTTGACTATTAGTTTTCTTAAAATCTTCCATTTAATTTTTAAGGAAATTAAAGAATTCTGTATTTTCTGCCAGGTATTTGGGAAAAAAAAGTTATTCCCTTTCTTAATTTGGTGCCCGTACACTAAACCTACAGGTGCATGGTCCGACAATGTTATAGGATAGATAGATATGTCTGTAATTTTTGGTATTAAATTTTTTGGGACCAAAAGTAAATCTATCCTTGAATATGACCTGTGGGTTTTTGAGACACAAGTGTATTCCTGAACTCCTGGGTTCCTATATCTCCATAGGTAACATAAACCTATGTTAGCAAATATATAAATATATCTTTAAATATCTTAGTCTCTCTTCGAGAATTCCTACCTATCTTCCTTTTATTTCCAGCTTGGCACCTATCTATTGGCATTATAAGAGCCATATTAAAATCGCCTCCTAAGATTACTTTTGTATCTAAATATCCCAGTAGTTTATATTGTACTTCCTCCCAAAAATCTTTGTCAAACTCATTGGGGCCATATACATTGCAAATTGTAAAAACTTCGGAATTAATTTCTATTTTAATAATAACTATACGCTCATTATCCTCTATACTTTTTTCTAAGATTCTATAATTCAATTTTTTATTAATTAATATAGCAACCCCTCTCTTTCTTGCTTTACAGTCAGTTGCAATAACTTCACCTATCCAGTTACTTTTTAATTTTGCATTTTCAGTCTCTTTTAAATGGGTCTCCTGTATTAGAGCGATATCTGTACCTAATGTTCTCATATATTTAATTATAGCCTTCCTTTTGATGGGAGATGTTATCCCACCAACGTTCCATGAAATTATCTTCAATTTTTCCTTTACCATACTAATTCGTACATTTTGGAACGTATTCTAGATAACCAACGAGCAATAAGAGAAGGAGCAAGGGAAACTGCGAGGACGCCTGAGGGGAGAGGGAGTAAGAGAAAAAAAAATAAAAAAAAGGGGGGGGGGAGGGGGAAAGGGAAAGTAACAGAACAGTTCAAACCTAATACAATAACATTTTCCACCAATCGCTTGATTTCTATTAACTTTAAAATTTAAACTCATACAATATATAACCAATATTTTCAAAACCCCTATATTCCTATGTTTATTCCATCTCATCCCTGTATTTTATCCAATTTTAAAATAATTCTTAACTTCTTCTGGGTCTTCAAATATTTTTACACCTTCTTCCCCACATATTTCAGTTTTGCTGGATATATAACCACTGCTTTATGCCCTGCTGCTATTAAATTTGTGCACAAGGGGGTCATTCTTCTTCTCTTGTTCAATGTTTCCATAGAGTAGTCACTAAACATTAACAGCTTTTTCCCTTCAAATTCCAGACTGCCTTTCTTCCTATATAAATTCATCATTTTAACTTTGTCCTGGAAGTCTAGGAATTTAGCAATTACTGTTCTAGGTTTTGCCTCAGTAGCGTTCTGCCTTAGTGCCCCTATTCTGTGTACTCTTTCTATCTTTATTGGTAATTCATTTTCCTCCACCCCTAGTATCTTAGGTAGCTGTGTTGACATGAATTCCTGTAGGCTCTTGTCAGTGCCTCCTTCTTGTAGACCTATTATTCTTACGTTATTCCTACGTGTTCTGTTTTCTAAATCTTCGATTTTTGCGCATAGTTCCAAAATCTGACTGCTATTCTTACTCTGTATTTGTTCTATCCTATTTTGGTTATCTTCTAACTCAGATATTCTATCCTCTGCTTCCTGCATTCTCCATGAAAAATTCTTAAAGTCTTCTGCTAATTTGGAAACTTCAGATTGAATCCTATCAAAACGTGGCATAAACATCTCTGAGAGTTTCCTAACCACCCAGTCTCCCTCTCCTAGAAGTGATCCCTCTTCTCCTCCTCCATCTATGGAGGTTTCACCCTGTGACTTCCTACTAACATTCTGCTTTTTCTCTTGTGTCTTCTGTCTTTTAGACATTGTATTGCTATGTGCATTAGTAATATATTTATCCATATGTATACCTCCAATAATTCAGCAAACAAAAAAAAACACGTGCAATGTGTATGTGTGACTCCTATCCTTTGTGTTACTTGTGTTGCTTAACCCCCTATTTAGGGGATTCGTAAAAAAAAAAAAAAAAAAAAAAAGTGCTTTCTACAAATATATAAGTGCCAAAAACCAGTGTAATTATTCTAGGAGAATGACTGCCCCCTGAAAACCCCAGCTACATTGAATAAGACTTAATACCTCTTTTTTTCCTTTTTCTTTTCTTTTTAAAAATTAAACTTTTTGAGGATATACACCTTTATATTCACAGTTATTGTTACTGCCGTGGGGTTAAGTTCCTACCCTCTATCTATAAAAATGCGTCTTATTATTGCTTCTATAGGTTTGTACCTATGGCTTGACTCAAAAGCCCAATTACAGTAATTTGTTGATAGATGATTACACTATTTTCAACTTAGATATTTAACAACCTAATAAATAACCCCTATGTTTAAGCATAACCACTTAAACTAAATAAATCCAATAGTCTTATCTAGAATTACCCCTGACCAGGAAAATATTTGTACTTTATATAAAGAAAAAAAAGAGATTCTGAATGAGTTCCTGAACTCTCATTAAATATACTTCAGGAGAATCTTAATTGTGCTTAGAGTCTTTTTCCTTAATTTACTCCCAACATGTCTCAGATAGTCCTTCCTCCTGTGCCAAGTCCCATATTTTCATAGAGATATGTAGGTAAAGAGTGTCCCTCCTGCTTCACAATGTAGACTCCTTATTTGTGTATATCCTTAACGTGAGACAGGGTGAAGTTCAGTTCATCTCCCTTTATACTGAGACAATAATTGAAGAGCTCCAATACTTGTAGTAGGGGAATTAGGGCTTTATATTCCTGTTATTGCGGGTAAAAATGTCCTTAACAACTCCTTCCTATTCCTGCTGAACTCTTCTATACCAGAACCAGGTTTCTCTACCTTTTCCTTTAAGGTTAACCTCTGCACCTGTTTGGGACCTGTATCCTGCTGTCTCCCCCCAGTATAGACCCTCCTTTCCAACCTCCAGGCCCTTGAAATGTACAAGGCCAGGCTAATAACTGGGGACAGGCTGTGTATTACATTCATTTGGTATAGTCCAAAGTCTCTCACAGAAACTTCACCAGTGTCTCCAAGCACATCTTTCTTCTCTATTATTCTTAGCCTTTTATGGTTTTTAATACTTATTGTTGGCCCCCCGCTTGTAGATTTTTCAGCAGTGTAAATACAACAGTGTCATAAAAAAAGAATGCATACACCAAATTCTGTCTTCGACACACTGTGCATCACTTCAATTAACACTTATTTTTGTCTGAGTACAGCTTTTTTTTTTTTTTTTTTTAATAGCTTGACCCTTAATTTCCAAGGGCTATACCCTTACATAACAGTCACTTCGCATAAATCTGTGGTATAGCTTTTTGCAAGTAGAGAAAACAAAGAGCTCCGCTTATAGCATCTCATATATATACTTGTGTTTGTGCCGCGGGGAGTCCATGGTCCGTGATTAGATGAGTCGCTTCCCAGCCTGTAGGTCTGACTTTGCGCTGTAACCCAACTTCCGCTCCCACAGTTGGTCAAATATCTCCTCCGTTGGGGATAAACTGGGCAAACTTGCTTGCCTCGATATTTGTCCACTCTCTGTTAATGTTGTGCTGCGGCTCCTTGAATACTGTGAACTCCGCTACGGAAATGTGACAGGTAGTCCCCCGCACCTGTTCCTGTCAGTTATCGCTGGAGAGTCATGTGTTCTGAAGGGGGTGTCTGGGCAAGTAGACACTATTAGCCTTCTGTACAGAGTTCCAACTGCTTCCTACCGCGAACCTTTTCCCGGGTGCAGTAATTCAGGCCCTTAAGATTTATGGCCAAGAATATAGCAGTTTCCGTCGTGTTCTTACGAGACGCTCACCCTGAGCGATACACCAGCACCTCCATGTGCTGGCTCCTACTACTGCATTATGAACAGATTTTAAATGAACACATGTCTGCCTCTGCTAGAAAGATTAAAATGGGCTGTGGTTGGATCTTCCAGCATGGCAATGATCCTAAACATACAATAAAATCAACACAAAAATGGTTTATTGACCACAAAATCAAGGTCCTGACATGGTCATCACAGTCCCCATAGAAAACTTGTGGGGTAAACTGAAAAAGAGAGTCCACCAGCCTCAGCCTCAAAATTTTAAGGATCTGGAGAGATTCTATATAGAGGAATGGTCTCATATACTTTGCCATGTATTATCCAACCTAATCAGGCTTTATAGGAGAAGACAGAGCTGTTATCTTGGCAAAGGGAGGAAGCATAAAGTATTGACTAAAAGGGTGCCAATAATTGTGCCACACATATATTTAACAAAGATTATTTTTTTTTTATAAGTCTGTGTTGTGCTTGCAATTGTTTGATATCCATGAGAGCAGAGTAGTTTTGTGTATTTTTTTAACAAAATATCAAAAAGTTAAACAATAAAGAAAACATGGTGTAAAAATGAGGGGTTTAACTTTTTAGAACACTGGGCTGATTTTTCACTAGGGTACAATTTGTACAGTAAGGATGGATTGCACCTGAATGACATGGGTGCAGGTGTTTTGGGGGAAAGGATAGTAGCACGCTTAGAGAACCTTTTAAACTAGGCAAAGGGGGGGAGGGTCAGTTAGAACAAAATAGAACAGAGAGATCAGTCTGTGAATATGTCACTCCCTTAATATCTCAAGGAAGGGATGACTTAAGAAATGTCTCATTAGAAAGTATAGAGGAAAGCACACCAAGTAGCAGCAGAAAGCACATGAAAATTAAATGTATAACAACAAATGCAAGAAGCATGACAGGTAAAATGGGGGAGCTGACGCTCTTAGTTGCAGAAGAGGACTATGATGTTATCAGTATAACTGAAACTTGGTGGGATGATTCACATGACTGGGCAGTTAACTTAGAGGGGTATACATTATTTAGGAGGGACAGGAATAATAAAATGGGTGGAGGAATCTGCATGTATATTAAACCTAACCTTAAACCTACAATAAGGGAAGATATTTATGATACAAGTGACAATGTAGAGACCCTGTGGGTTGAAATAAAGAGTGGGGGGAAAATTCCTAAAAAAAATATTACTAGGAACATGCTACAAGCCTCCCAACATTAGTGACCCAGAGGAAACTCAATTACTTATCCAAATAGGTAAGGCTGCTAATAACAGTGCTGTAATTATGGGAGATTTTAACTACCCTGATATAAACTGGGGCAATGAAACTAGTAATTCAGCTAAAGGGGATAGATTTTTAAATGTTCTCAGGGATAACTTCTTGTCACAATTAATAGAGGAGCCAACTAGGAGTAAAGCTATATTGGATTTAGTGCTATCAAACAATACAGATATAATATCAAACATAGAAGTTAAAGAACATTTTGGTAACAGTGATCATAACATGGTCACATTTGAAATCTCTTTTCATATGCAGTGTTTTAAAGGTTTAACTAAGACTTTTAATTTCAAGAAAGCAAAATTCAACGATTTAAGGAAATCATTAAATAATATAAATTGGGACAATGTATTTTCTAATAAAAATACAGAGGATAAATGGATAATATTTAAAAATTTGTTAAATAAATATACATATCAACACATACCATATGGTTATAAAAATAAAACAAAAAAAAACAAAGCCGTTATGGCTAAATAAAAATGTGTTAAGAGAAATTAGGAAAAAACGTAGGGCATTTAAATTATTAAAAGAAAATAGTACAGACTCAACATACAATATTTATAAGGAATGTAACAAAGCATGCAAAAAAGCAATCAAATTAGGCAAAATTGAAAATGAAAAATTAATTGCCAAGGATTCTAAGTCTAACCCTATAAGGTTCTTTAAGTACATAAGTAGCAAAAAATCTAAGAAAGATAATATAGGTACATTAAAATGCGTGGAGGGTAGCATGATAAATAATGACAGGGAGAAGGCTGAGGTACTAAATCAGTTTTTTTCTTCAGTATGCACAAGAGAGGAACCATTGAATGATACTTTGGAACAGAATAGAACATACCAGTCCATACCACTAACTGGGTTTTGTTTAGAGGATATCAGGAAAAAACTGGAAAATATTAAGGTAAATAAAACTCCAGGCCCAGATGGAATACACCCAAGGGTGTTAAGGGAACTTAGCACTGTTAAAGACAAACCTTTACTCTTAATTTTTCAAGACTCATTATCCTCAGGCATGGTACCCCAGGATTGGCGTAAAGCTGATGTGGTGCCACTCTTCAAAAAGGGAAGCAGGGATGATTCAGGAAGCTATACCAGTTAGTCTGACATCAATAGTGGGGAAGATATTTGAAGGGATTATAAGGGATTATATTGATGAGTATATTCGTGTAAACAAGATTATGAGTTCTAATCAGCATGGCTTTAGGAGAAATAGATCATGTCAAACTAATCTAATTAGATTCTACGAGGAAGTAAGTAAAAATATAGATAAAGGGGAATCAGTTGATGTGATATACTTAGATTTTGCAAAGGCATTTGATACAGTACCACATGAGAGATTAATGCACAAAATTAAGGGACTGGGAATAGCTGAAAATGTTAGCTCATGGATAAATAACTGGATAAAAGATAGGGAGCAACAAGTAGTAGTAAATGGATAATACTCAGATTGGACAAAGGTAATCAGTGGTGTCCCCCAGGGATCAGTACTGGGCCCTGTTCTTTTTAATATTTTTATAAATGACTTGGAGCAAGGATTAAATAGCGACATCTCTATTTTTGCAGATGATACTAAGTTAAGTAAGGTCATTAGATCAGAGCAGGACGAACTCTCTTTACAAAGGGATTTGCTAAAATTAGAACTATGGGCAAGTGAATGGAAAATGAGATTTAATACAGAAAAATGCAAGGTTCTACATTTTGGAAGTAAAAATAAGCAGGCTACGTATTTTTTAAATGGGACAAGACTTAGCCAAACACAGGAGGAAAGGGATTTGGGAGTAGTAATACATAACAAGCTAAAGATGGGTGCACAATGCAGGGCAGCAGCTTCAAAGGCGAATAAGATACTAGCATGAATTAAAAGAGGCATTGATTCAAGGGAGGAAAGCATAATTCTGTCATTATATAAAGCCCTGGTAAGACCTCACCTTGAGTTTGGAGTGCAGTTCTGGGGACAGATTGCTAAAAAAGATATTACAGAACTAGAAAAAGTTCAGAGAAGGGCCACAAAGCTAATAAGGGGATTGGAGAAATGAACCTATGAGGAGAGGCTAGCCAAACTGGGTCTGTTTTCTTTCGAAAAAAGGCGCTTGAGAGGTGACATGATTACTTTATATAAATATATTTAAGGCCCATATACAGAGATGGCAGAAGCTCTGTTTATTCCAAGAAAATTGTTTCGGACAAGAGGTCATAATTTAAGGTTGGAGGAAAGGAGATTTAATCTCCTGCAACGGAAACGTTTTTTTCACTGTAAGAGCAATAAAATTGTGGAACTCATTACCAAAGGAGGTAGTGAATGCCAATACCATAGATATATTTAAAAATAGTCTGGATAAATTTCTGTATATAAACAAAATTAATGGATATGATTGCTAGTATTAAATGGGTCACATTTTAATGAGGTTATTTAAGCTTAACTGGAGCTTTTTGAAAGTATTTTAGATTTGTATAGGTTGAACTCGATGGACTTCAGTCTTTTTTCAACCTTATCTACTATGTAACTATGTTACAAATTTTCACAGACTTCTTTGCTCATATTTATCAAGGGTGCCAATATTAGCGGAAGGCACTGTATATATAAATATATATTTAATAATAATTAATAATAATTTTTCTGAAGGACATAGGAATGTAAAATATGCATATTGCACTTTGTGTTTCGTGCTTTAGGTCTAACACGGTGTTGTGTTAGCGCACATGAAAACAGTTATCTTAAGGCACTTTTTAAAAATATTAAATATACAGGTGAAACTCGAAAAATTAGAATATCGTGCAAAAGTTAATTTATTTCACTAATGCAACTTAAAAGGTAAAACTAATATATGAGATAGACTCATTACATCCAAAGCAAGATAGTTCAAGCTGTGATTTGTCATAATTGTGATGATTATGGCTTAGCTCATGAAAACCCCAAATCCACAATCTCCGAAAATTAAAATATACATGCAATCAATAAAACAAGGATTGTACATAGAAAAAATTGGACCTCTGAAAAGTATAAGCATGCATACTGTATGTACTCAGTACTTGGTTTGGGCCCCTTTTGCAGCAATTACTGCGTGGCATGAAAGCTATCAGCCTGTGGCACTGCTGAGGTGTTATGGAAGACCAGGATGCTTCAATAGCGGCCATCAGCTCTTCTGCATTGTTCGGTCTCATGTCTCTCATCTTTCTCTTGGCAATGCCCCATAGATTCTCTATGGGGTTCAGGTCAGGCGAGTTTGCTGGCCAATCAAGCACAATAATCCCATGGTCATTGAACCAGGTTTTGGTGCTTTTGGCAGAGTGTGCAGGTGCCAAGTCCTGCTGGAAAATGAAGTCAGCATCCCCATAGAGCTCGTCTGTGGAAGGACACATGAAGTGCTCCAAAATCTCCTTGTAGACGGTTGCGTTGACCATGGACTTAATGAAGCACAGTGGACCAACACCAGCAGATGACATGGCTCCCCAAATCAACACAGACTGTGGAAACTTCACCCTGGACTTCAAGCAACTTGCAGTGTGTGCCTCTCCATTCTTCCTCCCTACTCTGGGTCCTTGGTTTCCAAATGAGATGTAAAATTTGCTCTCATCAGAAAAGAGGACTTTGGACCACTGAGCAACAGACCAGGTCTGTTTTTCTTTAGCCCAGGTAAGATGCTTCTGATGTTGTTTGTTGTTCAGAAGTGGCTTGACAAGAGGAATACGACATTTAAAGCCCATATCCAGGATCCATCAGTGTGTGGTGGCTTTTGATGCACTGACTCCAGCCTCAGTCCACTCCTTGTGAAAGTCCCCAACACTTTTGAATGACCTTTTCCTGACAATCCTTTCCAGGCTGCGGTCATCCCTGCTTCTTATGCACCTTTTTTCTTCCACATTTTCCCTTCCACATAAAGTTCTATTAATGTGCTTTCATACAGCACTTTGAGAACATCCAACTTATTTTGCAATTACCTTTTGAGGCTTTCCCTCTTCATGGAGCGTGTCAATCATGTTTTTCTGCACAACTGTCAGGTCAGCAGTCTTTCCCATGATTGTGATTCCTACTGAACCAGACTGAGAGACCATTTAAAGGCTCAGGAACCTTTTGCAGGTGTTATGGCTTAATTAGCTGATTAGAGTGGGACACTTTGAGCCTAGAATATTGCACCTTTTCACAATATTCTAATTTTCAGAGATTGTGGATTTGGCTTTTTTATGAGCTGTAAGCCATAATCAGCACAAATATGACAAATCACGACTTGAACTATCTTGCTTTGCATGTAATGAGTCTATCTCATATATTAGTTTCACTTTTTAAGTTGCATTAGTGAAATAAATTAACTTTTGCACGATATTCTAATTTTTCAAATTTCACCTGTAAAATATTAAAAAAATAATCGGCCAGATTACGAGTTTTGCGGTAAGAGGGGTGCGATGCTAACTTGCACGTTATTGTCACCGCTCACTTACCTACAGCGCAGGTATTACAGGTTTTCCTAAACCCGGCGTTATCAGGCAAGAAGTGAGCATAGAGCAAAATTGTGCTCCACACCCCACAATACCGGCGCTGCTTAAGTCAGCGGTGAGCTGGTTGTACTTGCTCGTGCACGATTTCCCCATAGACATCAATGGGGAGAGCCAGCTGAGAAAAAGTCTAACACCTGCAATAAAGCAGCGTAAAGCTCAGTAACGCAGCCCCATTGATTCCTATGGGGAAACTAAATTTATGTTTACACCTAACACCCTAACATGAACCCCCGAGTCTAAACACCCCTTATCTTACACTTATTAACCCCTAATCTGCCGCTCCCGACATCGCCGACACCTACATTATACTTATTAACCCCTAATCTGCTGCTCCGGACATCTCCTCCACTATAATAAACATATTAACCCCTAAACCGCCACACTCCTGCATTGCAAACATTAGTAAAATATTACTATTAATCTGCCACCCCCAATGTCGCCGCCACTATACTAAAGTTATTAACCCCTAAACCTAAGTCTAACCCTACCCTAACACCCCCTAACTTAAATATAATTAAAATAAATCTAAATAAAATTTACTATTAATAACTAAATCATTCCTATTTAAAACTAAATACTTACCTGTAAAATAAACCCTAAACTAGCTACAATATAACTAATAGTTACATTGTATCTGGCTTATGGTTTATTTTTATTTTACAGGCAAATTTGTATTTATTTTAACTAGGTAGAATAGTTACTAAATAGTTATTAACTATTTAATAACTACCTAGCTAAAATAAATACAAATTTACCTGTAAAATAAAACCCAACCTAAGTTACACTAACACCTTACACTACACTACAATTAAATAAATTACCTAAATTAAATACAATTAACTAAATTAAATACAATTACCTAAATTACAAAAAAAACACTAAATTACACAAAATAAAAAACAAATTACAAGATATTTAAACTAATTACACCTAATTTAATAGCCCTATCAACATAAAAAAGCCCCCCCCCAAAAAATAAAAAATAAAAAAAACCCTAGCCTAAACTAAATTACTAATGGCCTTTAAAAGGGCCTTTTGTGGGGAATTGCCCCAAAGAAATCAGCTCTTTTACCTGTAAAAAAAATACAAACAACCCCCCAACAGTAAAACCCACCACCCACACAACCAACCCCCCAAATAAAAACCTAACTAAAAAAACCTAAGCTCCCCATTGCTTAAAAGGGCATTTAGCTCTATTGCAGCCCAAAGCCCTAACCTTAAAATAAACCCACCTAATAAACCCTTAAAAAAACCTATCACTAACCCCTGAAGATCCACTTACAGTTTTAAAGAGCCGACATCCATCCTCAACGCAGCTGGAAGAAGTCCTCAGCAAAGCGGCAAGAAGTCCTCAATGAAGCCGGGAGAAGTCTTCATCCAAGCAGGGAGAAGTGGTCCTCCAGACGGGCAGATGTCTTCATCCAGACGGCATCTTCTATCTTCATCCATTCGGCACGGAGGAGGTCCATCTTCAAGACATCCGGCGCAGAGCATCCTCTTCTGCCGATGACTAACTGACGAATGAAGGTTCCTTTAAGTGACGTCATCCAAGATGACGTCCCTTAGATTCCGATTGGCTGATAGAATTCTATCAGCCAATCGGAATTAAGGTTGAAAAAATCCTATTGGCTGATGCAACAATTGGCTGATGCAAATTGGAACAGCCAATAGAATGCAAGCTCAACCCTTTTGTTCCAATCAGTCAGAATGCAAGCTCAATCCTATTGGCTGATTGCATCAGCCAATAGGATGTTTTCAACCTTAATTCCGATTGGCTGATAGAATTCTATCAGCCAATCGGGATTGAAGGGACGCCATCTTGGATGACATCATTTAAAGGAACCTTCATTCGTCGGGTATTCGTCGGCAGAAGAGGATGCTCCGCGCCGGATGTCTTGAAGATGGACCCGCTCCATGCCGGATGGATGAAGATAGAAGATGCCGTCTGGATGAAGACATCTGCCCCTCTGGAGGACCACTTCTCCCGGCTTGGATGAAGACTTCTCCTGGCTTCTTTGAGGACTTCTTGCCGCTTCACTGAGGACTTCTCCCGGCTTCATTGAGGATGGATGTAGGCTCTTCAAAACTGTAAGTGGATCTTCAGGGGTTAGTGTTAGGTTTTTTTTAAGGGTTTATTGGGTGGGTTTTATTTTTAGGGTAGGGCTTTGGGCTGCAATAGAGCTAAATGCCCTTTAAGGGCAATGCCCATCCAAATGCCCTTTTCAGGGCAATGGGGAGCTTAGTTTTTTTTAGTTAGGCTTTTATTTGGGGGGTTGGTTGTGTGGGTGGTGGGTTTTTCTGTTGGGGGGTTGTTTGCATTTTTTTTTTACAGGTAAAAGAGCTGATTTCTTTGTGGCAATGCACTGCAAAAGGCCCTTTTAATGGCCATTGGTAATTTAGTTTAGGCTATGGGTTTTTTCTATTTTGGTTTTTTTTTTATTTTATTTTGATAGAGCTATTAGATTGGGTTTAATTAGTTTAAATATCTTGTAATATGTTTTTTTTATTTTGTGTAATTTAGTGAGGGTTTTTTGTAATTTAGGTAATTGTATTTAATTTAGTTAATTGTATTTAATTTAGGTAATTTATTTAATTGTAGTGTAGTGTTAGGTGTTAGTGTAACTTAGGTTAGGTTTTATTTTACAGGTAAATTTGTATTTATTTTAGCTAGGTAGTTATTAAATAGTTAATAACTATTTAGTAGCTATTCTACCTAGTTAAAATAAATACAAACTTGCCTGTAAAATAAAAATAAACCCTAAGCTAGCTACAATGTAACTATTAGTTATATTGTAGCTAGTTTAGGGTTTATTTTAAAAGGTAAGTATTTAGTTTTAAATAGGAATTATTTAGTTATTAATAGTAGGTTTTATTTAGATTTATTTTAATTATATTTAAGTTAGGGGGTGTTAGAGTTAGATAAATGTGCCATATGTCTTATCCCATTATCACTATAGTATAATTAAACACATATTGGGGTCACTATCAACACTAGATAATCCACATTTATACACATTTAAATTATTTAAATTATTAACACTAAGTCACTTAGGTATTGGATTATAAACAATTTAAATATTTATATATAGGAGAGTTATATAATAAGAGGAGCACTTACAAGAATATAAGCACCATATGCCATATTGTATTTAGAA
This sequence comes from Bombina bombina, assembly GCF_027579735.1. Lineage (NCBI taxonomy): Eukaryota > Metazoa > Chordata > Amphibia > Anura > Bombinatoridae > Bombina > Bombina bombina. The sequence continues at coordinate 309,090,841 of NC_069502.1, read as the reverse complement.
GAAGGTGTATTTATTTTTTAATATATTATTTATTTTCACCCACTTTCTTATTAAATAATTTGGAAGATTTAGTTTAGTCTCTAATTAGGCATTAGCCCTTTATAAGACAAGAATTCCACTCAATAATTCTCACACAATTTACATATAGTATCGAGCCAATATTGTACATATGGCACATTTATCTAATTATTATTTTTTAATATACATTGCTTACTGTTTACTAAATACTAATAATCACTGGCAGACCAAAATTTTATATCTATTAAATATAGGTAGTCTCTGATTATAACACTTTTATCGTTATAATATTATCCACTGAACGATTAGATATATTAATACCCTGAGATGAAACACAGACACCGGCTATCTATAGTTAAAGGATATTATTATCCTATTAGTCAACATCTTCTTATTATTTCTAGTGCCGTGCTGAATAAGTCTTATTGTACTTATATTAACGTAAGTGGCTGGAACACAGCCAATCATTACATCCAGCCAAAAGCTACACAGACCTATCAGGTGATAGCTTCTAAATTGCGCTTTAGTGTTGAGCCAAATGAGTCATATGTTTTCTATGGCTACACTACTGACATGCGCATTAGCGCTAGACGCACAGCATTTAGAAATTCTAACAGCGATTTATAACAAAACAAAGCCAATAACTGAATGGGTCTTAATATGAGTGGCCGTAACAGAGCCAATTATTACATTGAGTCAAAGAGATATACTGACCTATCAGGTTACAGCTCCTCACTTGAACCGAATGAGTCATATGGTTCCTATGGTTACACTACTGACATGCGCATTTGCGCTAGATGCACGCCATCCAAAAACTCTAATGGTGACTTGTAATAACACAAAGTAAGTGATCCGGTTTAGAATTAACCTAACAATTTTGTATTGATATGATATAATAATCAGTAGGAGCAGTTCGGATTATGAAATTGAAAGGTATAAACATGTGAAATTTTTATGCTGGATAATATATGACTTTACTTGTAAAATAAATTGAAAAGATAAACAGAGAAAAAGTACTAACTTGTAATTAGGGATCCAAATGGGGCATTATATGAATAAGTAGCTATATATAAAAAGAAATAGCTAAATAAGAAACTTGATAGAAACAACTAAGGTGTTTAATATACAGTTTTTCTGCTTACATGTGTTATATAAATTGATTTTAGATCTTACTAAACTATCTATTACAAGTTAAGAGGGATATCTGTTTTCTACATATATACAAAAAAGATATGGAAACTGTGGTTATATGTAATTGTATAAATTGGCTTAGGCCTAGATTTGGAGTTTGGCGGTAAAAGGGCTGTTAACGCTCCGCAGGCTTTTTTCTGGCCGCACCATAAATTTAACTCTGGTATCGAGAGTTTAAACAAATGCTGCGTTAGGCTCCAAAAAAGGAGCGTAGAGCATTTTTACCGCAAATGCAACTCTCGATACCAGAGTTGCTTACGGACGCGGCCAGCCTCAAAAACGTGCTCGTGCACGATTTTCCCATAGGAAACAATGGGGCTGTTTGAGCTGAAAAAAAACCTAACACCTGCAAAAAAGCAGCGTTCAGCTCCTAACGCAGCCCCATTGTTTCCTATGGGGAAACACTTCCTACGTCTGCACCTAGCACTCTAACATGTACCCCGAGTCTAAACACCCCTAACCTTACACTTATTAACCCCTAATCTGCCGCCCCGCTATCGCTGACCCCTGCATATTTTTTTAACCCCTAATCTGCCGCTCCGTAAACCGCCGCAACCTACGTTATCCCTATGTACCCCTAATCTGCTGCCCTAACATCGCCGACCCCTATATTATATTTATTAACCCCTAATCTGCCCCCCACAACGTCGCCGACACCTGCCTACACTTATTAACTCCTAATCTGCCGAGCGGACCTGAGCGCTACTATAATAAAGTTATTAACCCCTAATCCGCCTCACTAACCCTATCATAAATAGTATTAACCCCTAATCTGCCCTCCCTAACATCGCCGACACCTACCTTCAATTATTAACCCCTAATCTGCCGACCGGAGCTCACCGCTACTATAATAAATGTATTAACCCCTAAAGCTAAGTCTAACCCTAATACTAACACCCCCCTAAGTTAAATATAATTTACATCTAACGAAATAAATTAACTCTTATTAAATAACTTATTCCTATTTAAAGCTAAATACTTACCTGTAAAATAAATCCTAATATAGCTACAATATAAATTATAATTACATTATAGCTATTTTAGGATTAATATTTATTTTACAGGCAACTTTTTAATTATTTTAACCAGGTACAATAGCTATTAAATAGTTAAGAACTATTTAATAGTTACCTAGTTAAAATAATAACAAATTTACCTGTAAAATAAATCCTAACCTAAGATATAATTAAACCTAACACTACCCTATCAATAAATTAATTAAATAAACTACCTACAATTACCTACAATTAACCTAACACTACACTATCAATAAATTAATTAAACACAATTCCTACAAATAAATACAATTAAATAAACTAGCTAAAGTACAAAAAATAAAAAAGAACTAAGTTACAAAAAATAATAAAATATTTACAAACATAAGAAAAATATTACAACAATTTCAAACTAATTACACCTACTCTAAGCCCCCTAATAAAATAACAAAGCCCCCCAAAATAAAAAATTCCCTACCCTATTCTAAATTTAAAAAGTTACAAGCTCTTTTACCTTACCAGCCCTGAACAGGGCCCTTTGCGGGGCATGCCCCAAGGATTTCAGCTCTTTTGCCTGTAAAAAAAAACATACCATACCCCCCCCCAACATTACAACCCACCACCCACATACCCCTAATCTAACCCAAACCCCCCTTAAATAAACCTAACACTAAGCCCCTGAAGATCTTCCTACCTTGTCTTCACCATACCAGGTTCACCGATCCGTCCTGTCTCCAACATCTTCATCCAACCCAAGCGGGTGTTGGCGATCCATCATCCGGTGCTGAAGAGGTCCAGAAGAGGCTCCAAAGTCTTCCTCCTATCCGGCAAGAAGAGGACATCCGGACCGGCAAACATCTTCTCCAAGCGGCATCTTCAATCTTCTTCCATCCGGTGCGGAGCGGGTCCATCTTGAAGCAGGCGACGCGGATCCATCCTCTTCTTCCGTTGTCTCCCGACGAATGACGGTTCCTTTAAGGGACGTCATCCAAGATGGCGTCCCTCGAATTCCGATTGGCTGATAGGATTCTATCAGCCAATCGGAATTAAGGTAGGAATTTTCTGATTGGCTGATGGAATCAGCCAATCAGAATCAAGTTCAATCCGATTGGCTGATCCAATCAGCCAATCAGATTGAGCTCGCATTCTATTGGCTGTTCCGATCAGCCAATAGAATGCAAGCTCAATCTGATTGGCTGATTGGATCAGCCAATCGGATTGAACTTGATTCTGATTGGCTGATTCCATCAGCCAATCAGAAAATTCCTACCTTAATTCCGATTGGCTGATAGAATCCTATCAGCCAATCGGAATTTGAGGGACGCCATCTTGGATGACGTCCCTTAAAGGAACCGTCATTCGTCGGGAGACAACGGAAGAAGAGGATGGATCCGTGTCGCCTGCTTCAAGATGGACCCGCTCCGCACCGGATGGAAGAAGATTGAAGATGCCGCTTGGAGAAGATGTTTGCCGGTCCGGATGTCCTCTTCTTGCCGGATAGGAGGAAGACTTTGGAGCCTCTTCTGGACCTCTTCAGCACCGGATGATGGATCGCCAACCCCCGCTTGGGTTGGATGAAGATGTTGGAGCCAGGACGGATCGGTGAACCTGGTATGGTGAAGACAAGGTAGGAAGATCTTCAGGGGCTTAGTGTTAGGTTTATTTAAGGGGGGTTTGGGTTAGATTAGGGGTATGTGGGTGGTGGGTTGTAATGTTGGGGGGGGGTATGGTATGTTTTTTTTTACAGGCAAAAGAGCTGAAATCCTTGGGGCATGCCCCGCAAAGGGCCCTGTTCAGGGCTGGTAAGGTAAAAGAGCTTGTAACTTTTTTAATTTAGAATAGGGTAGGGAATTTTTTATTTTGGGGGGCTTTGTTATTTTATTAGGGGGCTTAGAGTAGGTGTAATTAGTTTAAAATTGTTGTAATATTTTTCTTATGTTTGTAAATATTTTATTATTTTTTGTAACTTAGTTCTTTTTTATTTTTTGTACTTTAGCTAGTTTATTTAATTGTATTTATTTGTAGGAATTGTGTTTAATTAATTTATTGATAGTGTAGTGTTAGGTTAATTGTAGGTAATTGTAGGTAGTTTATTTAATTATTTTATTGATAGGGTAGTGTTAGGTTTAATTATATCTTAGGTTAGGATTTATTTTACAGGTAAATTTGTTATTATTTTAACTAGGTAACTATTAAATAGTTCTTAACTATTTAATAGCTATTGTACCTGGTTAAAATAATTAAAAAGTTGCCTGTAAAATAAATATTAATCCTAAAATAGCTATAATATAATTATAATTTATATTGTAGCTATATTAGGATTTATTTTACAGGTAAGTATTTAGCTTTAAATAGGAATCATTTATTTAATAAGAGTTAATTAATTTCGTTAGATGTAAATTATATTTAAGTTAGGGGGGTGTTAGTGTTAGGGTTAGACTTAGCTTTAGGGGTTAATCAATTTATTAGAATAGCGGTGAGCTCCGGTCGTCAGATTAGGGGTTAATAATTGAAGTTAGGTGTCGGCGATGTTAGGGAGGGCAGATTAGGGGTTAATACTATTTATGATAGGGTTAGTGAGGCGGGTTAGGGGTTAATAACTTTATTATAGTAGCGCTCAGGTCCGCTCGGCAGATTAGGGGTTAATAAGTGTAGGCAGGTGTCGGCGACGTTGAGGGGGGCAGATTAGGGGTTAATAAATATAATATAGGGGTCGGCGGTGTTAGGGGTAGCAGATTAGGGGTACATAGGGATAACGTAGGTGGCGGCGCTTTGCGGTCGGAAGATTAGGGGTTAATTATTTTAAGTAGTTGGCGGCGACGTTGTGGGGGGCAGGTTAGGGGTTAATAAATGTAATACAGGGGTCGGCGGGGTTAGGGGCAGCAGATTAGGGGTACATAAGTATAACGTAGGTGGCGGTCGGCAGATTAGGGGTTAAAAATTTTAATCGAGTGGCGGCGATGTGGGGGGAGCTCGGTTTAGGGGTACATAGGTAGTTTATGGGTGTTAGTGTACTTTAGGGTACAGTAGTTAAGAGCTTTATGAACCGGCGTTAGCCAGAAAGCTCTTAACTCCTGCTATTTTCAGGCGGCTGGAATTTTGTCGTTAGAGCTCTAACGCTCACTTCAGAAACGACTCTAAATACCGGCGTTAGAAAGATCCCATTGAAAAGATAGGATACGCAAATGGCGTAGGGGGATCTGCGGTATGGAAAAGTCGCGGCTGAAAAGTGAGCGTTAGACCCTTTAATCACTGACTCCAAATACCAGCGGGCGGCCAAAACCAGCGTTAGGAGCCTCTAACGCTGGTTTTGACGGCTACCGCCGAACTCCAAATCTAGGCCTTAGGATTTTTTGAGTATTATTTGTTATAATGTGTATTTATTATTTACTTTTGTTTAATATAAAACATACAAATTGGGTTGACCTATGCTGTCAAAACAGATTTGTAACTAGGATACCTATGATGTCATAGATCACACCCACTACAAGTGATATCAATTATGTTAATTGGTTTGGTTAGGTATATGTAGCAAGTGTTTGGAAATCATTTTATTATGCCTGAGGAAACAGTCTGTGACTGAGAAACGTGTCGCTGTATTTTAATTTATGTCAGTAAAGTTTAATACTTTTTTAACTCAAACACTTGCTACTGTGTTTTACTTGGATCTACACATGGTCCATTGGACCTCTGCTGTCAGCCTCCTGTGGAAGCCTTGATACAGTCTGTTGGGTGACTACATTGACCCCATCCTGTCTGATTAGCATCAATGGAGATGCTTTACTTTTTATGAGTATATATCTTACCACACACACCATTGCTCCTGGTATAAGACTGTACTAGGCCATATAGGCACCTTTGTGTCCCCTTGTGTTTTACTACAGAATATCCATCTTCACCCCAAGAGGTCGGTCTGCTGGGTGACTGTTATAGATCCCAGACTGCTCCCACTGCACTAATTGGAGTGCTTCCAAGATTGTGAGTTTGATAGAATACAATCTGATAGTCTAACTCTGTGGATCAAACAATATTGGGCCATGTGGCGCATCTGTCTTCTCTTCTGTTTATAGATTAGGGGTTAATGATATTTAACTAGTGTTTGCGAGGTGGGAGTGCGGCAGTTTAGGGGTTAATATGTTTATTCTAGAGGCGGCAATGTCGGGAGAGGCAGATTAGGAGTTAATAATTTTATTTTAGTGTTTGCGATGCGGGAGGGCCTTGGTTTAGGGGTTAATAGGTAGTTTATGGGTGTTAGTGTACTTTTTAGCACTTTAGTTATGATTTTTATGCTACAGCTTTGTAGTGTAAAACTCATAACTACTGACTTTAGAATGCGTTACGAATCTTGCGGGATAGGCTGAACCGCTCACTTTTTGGCCTAAAAAAAAACTTGTAATACCGGCGCAATGGAAGTCCCATTGAAAAAAGACTTTATGAAAATTGCGTAAGTTAATTTGCAGTACGGTCAAAAATGTGTGCGGGACAGGCGTACCTACAAGACTCGTAATAGCAGAGGTAGTGAAAAAGCAGCATTATGAGCCTTAACGCTGTTTTTTTACTCATATCGCAAAACTCGTAATCTAGCCGAATAATTGTTAAAAATTATTATAAATACTGTAAAAAATTCTAAATAATCCATAATACATACATATATATATATATATATATATATATATATATATATATATATATATATATATATATATATATATATATATATATATATATATATATATATATATATATGGTAATATTTTATATTTAACATTTCAATAACCAAGCACGATACACATATTTTACACTCTTCACATTGAATTTTGTTTTTAATTTTTGTAATTAATCATGATCTGACAATGTTAATGTAAAATTGATAAGTATCTATACCGATATAGGAGTAGATATACAGGTGTAGGTATATACAGATACATATAGAAATATGTATTTAAAATGAAAAAAATATTGTTGTATGTGAAGAACATGAGAATGTAAAATATTAACAAATACTGCTGGGTAAGCGCGCAAGCGAAAAGTGTTTTTCTTTTTCGCTCTCCATTGAAGTCTGTTGTGCAAATGCGCTAGCGGGGTTATAATATCCAAAGTCCTGATGTTAGTGCATGCAAACTTTTTACTTTCAATATGTAATGTGTGCTACCCATCAAACGCTAAAGGACGCTTCTAGCGAATTTGAAACTCGAGTGGGAGCACTAAATAGTGCGCCACTTGTAACCTTGCCCTTTGTATTTAATCAATAACATATAAACGGTTGTAGTTTGTACATTAAGAAAGGGCACGCTCTACTTTTTCAATGTGTCTAAAAACAAAAACACTTCAGATCAAAGTATATTTTGTATATTTTTGTATATTATTATTTTATAAATTATCTGAATTTTAGTTAATAAATGATAATATATCCCTTCCTTGAGACAATGTGCCAATTATATAATGTCTCTCTCATATATGAGCAGTACATGATTCTTTCCTTTACTAATGTGAAATGTGACAATCTAATCATAAATGGTGCTGGGTAACAAATGATATTTAGATGGAAATACAGCTGGTGATCTGTCCAGTAAATCTGATCAGCACTGAAAACTGTGAAAGGTGAAAACTGAGAACTACAGGATTGTGATATATTGCAACACAATCTTGCAAAAACACATAACTAATAAAAGTAAAGACATAATAATATTTATTAAAACATTTGCTTCTTAATAAAAACATATTTTATGACTACACTAGAAAATATCATCTTTTGTTATTGTGGAAATAACCTTGAGAGTTAAAATATATTAAATTAATATTTATAGTCCTCATTTGCTCATTTCAAAGATGACAACCATTGCTGAAGCAAACTATGTGTGACGTTTCTTCCAGAAAAGAATTACATACATTTACAGTTGCCACAGGATATCTCCATATTAATCAGCCACTGTCTAAAAATACTGAGACATTGTCTTATTATGACATTGTGCAAACACATCAACCAACACTATTGTAGTTTTCCCTTAGAGAAACAATTTTCTGTAGTAAAAGTGTACTTTTTACATGTATAAAAAAAAAAAAATGTTAGGAATACATATAAAAATAAAATATATTCATAGCTCAGTAGTAAAAATAATTAATATCCCCATCATACTTTGAAATATAAAGATATCATGGAATTGCTTTAATATTTGCTATATTTTAGTAACAAAATATGGATCAAAAAATGTAATACAACTGCACTATATTAATGGAGAGATATATAGCAAGTGGTAAACTAGTGGTTAGAAGAAGCTAGGCTTACAAACACAAATAAAAAAATTATTAATTAATAAATTTACCATACCTATCCTAATAATAAAAACTGTGGGCTGTATCTAGCAACCTTTTTAACCAATGGATTCCAATATTTTGCACAGTAAGCACCTAGACATTTCAGTTATGGTGCTATAGAATAACACTAGCCAAGTCTAAACATTTTTTAAACACATTAACACTGTGTTTGTTGCAATTGCTTTTTCATAGCCAAACTCCAAGAACCAATCCAGGTTTTAGTTTACAGAAAACAAGGCCCAGGGGACAGCAAAGTATAATCAGGGGCTTGTGCTATGTTAAATGCGGACTGCGTATTTGCTGCAAAGCTGGGCGGACAAGGTTCATGAAAGCAAACCTTGTCCACCCACCACTTGTTAAAGGTTAAGCCTGAAACGATGGGCGTAGAATGCAGCATCCGCTGCTTAATAAACTACCGCTTTGCTTTGATTGGTTCTAGTTTATAGAAGAACATGAATACTTTTGCTAGAAGGTTGTTACATGCTGCTCCCTTCAGTGAAGAGTATTATGTTTGACAATAAACAGTGACTATATATTGTATATCGTATGTTTTATTTATTAAAAATGTATTGTTTTAATTAGGATTCAATTAGATTTCTGCATTTGATTCATCCGTAACAGGAGGCTTAACACGCTCGGCTCCCAGGACCTGCACTAAAGTTAGAGCATTAAGCCTACTGTTAGCGTGGCAGGGGCTCTGGCAAGAAAAGGATCAGGTTAGCGCGCTCTCCAGAGAGTGTTGTGCTAAGTATTGTAGCTACAGGTGAACTTTTCACCTGTAGCTTTAAAACATTTATATTTGTTTTAAGGAAAAATAATGTAAATGTTTAACTAAAATTCTGTATTTGTTTCATTTTAAACTAAATGAATACCGAATAGTGCAGCCACCGAATATTCTGGAAAACAAATTACCCTGAATATTCAGAACAAAAATTTCATCCGAAACGATAATTTCTCAATTGCACGTTATTCAGATTTGGCCATTACCACTGGTTTAGTGGCTGTCGTGCTCTGAAGTTACTTCCTGTGAATGGTCCTAACCTCACTAAGAAGCAAAGGAGGGTTAGCACTGCAAGCTCTGGATTACAAGAAAAAGTTAAGAGTGGGAATTAGGGCATCTGCTGAAGGAATGTACGCTAAGATTAAAGTGATACATCCTCATGTGGCTATTAAAGGGATGTTGAACAGTCTGTTTCATTGGTGTAATAAAAAAAACATTAAGCAATGGGTTATACTTAATAGAAATCATTGCAATGTGTATTGTTCATCATTTCAAAAGGATTTTACCTTTTTTTCTTTATTTTAGCTTTATTTGTGAAGGGTCTATTACTTCTTGTCACAGCCCTACAAGGAGGCTGGGGCATCTTCAGGAAGAAATAATTCAAAATTTTCCAGCTTCCAGGTAATCAGTAAAAGACCTTTATTTCTTCAAGCAGGGTCCATCAGAAAAAACAACGTTTCAAACCTACAATAGGTTCTTAGTCATGTCATGTCTTAGGACATGACTAACCTTTCAATCCTACTAAGAACCTATTGTAGGTTTAAAATGTTGTTTTTTTTCTGATGGACACTGCTTGAAGAAATAAAGGTATTTTTACTGATTACCTGGAGGCTGGAAAATTTAGATTTTTTTCAGTGTTATAGGACCTGGCTAGTCCTTTTTCTGTGCCCCACTTTGGAGAGAGTGCTGTCTTCCCCTGTGGCATCTTCAGGAAGGAAAGTTTAACTTGATGTCATAAAACTTCTAGAGTAACTTGAGCTGGTTTATTATTCAGATAATGCTAGAGAGGCAGTAAGTCTGTTTTGCTCAGAAGTGGCAGAATGCAACTTAAAGTGATGGTAAATCTGAGCATTTAACAAATGCTAGGATTTACCATCACTTAAAATAAAGTTGAGTTTAAGTGATCAATTATTAAAAAAATGGGTGCTAAACTCACCGTGACTTTGCCACTGCACCTCACTAATCTCAGCAGGTCCATCCGCCCAAGGCACAGCATTCTCCTTCAATAAAGTGACATTTGCACTGCTAAACTAATAGCCGTGCGTGTCATCAGACAGTGTTCTGTATGATAAATGTTCATTTATCATCACTTTAAGGTCCAAAAATGTTTGCTCCCTTATTTAGTTGTGAGTAGGGCTCCTATAAGAAATTCTAAGTGTTCAAGTTGTTTGCTGTTTTTTTTTTACACAATGTGTTTCTTTTTGTGTTTACTTTGATTTAACATATTTGTTTTTACTATAGGAACACTGTTTAATATCCTTATAACATTTTCTCTGTCTCTGTAACTAGTGCTAGTGATGTCGTGAATATTTCGTCGGCGAATAGTTCCCGGCAAACAAAGCATGTTTGCGTTCGCCGCAGACGGCGAACATATGCGTTGTTCGGTCCGCCCCCTATTCCTCATCATTGAGTAAACTTTGACCCTGTACCTCACAGTCAGAAGACACATTCCAGCCAATCAGCAGCAGACCCTCCCTCCCAGACCCTCCCACCTCCTGGACAGCATCCATTTTAGATTCATTCGGAAGCTGCGTTCTTAGTGAGAGGAGGGAGAGTGTAGCTGCTGCTGATTTAATAGGGAAATCGATAGCTGGGCTAGTGTATTCAGTGTCCACTACAGTCCTGGCACTTTAAGAATGCCTGGGACAAGCATAAGGTTATCCTACAAACTAGATAAGTTTATACTATTAGGAAATATTGGGCAGACTTGCTGGGCATATGACTCTTATCTTCCATCAATATCTATATATATGTTTCTATATTCATTTGCACATGCACTATTCCAGGACCAACTGTGGTAAACCTCTTCGCTCATTAAAACAAGTAAGTGCATTTTGTTCCTTTTTTTGTGATAAAGCTCCTTATGTGATTTAAAAACATACTTTGAAATACAGTTGTATAATCTTTTGATGATCGTAAGCTTGCTGTACGGATGAGATGATCAAAAATGATCCTCCAGCACTGAAAGATACCTAGTCAAATTTAAAAAAGGCAGATTTTTCTATACTTCTCCAAGGGGCATTTCTTTGAAGGAGAAACAAGTCCAGTGCAATATACCACTGCATGACATGAAAGTTCTGCTGCATTTACATTTTGTGCTTTGTATTCTATATTACTTTACACTTTAGATTAAATTTTATTACATTTAAAATTTGCACTTTATATTCTGTATTTTATTTTGCATACAGCAGTGTGTTTAGGATTGTGACTTTACAAATTTGATTATACTTTTACAGTTTCTGTGTAACCTTAACAAATTAGGATCATACTTTGTATATTTATGTTCATATTTTACAAATTACATTGCACATTTACATTACATTACATTTTTTCTATTTAAAATAAAACGTAAAAACTGTCAGCTTCAGTTTCCCAGAGAGTTTCCTTACTTTCTATTGGCCAGATTGTTTGGATAGATATTATCAGGCAAAATTCACTGGGGTTGAAGTTACTGAATTTGCTAAGAAAAAATGCGGAACCTGGAAGTCCCAGAGAGATGAGAGATGTCTTCCATAGAAAGTAATGGAGATCTCGGTGATACAAAGCTTCACATAGAGAGAGAAGGTAACTGGAAAACACCTGGGTTTGTGTAAAAGCTCAGTTTGCATCAATTGCAGATTAAACTGAAATGTTTTCACTACATTTTAACTTGCTTTTGTCTATATTTAAGTATATATTACTTTTCTGTTATATAAAATAAATATATTGTGAATTTTGAGCATACTTCACCTGCATACAGCTGGCAAGATAAATCAGTGAGACCAGCTTGTTTAAAATGCTTACAGCATTTCACAAGATTTGCAAGAGAGCTTTCGATATACCGTGTGAACTTCCAAGTTCAGTCCAGGAAACTGCCCTCTTCTTCACACTTTTTGAAATTCTCAGTTTTAGTTTACAATGGAGCAAATATAAAGTTCAATGTAATTTGTAAAAGATACACAGAAATATACAAATATACAAATTGGAACAGCCAATAGAATGCGAGGTCAATCCTATTGGCTGATTGGATCAGCCAATTGGATTGAACTTATATCCGATTGGCTGATTGCATCAGCCAATAGGATTTTTCCTACCTTAATTCCAATTGGCTGATAGGATTCTATCAGCCAATCGGAATTCAAGGGATGCCATCTTGGATGACGTCACTTAAAGGAACCTTCATTCAGTTGTCGGCCGTCGGAAGAAGAGGATACTCCGCATCGGATGTCTTCAAGATGGACCCGCTCCGGAAGGATGAAGATAGAAGATGCCGCCTGGATGAAGACTTCTGCCATCTGGAGGACCTCTTCTGCCCCGATCGGATGAAGACTTCTGCCGTCTGGAGGACCACTTGTGCCCGGCTGGGTGAAGAAGTCTCAAGGTAGGGTGATCTTCAGGGGGTTAGTGTTTTTTTTAGGGGGGATTGGGTGAGTTTTAGAGTAGGGTTGGGTGTGTGGGTGGTGGGTTGTAATGTTGGGGGGTATTGTATTTTTTTTTTACAGGTGAAAGAGCTGATTACTATGGGGCAATGCCCCGCAAAAGGCCTTTTAAGGGCTATTTGTAATTTAGTATAGGGTAGGGAATTTTATTATTTTGGGGGGCTTTTATATTTTATTAGGGGGCTTAGATTAGATTTCTTTTTTATTTTCTGTAATTTAGTGTGGTTTTTTTCCCTAACTTAGTTTATTAATTTAATTGTAGTTAGTTTAGGGAGTTAATTTTAATTATAGAGTAGTGTTAGGTGTAATTGTAACTTAGGTTAGGGTTTATTTTACAGGTAAATTTGTCTTTATTTTAACTAGGTAGCTATTAAATAGTTAATAACTATGTAATAACTATTGTACCTAGTTAAAATAAATACAAAGTTGCCTGTAAAATAAAAATAAACCCTAAGATAGCTACAATGTAACTATTAGTTATATTGTAGCTAGCTTATGGTTTATTTTATAGGTAAGTATTTAGTTTTAAATAGGAATAATTTATTTAATTTTATTAATTTTATTTCGTTTTATTTAAATTATATTTAAGTTAGGGGGGTTAGGGTTAGACTTAGGTTTAGGGGTTAATAACTTTATTATAGTGGCGGCGACATTGGGGGTGGCAGATTAGGGGTTAATAACTATAATGTAGGTGTCGGGGATGTTAGGGGCAGCAGATTAGGGGTTTATAGGTATAATGTAGGTGGCAGCGCTGTCCGGAGCGGCAGATTAGGGGTTAATAGTATAATGCAGGTGGCGACGATGTCGGGGGTGGCAGATTAGGGGTTAATAAGTGTTAGATTAGGGGTGTTTAGACTCGGGTTCATGTTAGGGTGTTAGGTGTAGACATAACTTTAGTTTCCCCATAGGAAACAATGGGGCTGCGTTAAGAGCTGAACGCTGCTTTTTTGCAGGTGTTAGGTTTTTTTTCAGCTGATTCTGCCCCATTGTTTCCTATGGGGAAATCGTGCATGAGCACGTTCAGCCAGCTTACCGCTACCGTAAGCAATGCTGGTATTAAAGTGAGATGTGGAGCCAAATTTTGCTCAACGCTCACTTTTTAGAGGCTAACGCCAGCTTGCAGAAAACCGATAATACCAGCGTTGTTTGTAGGTGAGCAGTGAGCTGGAACTGAGCGTTAGCACCGCACAGCTTTACCAACAAAACTCGTAATCTAGGCATATGTGTTTAACAAACACTTTTTTTTACATTTCAGTATTTTTTTTTAACATTTAGCAATTTTGCATATATAGTATTTTGCTGTTTTCAATGAACTAGGAATACTATTATTGTTTTTTAGATTGCAAATATATTTTAAATTTATATTTGTTTTTATATATGTATTATATTTTCTGATGCCGGCATCTTGTGTATTTTTACAGCAAACTTATTCATATTAATTGTCTATTCACACCATATTTAGTCTCATATGAGTTGAATAAATTTGTCTTTTTACATACTTGATAAAGACAGTTTGTGACACAGGTTAGCAAGGAAGGAGATAGGTCTGGTGCAGAGAGGTAGAAGTGGGCATACAAATGATATTGAAATCCCGTGGGACTTTATTAAGGAACCTAATAATGACATGTAGATTGAGAAGAGAAAGGGACAGAGGACAGAACCTTGCGGTACCCCAACAGAAAGTGGTAATGAGTCAGAGAAAGCCCCAGAGAAGACTACACTAAAGGTACGGTTAGACAGGTAGGAAGAGAACTACTAGAGGGCTGTATCACAAATGCCAAAGGACTGGAGGGTTTGGAGCAAAAGAGGGTGGTCAACAGTTTTAAAGGCTGCGGGCAGATCAAGAAGGATACACAGAGAGAAGTGGCCTTTGGATTTTACCTTAAGTAGGTCATTGGTAACCTTAACTATTGCTGTCTCTGTGAAGTGATGGGGGAGAAATCCAGATTGCAGTGGGTCAAGGAGGGAGTTTAATGTAAGAAAATGGGATAGGCATGCATATATTATCTTTTCAAGAAGCTTTGAGACAACTCAGGCAAGAGAGAGTAGGGAAATAGGGCAGTAGTTGGATGGGGAGGTTGCATTGAGAGAAGGTTTTTTGAGGATAGGTGTGACCAGTGCATGTTATAGAGATGAGGGAAATATATCAGTGATGAGGGTGAGGTTGAAAATTTCTGAGTATAGGGGTAAGGGTAGAAGAGAGGAAGGGGCGTAGATGTGAGGGGATGGGTCAAGGGGACAGGTAGTGAGGTGAAAGCACATTATAAGTGCAAAAACTTCTTCCTCAGTAACAGGGGCAAAAGAGATCAATTTATGGCTATGTGGGTTTTGGATGATTGCAAGCTTTTGAGAGGGTGGGAGATTGGTATTATGTTGAGAGCTGATTTCATTTCCGGTGGAGTTAATTTTGTTATTGAAGTGGCTGGCAAAATCTTGAGCTGAGAGAAAAGTTGTATTAGGATGTAGGGCTGGGCGGAGAGGAGTGATGTGAGTGGAGAACAGACATTTTGGGTTTCAAGAAAGAAAGTAGAGATAAGAGTAGAGAAGTAATGTTGCTTAGAGAGATCAATAGGTTCAATAGGACAAATGTTACTCATAAATTACAGACATGCCTAACAATCTTCATCTATAGATAGTATTGTCTAGGAAACACTGCATGTTGGTAATTCAAAAAGTCTAGTGTATAATCTTTTTGTGATTGGTTAAATAAACAATATTCCGAAAAGGTTCTACATTTTATAATGTTTTATTTTTAGATTGTAAATCATTTGCCATGGTTGATCTTATAACATTTTTGTATTTTAATACTATGATAATTAATAGAGAAGTTTTAAAATATTGGAAGAATATTGAAATATATAGATATTCATGTATGAGATGGTCACCCCAGGCAAATGATAGGTACAACTCCTATGTAAACCATACACTTTTTATAATACAGGAGACTGGTAGGAGGAATAAAAAGTATATATAAGATGTGTAATGATCAGGATCTTTTATCAAGATTTATTTGCTCTTGAGAAAGGTAGTTGATCTGCAGAAACGTGTGGAGCTGTTTTTGAAGATTTGTATGCTTATAGTCTTCAACAAATCATTCTGAACTTAAAGCTGCCCTCCAGTGAATGCATTTCTTTTGAAGCAGGTTTAATGTAAGACGTTATTGCACCAAAATTTGTACTTACCTGCAGAGACATCCACCGCCATACAATATCTACAATTTATTCATACAAATACATGTGAGAGGCAAATTACTTGAGAATGGGAAAATTAAAAAATGCATTGTATATATTATTTTCCTATTGTATTTAGATTAATGTGTAGTTATTTTCTTATTATGAAATGTCCGAAGATTTTAAATTTTGTTTCAAAGATGCTGTAATTCTGTTAATGAAGGCAGAAGGGTTCTAAATAAATAGTAAGAGATTTTGTGTGTATTTAAATATATAGAGGAAATGTCTAAGAATTAACAGAAATGTTTGAATTGCCAAGAATTGCATTTTAAGGTTATCCACTTTTGGCACTGTACACCATCCCTAAATGGATTGGTAGATTGCTAGAAATGGGATGGGAATGCAATTGACCCATTTGATCTGTGGCAGAAATTAATCAAAATGCTTTACATATGGCAAGTTACCAAAAAAAAAAGAATACATTTAAAATCCAGACACACAGTGCTGTAGAAACATAATTACATTAAACAAACATAAAAGGACTTCTGTATTAATATTTAATTCATTAGGAACACAGACAGACAGACAGACAAGAGAGATAGATAGATAGATAGATAGATACATTGAACAGCAAGGTTTTTGTTATTGAAAATCTTTTCATTTTGTGTTTTTAAGCAACTTCAGTTCATACAAATCAATCACTATACCATAAATAGCTTAGTAAAATTGAGAAAAATAGACTAAATTTAACGTATCTTAGATCATATCCTAAATTTCAAAATTAAATTTCATGATTTAGATAGAGATACAATTTTAAAAAAAACTTTGCATAATATAAACCTTTTCTTATCCAATATATGTAAAAGAATTCTAGAAATAGCAAAAGAGCTGCTAACATTTTTCTGGAAAGGTACAGTATATACTCAAGGGTAAAAGCTGGAGGATAGTCTGACCACAGTTTCTTAGGTTTGTGATACCCAGACATACATTTGTGATAGGGAATATTGAGAAGTGAGACTGAAATATATCAGATGCCAAGCTGCATACATTTTCCAATTGTATAACTCCATAAAACATTACAGTGGAGCAATATTTAATGCTCCAGTTTGAACGTTAACTTTTGCATGAGTTGAAAGTAAACTGTTCTTGCACGCTCACTAACTCAAATTGTTTAAAAAGCCGAACTTAGGACATCGCACACACAATAACCTATTCCTCCATAGGAGTAATTGGAGCAAAAAAATACCCTACTCAAGAGCGAACCCGATCCCATATTCTCAAGTGCACAAATCGACATGAAAATATGAATATTTCATATTCCATGTTTCTTCACATAGAAGAATATCTTCTATTTATTCATAAATACATATTTCTATATATATATATATGATGGTATTTTGCACAAATATATATTTATACCTATATATATATATATATATATATATATATATATATATATATATATATATATATATATATATATATATATATATATATATATATATATATATATATATATACAATCAGGAAAAAAAGACGAGGATGCTGTGGAACTCAAGCCAAAGTGGTTTATTCAGAATCGTCTGAGTAAGGCACTACATCAGTATGCAAGGATAGGCAGGATCTGATGCGTTTTGCACATGCTCGGTGCGCTTCATCAGAGATACATGATTATATAGTATGTAAAAAAAAACAAAAAAACATTTCTTTGACACTATAACCAACCAATCTTCTCCAGCACTTTCTTTGCCCACACAATTGGATAATACCAACACAGGTCTAGTGTTTAAGGACCAGTGTGATTTTAACACACTTTTCTCTTTACAACAAACAATAGGTGGTCCCACTATTTCTACCCATCAGTTTACTTACACTGATCGGTCCTACTTTTATCCCATTCAGGCTAGAAGCCGCAGCATTGAACTATATCAGGAAACTGTAACAAGAGACATTATGTCCCTTAATGACACCTTAAATGACTCAAATACAGTCAGACAACATAATGTCACCTCCTTGGAAAGAACAGCCTTAAAGGAACTCGAGGATAATCCTGATATAGTGATTACCCAAGCAGACAAGGGAGGGGCGGTAGTAATACTCAATTCCTCTGATTATGTAGAGGAGGCTAACAATCAACTCAATGATACTAATACCTATATGAAACTCACTTTTGACCCTACATCCAGTTATAGTCAAGAATTATCCTCTTTCTTGGACACAGCTCTTGAGGAGGGTTTTATCACTAAAGAGACCATGGAGCACTTGCTTATTAAAGACCCACTTATACCCACCTTCAGAGTTATGCCAAAGATTCACTAAACCCTCTGCAAACCCCCTGGGAGGCCCATAGTGGTGAGTATGGGGTCCTTGTGTGAGAGATTGGGCACCTGGCTAGACTCAGTACTCCAACCAATAGTAAAGTCACTCCCAGGTTACATCAGAGACAGTGCCCATCTTTTACATCAATTGGAGAACATCAAATGGCAGCCAGGGTTCCAGTGGCTCACTATAGATGTAACTGCCCTCTACTCAAGCATCCCACACCACAAAGGGCTTGAAGCCTTGGGCCACATGGTTAGGAGATATACTCAATTTTCAGATGACTTCATAGACTTTTTAGTCTCCACAGCGAAATTTTTACTAACACACAACTACTTTGTCTTTGAGGGGATTTCTATCTGCAGAGATGCGGTACAGCCATGGGGGCTAAATTTGCACCGGCATACACCAATTTGTACATGGGCTGGTTAGAACTTAACAGCATCTTTGCGGATGGTTTCCCCCTCAGAGACAATATAGTTGTGTACGGTCGATATATAGATGACCTGATAGTCATCTGGAATGCGAGAAACCATAGAGAAGCCCATTCCCTGGTAGACTTGCTGAATGATAATACCTTTAATCTAAGTTTCACACATATAGTTTCATCAAAATCTATACCATATCTTGACTTACTACTTTCAATTGATGATGATAATAACATTATCTCAACAATATACAGAAAGGCCTTAGCCCGCAATACCATTCCTCGAGCAGACTCATGTCATGTTAGACACATTACTAGAGGTATCCCCAAAGGCCAGTACATTAGGGCATGCAGAAATTGCTCTGATCTACAGTAGTATAAAATACAAGCAGATCTAATTACTTATCGCCTCCAACAAAGGGGATATAATAAAAATATTCTAACTAAAACAGCTAATGAAGTTAGTAAGATGAAGAGACACTCCTTATTCTCAAACCACAATAAAAAATCAACAAATATAAAAGTACAACCCATACAACACCTTCTGATAACATAGTGTTTTCCACACAATATAGCAGACAATTTGATGATATCTGCAGGATAGCACTAAAATATCTTCCTATCCTGCAGAGTGATAATCAACTAAACAACATTTCTAGAGAACAAATAAAATGTGTAGCCAAAAAAGCACCCACAGTAGGTGATAAAGTTAGGAAACAATTCACTAACAAGATATCACAGCGGACTAATTGGCTTACCATTACAAAAGGTTTTTTCAAATGTGGCCACATATGCAAAAGTTGTAACTATACTCAGAAAACAGACCACTTTTCATCTTCCATAATTGGCACAGTGTTTCCTATTAGACAGAGAATTGATTGCACAAGCCAATATGTAGTGTATCTTGTCACATGTCATCAATGTTCCCAGCAATATGTAGGCCTTACTACACGTTCTCTCAAAGACCGCATTAGGCAACATCTCTTATCACTAGACGAGGACATCCCAAGAACTCCAGTGGCAAAACACTTTCGCTCACATGGCAGACATATCAAACATCTTTTTCATTTTGTAGGAATAGAACATATAAGAAAAGACATTAGAGGGGGAGACAGGATGGGTAAACTTCTGAGGAAAGAAGCCTACTGGATCTTTACTCTACAGACCAAATTTCCCAAGGGAATCAATATGAGACATGACTTAGATCTATTCATAGATTAGACCCTTGGGCTTCTTTCAATTTTTCATTTCTTATTCTCTATGGGGCATTAATTAATCCACTCTCCACAAATTTATTACCCCCTCCCTCCCCTCTCCTTGTTCTTCCTTCCCTAGGTACACATCCAACCATCTTTTTAGTGCTCATTTTAATCATCCTTATTCGTTGTGTGTTAGTAAAAATTTCGCTGTGGAGATTATATATAGATTTAGATATATACAGATATATAGGAATATCTATTTACAAATACATAGCGCATATTCCCCCTATGTGAAGAGCATTGGAATGTGAAATATTTACAGTAAATACTAAGTAAAACTCTTTATTAAATATGAATATTTCCTAAATATGTTGTTACATGTTTTCATCTACTTAACTGCAAAGGGCTCAATTGCTTCTAATATTTCTATATGTGTACATATGTATGTATGTGTTTATATGTGTATATATATATATATATATATATATATATATATATACATACACAGTATATATATATATATACTGTACATATGTCTTTAAATACATATATACACATAGAAATATACTGTGTGTGTGTATATATATATATATATATATATTATATATATATATATACAGTATATACAGTATAATATTTAGACATGCATATATATGCATCTCAATGTTAAAGTCCTTTGTCTGCTCTTTTTTCTAACACCTGAGACCTCATATCTTTGAGCCTTTATAACTTTTGTGTGCAGTTTTCTGTTATAATATTTTTTATTAGATTGTGTTATGTTTTTGATGTTTTGTGACACTTTATTGTTTCATGAAACAGTTAACCAGAGCTCTAAGGATGAGGTAATCATTCTAGCGTAAATCGCGATTGTGCTTAAGCGAATGCGTTTACTTTCAACTAGTAATATGTGTGGAAATACGATGCGTGCATACACTCGCCATTAACTCATTTTTACTTATGCATAACTGTTAATGTGCCACTTGTAATCTGGCCCATAATACCTGCACTAAATTTTCCTTAGTTAATATACTCTCCTATATACACATATTGCATTTATTAAATACACTGTGTATCCATCTTAGGAGTTAAAGTCATTACAAGACGTATTTGAGGATTTGGTGGCTGATAATGAAACCATAAGTAGGAAAGAGACTGCCTTTTTTCTGCTGTGGCATAGAGGTATATATAGGCTACTGGAAGCAAGTGTAGGCAGAACTGAAATTAAACTTTAATTATTTAGATGTGATTTTAAGGCAGTTTTAAATTCACTTCTGTTAAGAAATGTGCTTTGTTCTGTAGGTATTTTTTTAAAAACCATACCTAGATTCCTACATATTTCTCTTGTCACGGGTTCATCAGATGTGATTTATGCAAGCATTAGTGCAATAATAAAATGCTCTAACATATTAGAACATTTTCTTTTTGCATGTTTATGTATTTGAAAGATCTGCATACTGACCAATGAATCTGACTCCCAAAAGTATCCATTAGGTTTTCATCTTATTTGTCATATTGTGATATTTTGATATTTTATTATCTACTTTCACTTCTGGCAAGTTCAGTTTTACCAGAAATTAATCTAATATAGTTTTAGAAATAAGGCGTCCGACCAGCGACCAAGATGGCTGCTCTATAATTCTGGCTGAACGGAGGAGTTGCTAAAACCGTTGTTTATCACTCCTTATACCACGCACTAAGTCT
This sequence comes from Bombina bombina, assembly GCF_027579735.1. NCBI lineage: Eukaryota > Metazoa > Chordata > Amphibia > Anura > Bombinatoridae > Bombina > Bombina bombina. The sequence goes on along the minus strand of NC_069502.1, from coordinate 309,069,087 downwards.
TTCCCCAACAATGTGAAGTTCATCTATATGTGTGGAGCTGCCTTAAACAAGTTTTATCTCGGATTTCAGCCAAGCAGACCGGATTACAGGAGGTACGCAACGGAGGCCTAGCATCTACCCCCCACTTTTCTATTCTGACAAGTCAGATTAACCAGCCATTTGAGCTGAAATCTCTAAAAATAGCTAACGCTGCTATCTAACCCCAATTAGCCTACCAATCTAATAGTTGAAGTCAAAATCAGCGGGTGTCTTACCTGAGACTGTACTGTCTATAAAGAAACATGGAATCTCTTGGGAAATGGGAGTCTGAAACCCTGCGACTAATTGATAAATCCAGGATCACTAACAGATCATTAAAAAATGTAGATTAGAATTGTTTACTTAGGTAATGTTTTATTTATATATATATATATATATATATATGTATATTTTTTTTCTATTTAATTTGTGACACTATGATAGTATGCCAAGTCCTCAACTATTGACGTCACATAACACAGCTAACCACATCCATATTGCCTTCCGTTCTCCTATAATGGCTATTTGGGGTTACTAACTCTATATGCAGTAAGTTATTATATCATGCCAGTTATATCACCATATGTTTCACTGCTATGTTTTTCTTTTTGTTCTCAACTATAGTCCTAAGGGTCCAAGAGAGGCTCTATATGTTCCCTTTATGGTATAAGCCCCCTACCATATCCCCCTTACTGACACAATTAAAAGTTTAGGGTCCAAAAGAGGCCAATGTTTCCCTGTCGGGGAGTTCTTATTTCTAAGTTCTGATGATCGATAAAAGGGGTTCATTATATTATATGTGTTATAAACTAAAAACATTTCGAGGTTTACTACTTGGGACACAAGTGGTCCCCTTTAATTTATAGTTTCCCCCTGTGGCTTTACACTATTTACAGTACTGCATGGTCCACAAGTGGCCTTATATAACATATCGAGGGTGTGTAGTCCGACTAGCAAACACTACGTTCAATGTAAATCCTGACCAATGTCATATAAATATGTTATATTTATCTTATTTATTTTCTACTGATTGTATATCTGCAAATAATATCTCTATACAAACTATGTTGACATTCATAATGTGTATGCTCTGAATTAAACCTCAATAAAAATAATTTAAAAAAAAAAGAAAAAAATTATTTCACTATTTTATATAAAAATCTAAATCTATTAATTGTTTTCTTTATTATTTATTACTGGTTGATAAAGTAATGCAGGACCCAAGTGAATAACATACCATCTGTCCGGTCTGTGAATTTTAGACTTTTGCCTAGTGTACCAGTGTTGACAGTCTCAGACGAAATGCTTAGCTTTGTGTTTGGGTCTCTTTTCGGTTTCGGGGGTGGTTGTTTTCTAGAACCGCAGCTACTATCTTCGTCAGTACCACCAACAGAATGTAGTGACTGAGAACGGACTGAAAATCCACTGGAGCACGGATGTGGTAGCCTGTCCTGTGGTGCAGGCATGGTCATAAATCCCATACGGAAATGTTTATTCACGTAGCTGCCTTCAGTACCTCTTGCAACCTCTCCACCTATGCTGTAGAAATTAAAAAAAAAATCATATTTAATATCATTTACTTCTTATTTTATCACTTCAATAAACAAAACATTAAGGATGTCTATGGGTTTTTTTAAATATTGAAATCTAACATATTTACAAATAATAAAGTTTGTAAAAATCTAACTGGATGAAAGTCAAATTAATTTATGATTATACTTTTGAGAAAATTGTAACTTCCTCCAACAATTTAAAGGGACATTCCGGTCAAAAATTAAATGTACATAGATGAATTATATCTTTAAATAGAAACATATTTGCAATATACATGTATTGATAAAAATTATTCTAGTAGAAGTTATCACTGTTTTAGTGTTAACATTTTTCTCTGCATGTGCATGTGAAGCATAGCTAGATATTCTCAGTGCACCAGCATTTTAAATACTGAAGCTGCTCAAACCACCAGTGGGGTTTTATCATGTCAGCAATGAACAAATTGATTCATTGCCAGATATTACAAGTACCTTAGGCTCTCTGAGCAAGTACTGTGTTTAAAAAAATGTGGATTCCAAATTTGTCTGGAATGTCCCTTAAAAGAGCATTCAGTTTTCCAATGCAATTGACTGATGAAGATTTTAAGTTTAAAGATAAAAGGAAACTTGTAGCTGCATGTATACTGTTATTGACCTATATATTTACACTAAGCATCGCCAGGGGTGGACTGGGATAGGGCAGGGTAGCAGTTGCAGTGGAAAAATCTGGGCTGACACAGCTCATGAGTCTGCTTAAAGGGACATGAACCCCAACATTTTTCTTTCATAATTTATAGAGAATACAATTTTGAAAATGTTTCCCATTTACTTCTATTGTGTACATGTCTGGATCACTACATGACAGGAAATAGTGCTGCCATCTAGTGCTCTTGTTAATGTATAACATTGATGCAAAACTGCTGCCATATAGAATTGCAGACACATGCACATGCCTGAACTTACCTTCCTGCTTTCACCAAAGGTTAACAAGAAAACAAAGAGAATTTGAAAATAGAAGTGAATTGGAAAGTTGTTAAAAATTGTATGCTCAATCTGAATCATAAAAGAAAATGTTGGGTTTTATTTCCCTTTAAGTCCCTGTATTCAGCTATGCTTTTGTCTCATGTGAAGAGCAATCATTGCGAAATGCTACTTAGCACTGTGTCAGCACTGATTTCTTCACTGATGGCAAACAGGAATGCTAGGGAGGTCAGCAGAGGTCACCAAAATGTAACCATCAGAAAGATAGTAACAAAAAACCAAGGCACCCTCCACAGGCTGTCGTAGAGGATAGATGATCACCAGGGTCAGCTCTTCTTAAGAATGGATGGAAAAGCTGAGAAAAAAATGAAAGAGAAGAAGGCGCTCCAATGGTGCAGAATGTTAAAACACAGCTAGATCTTCCCCAGAAATGATCCCCTTACAAGTAAATGGGTGCTCACAAACGGAGTGCACTATAATGCAGTGCTATTCTTGCAGGCTGGAGTATCCAGAGCCCACCAGCTAGCTCCCACCAGATTCAATGTGATCTATAGTCTGGGATGAAAGAACAAACAAGGGGAGGGAAACAGGGAGACTCCAATGGTGCAGATGATCACTAATGCTTTCAAAGCCCCCAATATGTGCCCCTTCTGTGATGGAATACTCACATATGCTGCGAACTATAATGCAGTGCAAGTAGTGCAAGCTGGTATATCAGAGTCTATCAGCTGACTCACTCCAAAGAACAGGATCCACAGTCCAGCAAAGGATATGAGACCCTGAAATGAATCTCACAAACCAAAAAAAAATTATAATTTAAAAGGCCTGATGAAAAGGTGCCAGCAGCATCTTGAAACGCGTAGCATAATTTCTTGTATTGTTTTTATACTACTTTTAATAATATATATCCCTTGCCTTGGGATATTTTAAATTATAAATTTTTTTTTGGTTTGTGAGCTTCATTTCGGGGTCTCATATCCTTTGCTGGACTGTGGATCCTGTTCTTTGCAGTGAGTCAGCTGGTAGACTCTGATATACCAGCTTGCACTGCATTATAGTGTGCAGCATATGTGAGTATTCCATCACAGAAGGGGCACATATTGGGGGCTTTGAAAGCATTAGTGATCATCTGCACCATTGGAGTCTCCCTGTTTCCCTCCCCTTGTTTGTTCTTTCATCCCAGACTCAAGATCACATCGAATTTGGTGGGAGATAGCTGGTGGGCTCTGAATACTCCAGCCTGCAAGAATAGCACTGCATTATAGTGCAATCCGTTTGTGAGTACCCATTTACTTGTAAGGGGATCATTTCTGGGGAAGATCTAGCTGTGTTTTAACATTCTGCACCATTGGAGCGCCTTCTTCTCTTTCATTTTTTTTTTTGGTCAGCAGAGGTTTCTCCAATAATGGCAAAGAAGGTTCATTATTGAACTGTAGTGCAGTTGATTTGCAGGCATGTCAGGAGCATCATGGGTGGGGACAGGTTTGTCATGTGTAGGGCCGGGAGGAGCGAGGGGGCTGGTTTGTACTTTCCCAGGTCAAAAGTGCTTTCCCTGAGCAGCACTATTACTATATTTACATATTATTTGAATCCCTGCATCTTCTAGAAAATATCAGTTCCATCACGTTACTACTTCTTACAGTTTTGGTTATATATCTCCTCCATTTTCCTTGAGATTGGCATTTATTACACTTTTTTTTCCCAAAGACAGTGCATTACCCTTATCTTTCTGTTGGAAAGTTTTTAAAGGGGCTTCTCTTCTTCAACTTCTATCAACTTTTTTTTAATACCTTTGTCAATAGCTAAATAAAAATGCAATGCCACCCAAAGAAAATAAATCAAACTGTTCCTCCACACATAGAAGTAACTATATAGATGCATGCGCACACATATCTATACACACAGGTACACGCATATACGCATGCACTCACACACACACACACAACATATATACATACTGTAAGAAACATATTTTAGGTTCCTGGTTGAAAAAGTTGCTTATCAGTGTTATGTAGTATATTAATCTGTTAGGCCATGAACTGAAAGCAATAATTAAAGGGTCACAAAACTCAAAATTTGTCTTTCATGATTCAAAAGGAGAATACAATTTTAAACAACTTTCCAATTTACTTCTGTTATCTAATTTGCTTTATTCTTTTGGCATCATTTGTTGAAGAAGCAGAAATGCACTACTCAGCTAGATAAATGCATTTGATGAGCCAATATCATAAGACATATATGTACATACACCAATCAGCAGCTCCTGAGTCTACCTGGGTATTCCTTTCAACAAAGGATGTTCAAGAAAGAAAAAAAATTGTGTTCTATGTCCCTTTAAATTAACAAATCTGATAAAATACATTTTATTAAGCTCTATAGCAGCTATTATGAAAGGTAGATTGTGATCTCTAAGTGCTGATTTAAAGATTGTGTAATGTATGCAGTAGCTAATGCCAGCCCACAAACATTTATGTGTGCTGAAGAAGAGTAGTTAAAAGGACACTATGAAATGCTAGATATAATAATGTGTTCAAAGTAAACATCGGCCTGAGAATAATATGCAGATGTATTTTATTTATTAAAATTACACTAGCTGTTTAAATATTGAACACATAAGCATAGTTTGCTTTCACAAATGAATGAATGTTAATAATTTATCCTAGGTTTTCCTTTAAGAAAAAAAAATTCTTAACCTATCTTCTCAGATGAAGCTAGTTATGGACAATCATAAAAGAGTTACTCAGCTAATCAAATAAACACAGCGTAGAATGTGGCAGAGTTTAGTTTTTGAAGTCTTAAGGCTGCACTTTTAGTTCTACTAAGAAGTGAACAACAATTTAAAGAGCAGAAAATTTAGCTAAATAAATAAATTTAATTTTTTTTCCCACTATGCATAATTACAATTTTTATATTACAATCTTAAATTGTTTAATGCCCCCTTTAAGTGCACAAACATTACACAAGATGGAAGATACTAGGTTGCAAAGTTTTATCATATAACTAGCCAAAAAGATGCCCCTCTGAGCAAGTTTTCTGTAAGAACCAGTCTTTTTGTTTAATAATATATCACACTACTCCCTCAGTTTAACACCAAACCTATTGGAGATCTGTCCTACTGTCAAGTGCACATTGCAGTAATAATACACTGGTTCTAGCATATAGAAACTGGTAATGTTCATGTCATTCACAAACATACTCTGCATATAAAAAAAATAACCTTGTCAGGGAAAAATTGATCTGTCTATCGGTGACAATATAATGAGTTATTTTTGACAGCAAAGAATCCTGCATTTATTAAAGGTTATATCTAGTAGGCTGTATCACTGGATTAATTAACAAAATTGCTGTAGAGAAAATTAATTATTTTGAATGTGAATAAAAGTTTAGTTTTAACATTCCCGATATCAGTTCCTTAGCTTTGATGTTGTGCTGGGTCTTGAGAGATTTATTTTGAAAGCTATATTATATAATAAATGATGAAAGTAGAAGAAAGTAAACCTCTATTTAACCCCATTAAAAATAACGTTTGTACAGGTGCTCTAAATGTTTTGCTTTATTATACATTGATTTATGTAGATTTTTGGGGTTCTGTTTATTAATTAATCTTTAGAGATGTGCAAAAACAAAATAATGCAGGTGAAAGTATATAATTGAAACAAGTTGTGTGTTTATATAAGGAGAAGGTCAGAGCAGAATCTATAATAAGTCCCCTCTGATAAAAAAAAAAATTCACACAGACTGAATGTTGTCCCCAGAAATTTCTTCTTGGGGGGAACTTCCAGGAGGGCCACCAGTGAATTGTGGGTGGGGCTTCATCTGGAAGAGATGCTGAGGTTGAAGCCACCTGTGACATGGTAGGATTGGGCTTGTTGCAAGTGGGGGTGGGCATGCCATTGGTAAGCCGACTGGAGATGCCGCAGTGCCTGGGCAGAGTGGTGGTGGGAAGCCAACATTAGGGAGGGGCACATGGGGGGCCAGCCATTATACTGGTGGGGGCTAATGCCCCCCCTGGCAACACCAATGCACAGTCCCCCCTGAATTTTTTTTTGTTTTTATTGTCTTGACTGCCTCATTCAACTTTTTTCTTACTACTAACTTTAGCTTCTTAATTTTATTTTCAGCAGTCACGTTAGTGTTGTGTCACTACATTGTGTATTGCTAGATTTCTCACATCTTTACTATATACCTAAGCAATTAAAGGGACATAAAGGAGCCATAATAAACTGCTCTATCATTTTATTAGACCATTTTTTACTGTAATATTGCTTAAACAGAACTATTGGGTTCTAAGGAGTTAAAACATACAGGTAGATTACGAGTTATGCGCGCTATAGGGAATTTAATGAATGCAACAAAAGTTGCGTTATTTCACCCTCTATAGCGCAGCCATTACAAGTTTTGAAATAGCCGGCTTGTGCGTACGATATGGTTGCATTGAGCTCCATACCGTACAAAATACATGCACTGCTTTGACGTGCTCATGCACGCTTTCCCCATAGACATCAATGGGGAGAGCGGGTTGGAAAAAAACACCTGTGATTGCGGAATTAAAAGCTCCGTAATGCAGCCCCATTGATGTACAAGGGGGGGGAGTAACGTTTAAACCTAATACCCTAACATAAACCCTACGTCTAAACACCCCTAATCTGCTGCCCCCGACATCGCAGACACCTACATAATGTTATTAACCCATAATCTACTGCTCCCGATATCGCTGCCACCTAAATAAATCTATTAACCCCTAATTTGCCGCTCCCAATATCGCTGCAACTATACTAAAGTTATTAACCCCTATTCCCTCGCACCCCAACATCGCCCACACTATAATAAATCTATTAACCCCTATTCCGCCGCTCTCCGACATCGCCACCACTAAATAAAGCTATTAAGCTCTACACCTCTGGCCTCCCACATCACTACCACTAAATAAACCTATTAACCCCTAAACCGCAAGAACACCACATCGCAACAACCTAAATTAAACTATTAACCCCTAAACCTAACCCTAACCCTAACGTAACCCTAAACCTAACCCTAACCATAACCCTAAACACCTCCTAACTTTAACATAATTAAAATAGAGCTAAATTAAAGTTACAATTATTAACTAAATAATACCTATTTAAAACTAAATACAAACTTACCTGTGAAATAAAACCTAAACTAGCTACAATATAACTAATAGTTATATTGTAGCTATCTTAGGTTTTATTTTTATTTCACATGTAAGATTGTATTTAGTTTAACTAGGAAGACTAGTTAGTAAATAGTTATTAACTATTTACTAACTACTTAGTTAAAATAAATACAAACTTACCTGTGAAATAAAACCTAACCTGTCTTACACTAAAACCTAACATTACAAAAATAAAAAACACTAAAATTACAAAAAAATAAAAACCTACCATTACAAAAAAATAACAAACAAAATTATCCAAAATAATAAAAATCATTCCTATTCTAATACCTTTTAAAAAAAATAAAAAACCCACCCCAAAATAAAAAAACATAATCTATAATAAACTACCAAGGGTCCTTTTGTAGGGCATTGCCCTAAAGAACTCAGCTCATTTTCTACAAAAGAAAAACAAACACCCCCTAACAGTATACAAACCTCCACCTCCCAAACACAAAAAATAAAAATAAAGTAAAATCTAATCTACCCATTGCCCTGAAAAGGGTATTTGTATGGGCATTGCCCTTAAAAAGGCATTCAGCTATTTTTCCTGCCCTTAAAAGGAAATTCAGCCCTTTTATGAAATACCGAATTCCTAATCTAAAAATACAAATCCAACCCAAAACGAACAAAAAAACATTACACAAAATAACAAACAAATTATCCAAAATAATAAAAATTATTCATATTCTAATACCCATTTAAAAAAAAAAACACCCCAAAATAAAAGAAACCTAATCTAGAATAAAAGGGCTTTTTGTAGGGCATTGCCCTAATTTAAACAGCTCTTTTACCTGAAAAAAATGCAAAGACCCACTAACATTACAAACCCCCCCAACCCACAAAATAAAAAAAACTATCTAAAAAACCTAATCTACCCATTGCCCTGAAAATGGCATTTGCATTAACATTGCCCTGAAAAGGGCATACAGCTCTTTTGCTGCCCTTAAAGGGGCATTCAGCTCCTTTAAGAGTGCCCACCATAATCTAAAATAAAAACCCACCCCAAAATACCTTAAAAAAACCTAACACTAACCCCTCTTCATCCCGGCGATTCCATCTTCATCCAGGCGGCATCTTCATCCAGGCGGCTCCATCTTCATCCATCACGGGACCGGCATCTTCTTCATCCCTGCGGAGGCGGAGCGGCGATGGTCTAAGGTGGAGGTCCAGGCAGAGGTCCAAGGCAGATGTCCAAGGCGGAGTTACAGGCGGAGGTCCATTGATCCAACGTGGAGATCCTCTTCATGCGATCATTCACTGCACACTGAGGATTGAAATGCAAGTTACCCCTTTTATGCTCGGGGTACCATTGCATTCCTATTGGCTGAAAAATTTGAATCAGCCAATAGGAAATAGGACTGCTAAAATCCTATTGGCTGTTCAAATCAGCCAATCAGATTTAAACAGCTCTCATTCTATTGGCTGATTCGAATTGTATGTACATCACACTGTCAGTAATATTGTGACAGAAGATGGGAACTTCACCCATATCCAATCAAAAGTAGCAGATATAGAAGCAACACTCAATGAATGTAGGCTGGAGACACACACCCACCGCCAGTTTACATATAGTGGTGAATGTGCAGCCAATCATAAGAGCAGGAAATCGGCAACAATAAATTGTGTATAGTTATTAGAAACATATTAGCGATACAGATCTATAATGTAGCACTTTGAATCATATCCATTAACATTCTGAGACTAAAACCCTTCATTTTAAAGGACATTACAGCTTTTAAATGCAATCTTCTCACATTAGAACATTGTATATTATAAACTGTCAACACTATAAACCATCACTATTACTGTGACAGGAGATGGGACTTCCACCCATATCCAATCAGATGCAGTAGGTATAAATGATATAGGCTGGAAATACACATCCACCGCTAGTATACACATAGCGGTGATGTCACAGACAATCAGAAGAGTCAAAAATCGTCAATAAGAAATAATAACAATCATATCCATTAACATCCTGAGACTAAAACCCTTCATTTTAAAGGACATTACAGCTTTTAAATGCAATCTCCCCGCATTAGAACATTGTATATTATAAACTGTCAACACTATAAACCATCAATATTACTGTGACAGGAAATGGGACTTCCACCCATATCCAATCTGATGCAGTAGGGATAAATGATATAGGCTGGAAATACACATCCACCGCTAGTATACACATTGCGGTGATGTCACAGCCAATCAGAAGAGCCAAAAATCGGCAATAAGAAATAATGCTTGTATAGAGAAGAGATAAATAGTAATGGTATTATCTAACAATGCAGCATTTGGAACAACATTCAATAATATCTTAAGATTAGAACCTCTTATATCAAAATATATTATGGCCTCCAAGCTTAATCTCCCTACACTAGAACATCATATGAATATTAAATTGATAACATTACTGCGACAGGAGATGGGGATTTTTACCCATATCCAATCAGATACAGTAGATGTAAATATAACATCCAATGAACATAGGCTGGAAACACACACCCACCGCTAATATATTATAGTGGTGACATCACAGCCAATCAGAAGAGCCGAAAATCGGCAATAATAAAATAAATTATGTATAGATATTAGATACACAATAGGGACAGATACAATGTCCTGTAATATCTCGATAACAGTGCCCTGATCAAATATAGAATAATGAAATAAAAAACGATTTTGAAAAAAGAAACCGGACCGGATGTGACATCACCACTAAGAAAGTGATAATATTACAAACAATATAAATTAATCCCATGAAAAAAAACGTAATTTTTATGTTTGCGGGACTGACGTTACGTTACAGGCTAAAAGGCTTGGGGTACAGCTATACCGACAAGACTTGTAATGGCTGTGGTGCTGTTTTAACGCTGAAATTACCATTTTCTCAGTGTTAAAACACAAACGCAAAACTTGTAATCTAGGTGAATGTGTTTAACATTGAATAAAATTACACGTTTTGTGATGTCCTAACACTGTATTTCAAGAACATGTCATGAGCACAAAACATTGTTACAAACATTGTTGCAAATGCAGTTGTCTTATAGTGTAAAGAGATATACACACTCTTGAGCCCACTACATTTTGTATGATTACCATTTTTGAGTTCCTAACAAAAAACAATGATATCTCAATATGTTTTATTGGGACAGTTAGTTTTGAAAAAAAAAAAAAATAAGTTAAACAGTGCATTAAAATTATAAAGACTATTTAAATTCACATTTTTCTTTTGTTTTTCTCAAGGCAATAAGCAAAGTCATTGAATGTATGTTTCAAATCCTGCAGCATAGCTAGGCTTAGCTATTTTGGGAAATCATGTATTAAATATGTCACTGTTTATAGCCATCAGTGCTTTTTGTGATTTTCAGCTTCCAGCTAGCACTATAAACCTTTATAAAAAAAAAGACCATTGGTCTGTAAGAAAATTGTGCCAACATGAAATGAAATACTGTGTTATATATTCATCTCTGAAAAAAAGGTTAATGAGAAATGTCATTTAATAAATACATTTTCCCTTTTCTTTGGCCAAATGGTAGCATATGTACTACTATTGTGTCCTTGTATGAAGGGGACTGAGAAAGTCATTAGTTTTTACACAATTTTAGCTAGAATGGCACAATGTATCTTCTCATATATCTGATATTATTCTTGAAGTATACAATTTTTGGTGTTTTAGAATGACTTTTATTTACAGCATTTATGGGGGAATATCTTTTTTTGGTTATTTTGCCAAATGCATTAAAATGGGGACAAGGTAAAAGCTGAAAACAATATAGTCAAATTATTACAAAAATACAGTGGGATGTCTTAAGGATTGTCCAGAACAACATTTTAGGGATGAAGAACTTGAAATAATATATTTTTATTAATCCTTCCCAGCCAGACTGAATAAAGAGCAAGCATTTCCAGAGAAAAAGGTTTCTGCACCAAGCCGGCCTGGACATCTCACTTGCAAAGAAGCCATACCAGCAAAATCCACCAGCTACAAGACAATGAGTAAGGCCTGGGAGTGGGAGCCAAAACACATCTAATTGTTTTACTGAAGTGAGGTATTGTCCTGTGTGCTCTCTTTTATCTTCTGCAATGTTTGAATAGATTGGCAGTGACGTGCACTCATAGGAGGCAGGTGAGGCACTGCCGCACCTGCCATTTGGGGCAAATTGAAATTAAAAAATAAAATTGTATTAAAAAAAAATAAAAAAATATTCAACTCTATAATATTGTGCAATAGAGGCAGGTTCTGCTTTCTCTCTATTGCGCAATATTTTTCATACATTTTTATCACTAGCTGCTCTGCTGCACCACCCGATGGTTATTTGCAGCTGCTGCGCGGCTGAAAAAACTATTATAGAGGCATCTCTATTTTGCTGGGAGCCAATCAATGGCGGTCTTGTATTTTCTCCTGGAGATTGTACTGACCGGAGTAGTTTGACTCCCTGCTGTGCATGCGCAAAGTGAGGATCAGTCTGGCGGGAACAACAGAGACTGCTGTACTGTGTGTGACACTCCTGTTGGGACTGAGCAGCCAGCAAATTTAAAAGAGACAGAGGGATTCCGGACTCTAGACGTCAGCATCAGCTGCTCACCTGGCCCTTAAATGAGGAACGGACAATGACTGTTACAGCACAAGTTACATACCGGTAGGCAGGGTAGGGGGTAAAAAAGAAGTGTACACTGTACACTATTGACTCTGACTGTGACTGGTGCCGGGGTGTAGCTTAGTTATTCTGACACAGAATTATTTACCGGACCGGTCCTCATCATGTGATCATCTGATTCTGAATCAGATGATCACATGATGAGAACCGGTCTGGTTAATAATTATTTAATTCAGCAGTGAGCAGTGGGTGGCACTGATAGGCATGACACCTCAACGTTATGTGCTATCTGACTACTATCCGGGATCCTCTCAGCAGGCATACTGGCTTGTTTTGATTCAGATACAGCGTGAGGGAGAATGCAGTTATACTTCACGTGATAATGTACTAGCAGCTCAATGATTTACAGATTCAGGTATGTAGGAATGATTCCTAAGGAAAGCAAAATGTTTAACATATTTCTTTCTACAACGTACAAATTAAAGTAAAAATAGTTATCCCCTGATATTAATTGTACTTTTATGTTTTCTGCAGACTCATAAGGTAATAAGGGAGGGTAACTGCTAGGCAATCTAAGTTGTAGCTTTAGAGTCATCAATCAGTTAAAAATCCAGCACACACGGAGCACCAGTATGCAATGGTCATTTTAGGATTTCCCTATGTGAACTTCCTGTGTATGGACTATGGATGGGTGTTTGTGCTGCAGCTGCACTTGTGTGAGGGCAGATGTGGTGGGAGGGGTCCCACTCCCTACAAGGCTAAGGGCTGAAGACAAGCATACGTTTAAAACAAAACGCTAGGAAGGCTTTACTTTAAGGGGCCAGTAAACCTAAAAAATAATGTTATATTTCTGCACAGTGCACCATTACACTCAATGCAGCTCGCTTCTGCTCCAGGAGCGAGCTGCATTGAGTGTAAGGGCGCATATGTAACTTGTGCTGTTATTAGACAGCTGGCCAGATGCGCTCTGAGGGAAAACCAGACCCGCTCAGTAGAGCACAGAGGGCGGGTCTGGAAAACCCTCTTTTTTTTATAAAAGTTCACCGGATATATTATATTCTATAAAGCTAGCACTCATATAGTGCAGAATTATATAACATTATTTTTTAGGTTTACTGGCACTTTAAATATCTTTCTCTGCTATAGCCGCACATCCAAATTCCAGTGCGGTCATGTGACATCTGCTACGGAGCAAATTGTGCAGGAAAGAAAGGTGAGTAAAGAGTCAGCCTTCCACTAGAGTGTTTTTTTCTCAGCCCTGCATCATTGCCAGTGATCTAGAGATCTTCCAGTAAAAGTATTAGGAGGTCAGTACTGCTGAAAGTTTTACAGACACTGTGCTAGTAGTTAGTATGTGTGTTAGAAATCTAAGGGAACTGTTTCATGCTGCTATATACTATGCCTTAATATCTCCTCTGCTCTGATAACCCTTGCCCATCTGAGCAAGATGGATTATGTGACTCTTCAGTGGTTAAGGAATTTCTTTGCTATCTGCCAGTCAGCTAAGAAAAGAGCTAAATTTATCTTTCTCCCTCTATCTCCCCCTCTCTCTTCCTCGCTCTCTCTTTCTCACTCTCCCTCTCTCTTTCTTTCTCCCCCTCCCTCCCTCTCTCTCCCCCTCCCTCCCTCACTCCCCCTCCCTCTCCCTCCCTCTCTCTCCCTCTCTCTCCCCTCCCTCCCTCTCTCTCCCTCCCTCTCTCTCCCTCTCTCTCCCCTCCCTCCCTCTCTCTCCCCACCTCCCTCCCTCCTTCTCTCTCCCCACCGCCCTCCCTCTCTCTCCCCACCTCCCTCCCTCTCTCTCTCTCCCTCCATCTCTCTCCCCCTCCCTCCCTCCCTCTCCCCCCTCCCTCTCTCTCTCTCCCCCTCCCTCCCTCTCTCTATCCCTCCCTCCCTCTCCCCCTCTCTTTCTCCCTCCCTCTCTTTCTCCCTGCCTCCTTCTCTCTTTCTCCCTCCCTCTCTATTTCTCCCTCCCTCTCTCTTTCTCTCTCCTCCTCTCTCTGTCCCTTTCTCTCCCTCCCCCTCTCTCTCTTCCTTTCTCTCCCTCCCCCTCTCTCCCTCCTTACCCCTCCTTCCCTCCCTCTCTCTCCCTCCCTCCCTCTCCCTCCCACTCTCTCCCTCCCTCTCCCTTCCTCTCCCTCCCTCATTTGTTCTTACTAGCTCCTGCACTATATGTAAGTGCATGTGTTTTTATGTGTGGCGAAGGCTGTAGCCAGTAGCAGGTAATTGCAGTGCTGATTGCAGCATCCTCTCATTAGGGATGGGCGAATGTTTCTAAAAATTTGAAATTTATAACGAATTTTGATACATTTGTTCATTCGAATCGAATTTCGAATGTTTATATAACATTCTAACATTCTATTTTCGAATTTTTGTTTTTGAATTTTCAATAAAATTCGAAAATATTCGTTTGAATAATAGAATGTTTAGAATGTAATATTCTAAAATGTTTAGCATGTAATATTCGAATTCGAATGTGACATTCGAATTCGAATGTGACATTCGAATTTGAAATAGTATTTCTAGTCTACAACTGTGTTTAATAAATGTAAAATTCGAATTTGAATGCTACATTCGAATTCGAATATCACATTCAAATTTGAAATAGTATTTCTAGTCTAATACTGTGTTTTAAATGTGATATTCGATTCAAATGTGATATTCGATTTGAATGTGACATTCGAATTCGAAATAGTATTTCTAGTCTAATACTGTGTTTTATAAATGTAATATTCGAATTCGAATGTGACATTCGATTCGAATGCGATATTCGATTCGAATGTGACATTCGAAATAGTGTTTCTAGTCTACAATTGTGTTTTCTAAATGTAATATTCGAATTTGAATGTGATATTCGAATGTAACATTCGAATTCAAATGTAACATTCAAATTCGAATGTGACATTCGAATTCGAATGTGACATTCTAAAACTGTAAATAACATTCGAAAATCGAATTTTTAAGAATATTCGTTCTTATCAACATTCTATTATGTAAATCGAATTTCTACACACATTCGCCCATCCCTACCTTTCATACCTCTATTGGGTTCATATATGTGCTTCTTGAGCGTATCATTGCCAGTGCCTCATTCACCTCTGACCTCACTGCACGTCACTGAATTGGAATAAAATATCTTTGTTATATACATATATTTTGCTTTATTTTTCTCTTTGTGCTAAAAATGATTGCATTGCGTGCTGGTGCAAGGGTGCTTCTTAGCTCTACGGCACATTTTATACCTTCTGGGAAGTTAAATATGCAAATTGGAGTGAACAGCATTCTTGGCCATTACAGTGGCTTATAAACTGAATATTCTAGGTTATTCCTGCAGATTGGAAAGGTCCTATTGGTCTCAGCAATTGTTTTTACATTAATGTAATTTAATAGCTGGATATCAGAATCAAAATCACAAAGCAAACTAAAAGTAACATTTTATCTATAAATCCTATAGCCTTTTTATTTTTTTTATACCTTTACAATAATTCAAGCATTTTTGCAATTCAATGTTTTCTCCTCATATAACTGTAATGCAAATCTTCATTAAGAGGACAGGTGATATTATTTATTATATAAAAATTAACATTTTTAATTAACTCCATTGTCATAGTTATTCTGTGTTGTATTATAATGGCAATTTCTGGAAGTGAGCTGTGTTATACTCTTAGATGAATAAGCATACTAAAATATGATAGAATAACAAAGACATTATAGACAACATAACATTGCCTTTAACTTCATTAGTATTTTCTATTAATAAATAGCTCCTAACACTTTATAACTAAGAAAAAATGTTACGGCAAAGACTTTTCAAATTAAGACAGTAAAGTGCGGAAAAAAGTATAGTAAGGTTACATCATGGTCCCCAATCTTATATATTGTACAGGTCTGCTATAAATGTTTAGGTCCATAATGCTATTTCCAACAAACATATGTTCAAATATATGAGTTAATTTAGTATACATTTAAAGATTTATATTTTATAGATTTATACACATACAGATTTATAGTTTATAGATTTATACACATACAGATTTATATTTTATAGATTTATACACATTTAGATTAATATGTTTTAGATTTACATACATTTATTAATAAGCAGGCAGGCAAGGTTCCCAGCTAGAGAACCTGTTCGCCCACAATCATGGCGAGCAGGCAGCGGACAAGGTGCATCTGCTGTCAACTTTTATTATTGCACAAGCAACTGCTTGTGCAGCACTGCCACCTGCTTTCACGTGATTAATTGTTTAAGAACAGGGCCTGGTAATTATTCAGTAGGTGTCAGAGAAGTTGCAAAGGAGTAGTCTTATCAGATAGCAAGCCGCCCAACAAAAGCTCCAGAGCAGCGTCTGCTTATTGATAAATAGAGCTAACAGTGATAAAAAGTGGTAAAATCTATTATGAAATAAATGCAATTTTTCTATGCACTAAAAAGCTTTTTAAAATTCAGAATGTCAAAGAATTTGGTTTACATACTATGCTATATATTTATTGGATAATATGCACTATTTTGTAATTCAATGGATCTCCTTAATTTCCTAATGGGAGTATAAGTACGGTATGTAATTTAGCTAATTCTTCTTCATGCCCATGAGAGTTAAATTCCACAGGAAAGAAGATATGGCTGTTTGTATGGATATGGGATTTATTTGCAATCCTCTGAAATGGTAGCCTGTGAGATTATGTCTTACGTTGCATATAATAGATGGGTTTAATTCATTTTGGGATTATTGAAATGCAAAAGCAAATTAATTATCAATGATTTTCATATGTATTCATAATATTTATATGTTCTCATAATATTGTAAGACTGTTTATATTCTATTTATAATATTTGTCATAGAGTGAAATTATTACACATTATTTCAAAACAAAACAATATTAGGCAATATTCATTTAGCACTCAAAATATCAGCTTTTTGCTCCAGTATATGAGCTAGTAACAACATAATACGATAAAAAATTGGGATTTTGATGTCTAAAATTACAGCGTTGTAAATATTTCAAGAGGAAGGGAACAATTCAACTGCTAGTAGTGTTTTAAAATCAAATCATGGAATTGCTGATGACATTAAAGGCACAATTCTCTAAAGCTCTCTTCTCAGGTTAAACTCTTCTCTCAGGTTAGATTATATAAATTCTGTCAGTGCTATGAACTCCTTCACTAAATTCTGGAAAGGCAACATTTACCTTGAGAGTCTGTACCTCATACCTCCTCCAACAATTCCCAGAGGCTTTTCGAGATGCAGGAGGCAAAAGGGGGGCTGTGAGCATTTTTCAGACGGGGCGGAAGGGACAAGATGGTTGTGGATGGACCGTGAACATCTTGGGGTAACCTATGGGCATAGCTAATAAAGGGCTAGATTATAAATGGAACACTATTTATCCCTCCCATATCTCATATACCTCTATATCTTTAAACTTGTATAACTCTTGTGCAATTTTTAAAAAAATAATTTTTATTACATAGTGTTATCATGAGTGTTATTTTGATGTGTTTTGTGACACTTTTTTGACTTGTGTGACAGTTAACCAGCACTCTGAGGTCACGTTATCCCTACGCAAGTTAAATTAAATTGGGTTCAAGCAAAAACGTTTACTTTGAACTTGTAATATGCACACTACTTCCGATGCTCAAAAACAGCCATGAATAACCTGATATTGCTTGCACGCAACAGCGTACCACTCGTAATCTGGTCCAAAGTCCATTAAAAAAGGCTATGAGCAGGGAGCGGGCCAGACCTCCCAAACCCAAAAAAACCTGCATTATGGTTGTGAGGTATGTTAAAGGGACAGTTAAGTCCAAAAAAAACTTTTATGATTTAGATAGGGCATGTAATTTTAAACAACTTTCCAATTTACTTTTATCACCAATTTTGCTTTGTTCTCTAGGTATTCTTAGTTGAAAGCTAAACCTAGGAGGTTCATATGCTAATTTCTTGACCTTGAAGGCCGCCTCTAATCTAAATGCATTTTGACAGTTTTTCTTTACTAGAGGGCGTTAGTTCATGTGTTTCATATAGATAACTTGGAGCTCATGCACGTGAATTTACAGAGGAGTGAGCACTGATTGGCAAAAATGCAAGTATGTCAAAAGAAATGAAATAAGGGGTAGTCTGCAGAGGCTTAGATACAAGGTAATTACAGAGGTAAAACATATATTATTATAACTGTGTTGGTTATGCAAAACTGGGGTAATTAAGGGGTTATATAGCTTTTAAAACAACAACAATTCTGGTGTTGACTGTCCCTTTAAGTTTCTTCATGCAAAGGAGAGTATAGTGCTCAAATTAGTTTATAAAATTGTATTAAATACAAAGTACAAATAATCATTAGAGTGCACTTTACAAATCACACTAATACTAATTCCTACATAACTATTCCTTTGTAAATTGAAAAGGAAGAAAACATGTATACAAAGCAAATGTTAACATAAAATGTAATTTCAAAATACTAGCTTCATACCAAATTATGCCAAAGATGCAAAGGGTGTTTTATTTTTCTATTGTAAAATGAGTCTTTAAGCTTTGGCGACTGAGGGGGTTACTTGTGCATATGTGACATTTTCTTCCATTGTATTGTCTATGTTTTTCCTGCAAGCCCTAGTCTTTAAGCTGGTGAGTTTGTCTCAAAATACACAATGCCTATTACACCTATTGCACTAGCAGAAATAGATATGTATCCAAAACTAAAATCAAACACTGAAAACATTTTAATCTGATTTCCTTTAAAAAAAAAAAAAAGATTACCAATGTTTATTACTCCCTGTCCCATTCACTCTCTCCTATTAGATTTTTCATTCCAAAAATCATAAAATATTTTCTATAGGAGGCAACTTGCCAATCACTGGGACTTCCTGGTTAAGCCTCCTTTGTTATTAAGCTGAGTAGGGTCAGTGTAATATTTCACTCTATAATGGCGGTGAGAGCATAGGGAGTTAGGCTCAGGAGCGTGCAATGTGTCATTAGCATTTTATGGCAGCAATGATGTTTGTAAAATGTTATACATTTAAGACTCTATTTAAGAAGCTGCAGAGAGCCGATAGCTTACAAGCGGTGGTCATCACACCACTGCTTATTAACCTACTACGCAACTCTGAACTGATGTTTTTCAATGCCCTGGACTTGTCCAGCTGTGGTGATTGACAGCCCCTGCTCATGCTCAGCCAGTTGTTGCAGCTGCTTGTACAATGATAAATTCAGGAAGCGTATATTTGCCCGTTAGCAGCAATGCTGGTTGGACAGAGGTGAAGATGAATTTTAAACAACTTTCCAATTTACTTCCATTAACAAAATGTGCACAGTCTTTTTATTTTTAAAGTTTTTAAAT
This sequence comes from Bombina bombina, assembly GCF_027579735.1. Taxonomy (NCBI): domain Eukaryota; kingdom Metazoa; phylum Chordata; class Amphibia; order Anura; family Bombinatoridae; genus Bombina; species Bombina bombina. The sequence goes on along the minus strand of NC_069502.1, from coordinate 309,049,450 downwards.
CACCAGCTCCTACTGAAGACTTCTTGCCGGCTGGATGGATCCTTGAAGCGTAACTTCAAAAACTGTAAGTGGATCGTCGGGGGTTAGTGTTAGCTTTATTTAAGGGTTTTTTGGGTGGGTTTTATTTTTAGAGTAGGGTCTGGGTAGGTAAAAGAGCTAAATGCCCTTTTAAGGGAAATGCCCATACAAATGCCCTTTTCAGGGCAATGGGGAGCTTAGTTTTTTTTAGATAGGCTTTTTATTTTGGGGGGTTGGGGGGTGGGTGGTAGGTTTAACTGTTGGGGGGCTGTTTGTATTTTTTTTTCCGGTAAAAGAGCTGATTTCCTTTTAAGGGCCATTGGTAGTCATTTGTAGGCTAGGGTTTTTTTATTTTGGGGGGGCTTTTTTTATTTTGATAGGGCTATTAGATTAGGTGTAATTCGTTTTTATTTTTGCTACTGTGGTTTGTTTTTCTTTGTAACTTAGTGTTTGTTTTTGTAACTAAGTGTTAATTTATTTTTGTAATTTAGTAATTTTTAATAGTAGATTTAAATAATTTGAGTAGGGTTAGGTTTTTTTTAATATGTAATGTAGTTAATTTAATTGCTAGTTTAATGTAATTGTAGTATAATAGTTAGGGTAGGTTAATTAATAGTTTAGAATAAGTTTATTTTAATGCTACAGTTAAGTTTTAATTTATTATAAGATAGGGATGTGGTAATTTTAATGTAAAGTTAGCGGGTTGTTAGGTTATGGGGTTAATAGCTTAATTTAGTTTATGGCGATGTGGGGGGCTGGCGGTTTAGGGGTTAATAGGTTTAGTTAATGGTAGTGATGTGGGAGGCCTGGGGTTTAGGGGTTAATACATGTATTTAGTGGCGGCGAGGTCCGGGAGTGGCGGGATAGGGGCTAATAACTTTATTTAGGCTGTGGCGATGTCAGGGACGGCAGATTAGGGGTGTTTAGACTCAGGGTTTATGTTAGGGTGTTAGGTGTAAACGTAACTTGTTTTCAACCATATAAATCAATGGAATATCTGGCAGTATCGAACATAAGCTTTCACTGCTTTCAGACTCCCATTGATTACTATGACATCCGCGGCCTCTAGGGTGGCGGATTTAAAACCAGGTACGCTGGGCCGGAATTGCCGCAAGCGTACCGGTTAACTATTTGATAACTTTGAAAAAGTGTCAAATAGTGCCAAATATGTATTCGGAAAATCTGCATCTATCTGTGTCGGATTGAGACCGGCGGATCTTATGTTACGTCACAAATTTCAAATTTTGCCAGTCTGTAGGCTTTGATAACTAGGTCGAATCAAGCTCGCCACAATTACGCTGCTTGATAAATATCCCCCATTGTGTGATCATATTTTGTTACATATTTCTGCAATGTAAATATTTTACTTGTTTCAAACACAAATTGTATTTCTTAATGCAGGGTTCATCAAATATTTTTCCCCAAGACCCAGTGCCATGATACCACATACCTGGCTTTGCGACCCTATTTTTATGTTTTGTCTGAACATTTCTGAAGTAATATACAACAAGATAGCTGCAATTTTTGGCAACGTGACTTAAATGTTTCCATACTTTATTCCTGATAGCATTCAAACTTGAAAGTGTTGTAAAAGGCAATAACACACCCTCTTATACAGCAGCACACCACACACACTCATACAACACACACATACACTCATACAACACACACCTGCATGCAACACACACCACACACCACAAACACTTTCATACAACACACACTCACACACTAAACACACTCTCATATAACACACATACTACACACACTCTCTTACAACACACACACACAAGTCTCAACCCAGTAACATGATGTTGCAACCCAGTAATGGGTCCGACCCGTGGTTTGAAGAACCCTGTTTTAATGTACCATATTCAAGGTGCTGTCTTAAAAATAATAGTAATAAATGAACTCATTTTAGTTATATTAAGAGCTCTTTACCAATTTGGCAAACATCCAAATTCATCTGCAGGAAAATTAGCCTCTTTAGCCCAGCTATAAATAGGCAGTTACTACTGCTGACATTCTGACAGTGCATAGCAACAAGAAATTCATGTTCCAGTTCAGATTGATATTTATTGTTTGTTCAAGGTTTTAGCAAAACTAGTTTTGCCTTCACAATATCTTTAAAACTCCCTTTTAATATTCACATATTACATTGCACAGAAATTGAAGGTACATGTGTACTGGGATTAAAGATGTTAATGCATCCAAACTGTTCCCAAACTGCAAAGCATAAGAAAGAGTATTATTATTATTATTATTTATTTATAAAGCACCAACAGATTCCGCAGCGCTGCCCATTGGTACAAGGATTAAAAGTACAATGGAGAAACAATACAATAAGAGACAAAATTTTACAGACAAATGCAGGAGGAATTGAGAGCCCTATTCCCATGGGAACTCACAATCTAGATGGGTGGGAGGATGGGAAACAGGAGGTGGGGACTGCAAAGGTGAGAATGATATTAGTGAGGAGACAGATGAGGGCAACTGTTGGGTAAGTGAAGTTAATTTGTTAATGAGTCGGGTGTTAAAGAGAAGCATCCATAACCTGATTTTTATGATGTTAAATATATTATACCAAGTGGTGCCAAAATGAGTCATTTTAGAAAATATTATATTCAAAAAGTGTTTTTGTACTTTTCTCATAGTGAAACAGACTTTCTACACACAGAATACTCAACCAATTCAAATGTTCATTAAAAAAATCTGCATCACTTGCTTATTTTTGCAAAAGTTAGCCATTTCTTGCAGAATCAGGAAAATTGCTGATGGAGACAGTGTAGCAGTGACAATCTAACCAATCAGAGAGTCAGAGGTTTTTCCAATCACACCTTGAGATATCATTTAGATTTAATGTTACTTACAGACAGCACCACTTTTAAAGCCAGGTCAAATGGACACTAAGGGCCAGATTACAAGTGGAGCGCTAAATATCGCTTTAATAAAAGCGATATTTATGCTCCACTCTGTAATACCAGTGCACGTGTATTACAAGTTGTCAGCAATGCAAATGTAACCTCGCATTCTCATTGCTGGTAAGCATTGTGCTCACAAGAGCGCGCTTCCATAGGCTCCTACGGGATCCTCGTTCGGATGCCCTCAGACACAGCATCAGAAATTCAGCACAGCAAAGGGGGAAAATAGCACAGCAATGGCAGCATGTTTAAATATATATGTATATAAGCATATACATATAGATTAATGTATAAATACCTGTATATACACATATTAACACATAAATATATATGTATATAAGCGTATACATATATAGTAATGTATAAATACCTGTATATACACATATTAACACATAAATATATATGTATATAAGCGTATACATATATAGTAATGTATAAATACCTGTATATACACATATTAACACATAAATATATATGTATATAAGCGTATACATATATAGTAATGTATAAATACCTGTATATACACATATTAACACATAAATATATATGTATATAAGCGTATACATATATAGTAATGTATAAATACCTGTATATACACATATTAACACATAAATATATACAGTACTTCTTGGGTCGTCTTCATATCTGAGGAGTTGGGGGAGGCGAACGCACTGATCTTTTGGAGCTGTCAGCTTTACAGCCTTTAGAGTGTTGTGTTTAAAGTATGAGATACTTGATGGGGTACAGGTATAATCCTGGAGTAAACGTGATTTGAAATACAGTTTCACGTATATCAATTACCCCAAGTATGTGAATACTGGAACACCTTAAGTCCTAATTCATCTATAAATAGCAGAGTGATTCTGTAACAGTTATACATTCTACATTCCTCTGTAATTGTGATTTCATATGGGAACCATTTCATATCACTGATAAAGCCATGCATAGTGAACACTTAGAACTGCACTTTCTCTTTTTTGGATCTTTGTATATAAGCATATACATATATATTTACCGGGAAAACAGTTCCCATAGACCACAATGTAAAAGCACTTTTCGGTGCCATTTTTTTCTAACACCCCACTCCCACAAACTTTAACCCCAAAATACTGCCTAATGCAGTACTTTTATTAAAAAATAAAGATTCTGACATTTTTTTATAAAATACACTACATTGTATTTTGGGGCCATTTGGTGCAGATTTATTAAATTAACCAGAGATCTGATCTCTGGTTAATTTTATAAGCGCTTATTGCTACTTCAAGCTCAGGGTAGCAATAACCTGCCACTTTTAATGGCTGGTTAATTATTGCACAGGGAGATTTGCCCGTTTGCAGGTGCGTGATAATTTAACGCTCCTCTTGTAATCTAGCCCTAAATATTTATATTTTTCTTCAATATACCGAGCTATTGCAGTATCAGAACTACCATTGGTGCAACTGGTGCAGTGGCACCAGCTCCTAAGGGCTAGGGTTTGTTGTTAACAACAAAATCTTATGTCATTTAGGCAATGTTTAAATTTCATAATACAGCTTATACATGTAACTAAAGGTAGCTTTATATAATTGTTTAATACTTCTGTGACTTACAGGCATGGAAAATAGTAGATTTGATCATTTTATTTTTAAAAAATATTAGTGAAAAAGTTCGAATTTGGAAATCCGGGATACACACACACATATATATATATATATACACATATATATATACACACACATATACATATATATATATATATATATATATATATATACAGGTAGCCCTCAGTTTACGCCGGGGTTAGGTTCCAGAAGGAATGGTTGTAAATCGAAACCGTTGTAAATTGAAACCCAGTTTATAATGTAAGTCAAAGGGAAGTGAGGGAGATAGGTTCCAGGCCCCTCTCAAAATTGTCATAAATAACACATAATACATTATTTTTAAAGCTTTGAAATGAAGACTTTAAATGCTAAACAGCATTATAAACCTAATAAAATAATCACACAACACAGAATATATAATTAAACTAAGTTAAATTAACAAAAACATTTGCTAAACAACATTATAAACCTAATAAAATAATCACACAACACAGACTTCACTTGCATTTTTCTGCAAACAGTTCTTTCTATACATTCCAATCTGGACTGATTTATAGACAGGAAGATCTTGTTCCTTTGAAATCTGCTCGATAGCTCAGGTCTGGTTAAACTGATTAATTTCAGCTTGCTTGGCTTTTCTGCAACACAAGCGGACAGCTCCACCTACTGGCTATTTTAATAAATGCACTGCTTCTCAATGCTTTTCAATAGCAGTCACATGCCTGGAAAAAAAAGGTTGTTATTCTGAAACGGTGTAAATTGAACCGTTGTAAAACGAGGGCCACCTGTATATATATATATATATATATATATATATATATATATATATATATATATGTATATATTCAAAATCATTATATAGAGAAGTGTGTATATTCTCACTATTGCTTATTACTCTGATTTTGGGGGACCCAAAACATTTTATGTACCAGGTCCGCTACGGTACAGTTTATATATGTACATATAGTGCATTGCCGAAAAAGGACTTATGATCCATTTAATGTACCTCTTATAAGGAAACTATTTTTATGACAAATGAACTAACCGGACAGAGCAAGAGTAGTGGTGTTATTTTATGTGCAAATGTTATTTTCTACCTGTATTTTTTAATAGGCCCTAAATATTGACATATGATTTAACCCCTGTGAGAGGAGACATAGCTCTGAGATTAAAGTAAAGCTTAATAAAAATAGAAAACACACTGTAGGAAAACCATTCACAATAATTCATCAGTTTCTCTTTCCAGTGAAGATTAAAAACAAACATAACTAAAAGTCATCACTTATATATATGAATAGCCCAAGGCTCTAAGGGTGAAAGTAATTTATTTAACAATATTCTTCTGTAGCAGACAAACATACAAGGTAAAGGTTACAAGAAGTCCTTTTGATTATTCTGGGGGCCCATATGTGACCTTTTCAATAAAAACAGGTTATTCAGCTTTGAGTTTATTTCATAGAAAACTGTAGTAACCTTACTATACAGCTTGGTGTGCCCTATGTATGCACTATACTGTATACACACGGTTTATCATCAGAAGTTGGGTGTTTAGCTCAGGAGCAAAGTGGACAAAAATACATTTAGTCATGAAGTAATTTCCCTGAAAAAGTCTAAAAGTTTAAAATATAAAATATGAAAGTAATTAAGATCAAGGGAGGAAGGGAAATTTACTTGAAGGGACTTGAAGACAATTTTTTTTCTTTAATGATTCAGATAGAGCATACGATTTTAAACAACTTTCCAATTATTTCTATTATCAGATCTAATTTATTGTTTTGGTATCTTTTGTTGAAGGAGCATTAATTCCCTACTGGGAGCTAGCTGAACACATTTGGTGAGCCAATGCCAGAGGCATGTATGTGCAGCCAACAATTAGCAGCTAGCTCCCACTAGTACATTGCTGCTCCTGAGCCAACTTAGGTATGCTTTTCAACATAGGATACCAAAAGAACAAAACAAATTAGATAATAGAAGCAAATTGGAAAGTTTTTAAAAGTGTATGCTCTGAATAAAGAACAAACAATGTTGGGTTCCATGTCCCTTTAAGAAAAAAAACTTTTTTTTAAATCCATTTCAATTGTTTTATGTAGTGGGCTAGTTGGAAGCATATAATATATGAATGGTCTAGCGCACTGACCTTTAGACGATTGGCAGCCTTTGTACTATTCCCCGTTTGTGTCTTCTAGTAATTTCTTATATATATTGACTTAGAAGTATTGTGATTCACCGCTAACAATATGTGATCACTGAGCAGCAACTGGTGTATATGTGAATATATAGTTATAGAGTAGACATGAAATATATAAAGAGATAATGAAATATAAGCTCTACAGAGATGTCTAACTCAGACAAAGAGACACTACAAATACCCCAATAGCACAGGCTGATATTGTACTTTTGCTCAAAAAATAACAATTAGAGATTAGGCCTCTAGAGAAATGTATGTTCTAGGAAATAGACTATCTATACCCTATTAAGGGAAGTACATTCCAAACCAACTGACTTACACACACAAAGCTTTAAAGGGCCACTAAACCCAAAATCTTTCTTTCATGATTCAGATTGAGAATAGAAATTTAAACATTACAATTTACTTCTATTATTTATTTTGCTCAATTTTTTAGATATCCTTAGTTGAAGAAAAAGCAATGCACATGGTGAGCCAATCACATGAGGCTTCTATGTGCAGCAACCAATCAGCAGCTCCTGAGCATATCTAGATATGCTTTTCAGCAAAGAATATTAAAAGAATAAAAAAAAATAGATAATATAAGTAAATTAGGTGTAATAAAGATGTTTAAAATTGTATTCTCTTTCTAAATCATGAAAGAAAAAGTATGGGTGTCATGTCCCTTTAAGATACACAGCAGAATTAGAGAAGGAGGTGTAAAGAAAATAAAAGGTCTACAAATACAGTTAGGTCCATATGTTTTTATACATTGATTGACATTTATTAATGGTATAGTTAGTTCAGCTGTTAGAAAAAAATTATTAGAGTTGAAGTTAATTAAAGTGCAGAATGTCAGCTTTAATTTGAGAGTATTTATATCCAAATTGGGTGAATGCACTTTTTACATGCAGTTTGCTACTTGCCAAGGGACCAAAAGTAATTGGACAATTGACTGAGAAGCTACTCCTTGGCCGGTGTGGGCTGTTTTCTTATTATTTAATTTACAAATAAGTAATTAAAAGGTCTGAAGTTCAATCCAAACGTGGAATTTGGAAGTTGCTGCTGTGAACTCTCAGTATAAGGTCCAAACAGCTGTCATTGCAAGTAAAGCAGGCCATCATTAGGCTAAAAACCAAACAAACCCATTAGAGAGATAGCAGAAATACACAGTCTGATACATTCTTAAATAGAATGATCACACTGGTGAGCTCAGCAACACCACAGGCCCTGACGACCATGGAAGAGAACTGTAGTGGATGATCACACAGTTCTTTCCTTGGTGAAGAAAAAGCCTTCACGACATCTAGCCACATCAAGAACACTCTTCAGGAATTAGACATATCATTGTTTAAGTCGATTGCTGTTTTTTTGTCAATCCTCTTGAATTAAATCCAAGAGGCCGATTTGTGCAGGCGGACATAGGCTGTCGGCATTTATCATTGCACAGGCATTTCATGTGAAATGCTTGTGCAATACCGGCCCTTGCACATTCACGACCAATCGGCCGCTAGCAGGGGTGTCAATCAACCCGATCGTATCCGATTGGGCTGATTGCTGTCCGCCTCCTGTTTCTGGCGAGCCTGAAGGGGATTAGGGGAGTTGATAAATCGGCCCTCATATGTCTACACTTCAGCCACATCTCAATTGCTTTATTTACAATCCATTGTGGTGGCGTACAAAGCCAAAACTAAGAATATTGTTCAAATACTTATGGAACTAACTGTAGGTGCCATAGTTGTACCATACTACATTTGGCAACTGTATAACAATTTGTGGCAAAGTGATTTAAACTTAAATTCAAAATACATACTAGACCTTTCTCCTTCTGGGTTTAGAGCTGTGGAGTACAGGAATAAATTACAGTTTAGCAAACACACACACACTATTGCATCCCATATACATTAGGTCCACGCTAGATTAGCGTTACCTACCACACCACCAACGCATCACATATCATGCACCATAGATCAGTGGATAATATTTTAACTACACAAAAAAATTGAATAAGTTATGTCATGCATTGTATCGGGGCTACATTCCTTATCGTGCCTAAATAATACACAATGCAAACAAATACAGTTGCAAGTTTAAGTGTGTTCAAGTGTAATAGTAGCAAGACTGTATGAGGTAATAATAGGTTGTCCCTCTACTGATACACCCTTGTATTTGTTCCACTATTGGAGTCTTCTTTGCACTTACCCTCACACTTCACCTCCTACCACACCCCATTTTTAGATAGTAATCTCTGCATAATATTTTATGTTTTTGATGTTTGCTCTGTCATCTCTGTCCCCACTAAGTGATACCTCTGCCTTTACAGGTGTTGCAAACATGTGCACAGTTACCACCTCCCAGCATGCAAATATTTGTTAAAGAGCGGCCCATATATTCTCAGTGCACTTTCTCATCACCCTGTGCAACCAAGTGTACTGAACACAGAACATAAAATAAGATGTTAGAAGTATATTAAAATGTTTTATCACTTTATAAGCCAGTAAGGAGCCCCTCCGATAGAAGACAATGCTATGTCTACAAAATCTAGGAAAAATCCAAAATCCTGTTAAATCCAGCCCTGTTCTTTATGTATAATAAACAGTGATATTCTAGACAAACTAGTGAATTATTGCCAATATTCTTTTATAGATCTATGAATATTTAATGTGACTCTTAAGTATCTTCCTTAACAATTACTTATCATCTAGCTATAAAGCTGATTGACAGGTTACATGATGTCATTCATTATCACTGCTGTTGTATTCTCCTTCATATTTATGTCAAGGTATTTGAAATATTATTAAATAATATATAGAGGTATATTTGTCTTTATTTGATAGATCTGTGGATGTGAACATGGTCTGTAGGACAAAGGATTAGATCTCCCCCACTCCAATTGCACAGGAGACATTCTTGGCTGAAAGGAGAACAAAGGATTATCTCTGGGAGATCTCACACACTCAATATGTTAAATTATGCAATTGTATAATTTAGCAAGGAACTAAAATATAACATAGTTTCAGGATACAGGCAAATATATGGAGACGAAATGTCTGAATTACCCTTTTGGAGCTGATCAGGGTCGTGGTTTTATGCACATGGGTGTTAATTATCAAATACACATCTGCACTGCTGGCTAAACAGGAAATATGCTGTTTTTAAAGACTTTTACAACTCCTCATGGATTGACCCCATGTGGTGAGCAAAAGACGAAGAGCCTGGATACACACTCATATATGAACTTCCTGCCAACAAAAGGAGCTGAAAATTGACAGCTGCCTGTTAAGTGTGTGGCTGATAACAGCTGGATACACGTGACACAGACATTGTGTCTGGGTTAGGATAACATAGAGGAAGCACATGACTTACATTACAATTTCAAAATAACTGTATTTAGAGCTCAAATAAAATATAATGCCAGGAAAATATATATATTTTAATGGATATGAGATGTATATTTATGTGATATCAAGTATTAACATCTAAATATATATATATATGGAAAGTAAAAGATTGAATGATATATATGTATATAGATATATATATGTATATATATATATATATGTATATATATATATATATATATATATGTATATATATATATATATATATATGTGTATATTTTGAAGGCATGAATATCTTAGCCTCTGTGTGTTTAAGAACATGAATAGATGTTTATGGACCTGAAGAGAAGTGATTATTAACATTTATTTTTATTTCAGATCGACATAAACAGGATTTATGTATTCAGGAAGAAATACACAGAAATGTCACATACTATATCTGGGTGAATGCAAATATCAGGAGTTTTAAATACTACCAATCTGGAGATATAAAAATAAGCTGTTATTTGCAAAGAAATGCCAGAATACTGATAAAATTATAATGCATTTTAAGCTAATAATTAGTGTTAAATTACCTTAATATAATAAAATGTTAATAATATAACATATTTGGTATCAGAATAATCAGAAAAAATAACCTAATATTAACCATCTGTAATTGGGGTTATATATGATTAATGCAGAGAGTGTGATCTGATTAAATAACCATTTTATAAAAAAAAAATTAACTTGCTTAAAAATGTCAGAAATGCTGTATTGTATTGCTATGTTGTACTGTATGCTGCCACCTGGTGTTATGTTGCGAGAACTACAGCCAGAAGGTTCTTTCTGGCTGTTAAAAATGAAATTTCCAAGGGCCAATCCGATTTAGACTTCCCAGATAACCAATGGGAAGGTCAGCTCCCGTAGTGCCACCCACATGATGTCATCAATGATTATATAATGGGAGTGTTGAATGCACAAGGGAGAGTTGTCTGTAACTTGTTGAAAATTAGTGATCTGATTTTGGCTGCGATATACCTGAAAAAAAAAAAAGTTCACTTCAGCAAGGAGCTTAAAACTTATCCTTGATTTGTGCAAAAACCTTCTTTCAAATGAGATGACCTAAAGACCGCTACGAATTGGTTCAAAATTGGTGAAGTATATTGTATTTTAAATTGGTAGTTATAAGCCTAGGTATTGTTCAAATCTGTGTCTGAATTGACCAAGTAACTCATCTATGCAAGTTCTGATATTGTCAGTTAATTTTGTATTAGGATAAATTGCAGTTAAATAGCAGAATATATATATTATCCTATTGTTTTATAAACACTGTTTAGAATTGTATTGCTTGGATGTTAAAGGTTTTTAGTCCCATTGTGTTAAATAAATAAAAGGCTGAATTGTGAAGGTATATTTTTCTGGGTTTTGTAAGAAGGATAGCATATCTTAAGAGTTGGTTTTAACGCATATAAACTTTTATTTAGTTTCCTTTTACTGCAAATATAGTTCAATATGTTTATGGATATTAACTAAATAAAAGAATTCAGATATTTATATTAATTGTATGGTCTAGTAGGTGCATGGTTGATAAGGGTTTCTATTTCTTTATATTGTGTTTATAACCCTGCCATAAACTTATATATATTATTTGGATAGCACTACTAAGATTTTCATAAATATACTGACAATTCACTTGTATCAACTGGGGACATAACCTATTTCCAGTAAGTATTATGCACGTAAGGATTACCAATGCTCTTGATGGTCCTAAGATGACATATGTAGGAGCCAGAATGCTATGATCAAAATAGAATTAAAGTTAATAGAAATGTATCTTCCAAAGTCTATGAATAAAATGTTTGCTTTAATAAAGTGGTAAATGGGCCATGAATAAATATTTTCACATCACATAAGAGGGATTTAGGTAGTAGTGCAAAATATGATGAATATTTTTTATTTTTTTCCACAGATGTAATCTACATTTAAACATAACAAGCCAGATTATGAGTGGCATGTTAACAGTTACAAGCAAACTATCAGGGGTTTATCGCGGCTGTTTGAGTGCTCAGCTCATTTTACAAGTTGAAAAAAACACACAAAAAAAGACATTACAAACTATAGTTACACTCAAAAAAATGCCATCTAATAGAAAATATTTAAAAAAAATATTGCACACAAACGTTATAAGGGCTCGACAAAGACATGAGGTCTCAGGTGTTAGAGAAAAAAAGCAGGCAAAGGTCTTTAACATACAGATACATAGCTAAAGATATATATATCTTTAGATAGCTTGTTTGCACCCAGGTGGCTGACCCAGGAGGGAGGATTTGTTTTTTGTATTTACATTATATATGTATATATATATATATATATATATATATATATATATATATATATATATATATATATATATATATATATATTGAGCAAAGGGGGTGTCTCCAGCGCTAAGAGGCTATGTAGATAGGGAAACATAGTATACTCTGTTTCAGAAATACTAATGCAAGACAAATGAAATACAAAAAAAAAAAAATACAAAAAAGGGGAGGAGAATCCAAAATATAAGTAAATTGAATCCACAGACTTACACCAAAAAATAAGGAACTGTAACTAAACACAATCGGTAATATTGTATCCTAAATAGAAACTCATACATCATATAGATACAAAAAAAAATACAAATTTAAAAAGTCCCAACATAAAAAAAAAAAAACTCAATCCTATGAGGTAAGAAAACGGCCCAAATTCAGAAGGAAATCACTTTTGGTATCCACAAACGTTTTCCTCATCGAAAACAAGAAACACTGGCCTCCTTTCCCCCACAAAAAGCTGCAGCTGTATGTTAGACAAAATCCACAACCTCTTGTAGTTTTCCTGGTAGCTCCAAGATTTCTCCTACGATCATATAGAGATAGGAGAAAGGAATCACACAATGCACCAGAAATAGTGAAATACCATTTTAATAGGTAGCTATAATGTGCAGGTTAAAACAGGACACTTACAAGAATTACCATCAATCTAATATGAGGTAAGTATACAGCAAAGAAAAAGCATGAACTAAAATGCGGCAAAACAGATGCAGCGCTTTGGAAGCACTGACCAAACACCTGAAGATCCGCTTGTTCAGTTAGACCATAGTATGTAATAAAACATGTTTTTGCTAGCCTATTGGCAATAATTACACTATATTAAAACAACCTATAAACACAAGGATTATATCTTTCGAAAATCTATAAAAATATATGGATACCGATATATATATATAGAGAGAGAATATAGCCCACTTCTAATAAAACAAAATTAAATAATAAATGAATGACTATGCAAAAATATTTCAAGAAACCTTTTCTATGTCTATACCTTGATGTTTATTTTAAAAAGGCCTTTACTGAACATATTTTTTTTTTTTTTATACCTGTTTCTAGAGGAATATTCTATCTATAACTAGATTACAATTCAATCTCTTAGAACCGATTAGATCCCTTATAGTTGAACCAATTTACTATATGGCTATAAACTGGATATAACTAAATAACATAAATCAGTTATATAAAAAATACAAGAAAAAGGGGGAAAGTTAAAGAGGATAGAACAAAACAAAACAAACAGGCCCAAAATACAGTTTTCTCTGCTGCCCCTTTAATGAATCTTAAAGAAAGGGGAGAGGTGGTCAGATAAATGCTGCAATATCAATTTCTTTATTTAGACCTGCAGGTTTGAGTGTTTTTAGGAAGTGTATCCAGAATGTCTCCCTTTGTCGGAGACGTCTGAATCTATCCTCTCCATTTTTAGGTGGTGAAACATATTCCAAGACAGTCCCTTTAAGGCACTTGAGATCTTTATTATGAACCTGTTTATAGTGTGCAGATAAACTGTGTTCTTCAAATGCATTCTCTATATTTTTAATGTGTTCCGAGTCTTTTTTTTTTTGTATGGTCTTTTTGTGCGGCGTATATATTGTAGTTTTCATCCACATTCCACTAAATATACCACATGTGTCGTTCTGCAATTAGTCAAATGTTCTAAAATACATGTTTTAGTAGAGACTATGGATTTTGTTGGTTTATGGGAAGTGTAAGCATGTTTACATCCCAAACAGTTCAGTCTGTTACATTTGAAAAAACCTACAGTATGTTTTTCTAGCCATTTTTGGCTTTTATTTACAGTTGCTAGTTTGCTGGGTGCTAATATTGTTTTCAAATTTGTATTCCTTCTAAAAGTTATTGTTGGGGTATCATTCAAAGAGTTAGCTAAAAAATTATCCTGCTTTAAAATATTGCAATGTTTGGACATATTTTTTCTAATTTCAGGAGCTACCTCATTGTATGTAGTTATAAGACCGCAGCTTCTCCTGAGTTTATTATTCTTATTTTCTGTTCTTTTTCCGGATTTATTTTTCAGAAGGGAGCTACAGGGAAAGGGAGGCAAGTGTTTTCGGTTTTCGTTTGGGGAAAACGTTTGTGGATACCGAAAGTGATTTCTGAATCTGAATTTGGACTGTTTCCTTACATCATAGGATTGAGGTTTTCTCCTGTAAGTAGGAGTTTCACCTAAGTTTTCATCCTCAGTCACGTTGGTTTTCTTCAACTCATTCTGTTGGGATTTTATGTTGAGACTTTTTAAATTTGTATATTTTATTGTATCTATATGATCTATCTATAGGCTGTACGAGTTTCTATTTAGGATAAAATATTACCGATTGTGTTTAGTTACAGTTCCTTATTTTTTGGTGTAAGGCTGTGGATCCAATTTACTTATATTTTGGATTCTCCTCCCCTTTTTTGTATTTTTTTTTGTATTTAATTTGTCTTGCATTAGTATTTCTGAAACAGAGTATACTAAGTTCCCCTATCTACATAGCCTCTTAGCGCTGGAGACACCCCCTCAATGACATATGGTATAAGGCACATACCAGTTTCTAGCTGCTCTTTGGCTATTTCTCCCCCTCTCTCCTTCCTATTAGCGCTCTAGTTAGGAACTGTTTCCATCTTCCATCTAGTTCCTCCACCCTTCCTTTTTTTCAATTGTGTGTGTATATATATATATATATATATATATATATATTTGTAGAGAAAGGTGCAGTCTCACAAACAGGTTTCCCAATGCCAGGATGCTGAATGCAGGTTAGAATATAGAAGACAGCACTCACTGGTCTTAAATATAGCAAAAACTGCTTTTAATTAAGTGATGTTTCGTGGGAAAGTTCCCCTTATCAGACCAAGGGAGCTGTCCCCCTAACATCACTTAATTAAAAGCAATTTTTGATATATTCAAGACCAGTGAGTGCTGTCTTCTGTCATATATATATATATATATATATATATATATATATATATATATATATATACACTATGTATATATATATATATATATATATATATATAGTATATATATATATATATATATATATAATTTCTAATGCTAACGCTATAACTTTCCACTTAAGGGCCAGATTACGCAAGCCTATACATATATATTTATAGATTACACACAGTCCTCAAAGAATGCAATGTAAAGGCACTTTTTTTTCTAACACCCCACACCTGCTCAATTTAAAGGGACATGAAACCCAAATATTTTCTTTCATGATTTAAAAAGAGCATGCAAGTTTAAACAACTTTCTAATTTACTTCTATTATCTAATGTGCTTCATTCTCTTGATATTCTTTGCCAATAAGCATATATAGATAGGCTCAGTAGCTGCTGATTGGTGGCTGCACATAGATGCCTCGTGTGATTGGCTCACCCATGGACATAGCTATTTTTTCAACACAGGATATCTAAAGAATTAAGCAAATTATATAATAGAAGTAAATTGGAAAGTTGTTTAAAATAATATTCTCTATCTGAATCATGAAAGACAAATTTTGGGTTTATTGTCCCTTTAAGTCCTAAAAACTGCTTTGTACAGTTTAAAAAAAAATAAAAATAAAAAAAAAAAGATAATATTTTTTTTATTTTCAAAAACCCACTCTTTACTTAATTTAGGAGGCAATTGGGGCCCTTTATGAAAATTAACCAGAGATCTGATCTCTGGTTAGTTTTCAGAACGCTAGTTGCTAATGAGCAATAATCAACCACTTGTTATTAATCATGTGCCCATAAACGGCTACATTTGCCCGTTTACAGGTATGCAATAAATTAATGCTCTACTTGTAATCTAGCCCTAAATATTTTGTTACAAATTATATCAAAACACACTGGTGCATCCAGATTTTTCATGCCGCCTTCAAGCATTATTCAAATAAAAACTAACGACCATGTTGTTTGATTTTATACACATAATTGTGAGCAATAACATTGAAGAACATTGCAAATATATCCAGCAGAATGGCAAATCAAATATTTACACATTAATGGAAAAATAAATCAAAACAGTTATCTGTTAAAAGTATTGTCATAGATAGTTATTTTATTAACAAGCAAACAAATAGTCTGACCAGTTTGCAAGAAGCTACTCAATCTGACAGCATTTAGCAGTAGGAACATGTATTCCTTCACTGCTGGAGGATAATATATTTATTTGTACTTAAAGGGACATGAAACCCAAACTATTTTTTTTTTTTTTTTAAATAATTTTTTTATTGAGGTTTTTGCGTAAAACATACATAAAACACAATACACCATTTTGCAAAAAGAACAAAATACAAACATAGTTACCCGAAAAATTTCGAAAATCATACAATAGCTTGGTGAAAGGCTAATGAAACCTCGATTTTTCAATAATATATCACATGTGGCTGACCTGTTAGAAACAAAGATTCAGGCCCTATAAGCCAAAAATATGAAAAATAATAGCTATCTGATGGTCAGGAGTCTAGCTCGCTAGGAGCATCAAAGTATATCATGCATAGTTGGCCTATAAGGAGCTTTGTTTTATGTCCATTGGACCTAGAGTATAGGAGACAATAGATAGCAGATGACCAAAAATCTAGTTCTTTAATAGCTTCAAAAGGAGCATGAATACGTGTATATTAAGTGGGGGAAGGGGGATATTCAGCGGGTAAGCACCGCTATGTATATTAGGGAGAGAGAAAGTGGAGGGCGGAGCCATAGGAATATATGAGTATAGTAGGAGACTTGGAGGGATCTATTAATCTTGGTAATATAGCAAAGTAAATGGGCTAAGATATCTAGTTACCCAGCTATGAATTATTAGTCATGTGAGAGAAAATGGCGTTATGTTACACATATTTGTTAAGCGCATATAGCTGTAACTGCAGGGGGTGGGGGTATGTAACCTCCTATATCTAGGTTTGACAAAGTATAATCACTAACCGATTAGATCAGTCTATAAGCTCGACAATTAAGCATAAGCTATTGGGTGGGCTCAGGGTCTATATATGGATTGGATAATGTACACATTAAACATGTAATAATACATTTTCTGTAGTAGCCTATACTAGGGGAATTATTCTAATTGTAACTTTACTGATGTCTCCACTGGCAGGATAATTTATCAGTGAAAATATTAAGCCTAGAGATATCCCAAGCAGTAGACTGGTAAGCTGTTAGAACACAGAGATTATACCTAAGTACTCCAATGTAAGAATCCCCCTGTATATGACTGAAAGAAACCTGCTCTCGCCATGATATCATGATAACCTCATGGCGTGTGTGGAAGAGGGAGAGGTAAGGTTTGTGATTTATGATGTCCTAATACAAAACTGTAAAGTGAACTAGAGAGTTACTGTAAGTGGAAAATAATGTAGAAAAGCCCAATACATAGGAGATCCAGCACCCCTATCTATGTAATTTTTAATATTTAATATTTAATAAAGGGGCATAGAACTAGAATGAGTATGGTTGCAATTAAATTTAGTAGTCCACCTGGGAAAGAAGTATGTATTCCTCATCAATAAATGGGCAGCTGCAACTATATTGGAGGTATGTCGCGAGAGGGATTTCCATACTGTAACTAATACATCTTGCAAGGATGTAACCGTAGTTTCATGTGCAGCAAATATAGTAAGCATATACAATACTGGAGAACAAAGATTACATGTAGGCGATAAACTTTTTTTTTTTTTTTGTAATATAAAAGAATAAGTACTCAATTCAGCACTGTGTGCTCATGTCATGTAATAACAAGTGTATGCAATTTCTCAGTTTGAATGCACCTCTTATAAGCCCCACTTCATTAATTATGTGCAAAATAGAACTAGAGTTTGTAGGGGGTGTTAGTTAATATTGAGAGGGAGGCCTCCACATATACAGATGGAAATCTGTGACCTATCCAGGACTGCTCATGTAATAGTATATCCACTAGAACATAGGATCATGCTAATATGACCTGGTATATCAACAGTGTTTATTCTAGCCATATTGTGTCATTATTAATGGCAGTTTCTACTAGAATTTTAGATAAGACTAAGTGGGGTATATGTGGAAGGAGATAGGATAAGGGATTGATGAGGTAAGTTAAATATAATGCACTACTTACTCAGTATCGCTGACTGACCACCCAGTCTAACAGGGTCATAAATTCAGTGTACATATTGAGAGGTACCTAGGGACAGTCAATATTAAATAACATGCTAAAACTAAAGCAAAACTAGAAACGCAATGAACTGGTAACATTCAACAAACCAGCATTTCTGATACGTATGAATAATGTCAAAGATAATGGAAGGGATAGCGGCTGTATCCCAAGAGGTATATACATGGGACCAGACATCCAAGGCAGTTCAGAGTTCATCACAATGTGAGAATGTTCAGGGGTTTTTCAAATTGCCCAAGAAACTATAACACAGTAAAGGCTTACGTAGGCATCCAGGAGTCACCGGTAAAAAGAAGCCTGATATCGGAGCTGATGAATAAGGCTTCAGACCAGAGTCTGTCTGCGGTGCGGATCTGTACGGCGCGATGTTTAGGGAGCCCAGGACAGCATACCTCCATACCGGAATTGACTGATCCTCACATGGCGTGAAAACGGACTTAGTTAGGTCAGAGGGAACCAGGGCTGAACGTTTGAGGTGACTGAGACTCTGAGCATCCGCAAACAGTCCCGCTGCATCCCAAGGCCAGTCTTCAAAGAAATCAAGTTCCGGTGGCCAAGCTCCTACAGGATCCGACCACGGCGTTGCTGGTAAGGCTGTTAGATTACCGCTAGTGGGAGCTGGTATTAAGGCTAGTGGAGGCCCAGTTTCTGGCAGTTGAGAGGTATCCGCCATGCTAGTGAGAATAGGCTGTATGAGGCTTGATTGTATGCTGAACCCCGTCAACTCCGCCATATGGGACCGAGGACATCCTTTGCCTGTTTTGTGCATATCCTCTGTGCATTGAGGTGTATTGCAACTCATATGCGGTGTGTCTGGGACAAGTCCCTGGGTAGCATCCAAAACCACACTCGTCGTTGGTACATTCTGGGTTTCATTCATAGTTGCTCTGAGCACCGCTGTTAGGTCCCTGTAGTGGGTGTCCATAGTGGAGATTAAGTTAAACAGCATCAAGATAGCTTGCCCCTCCATAGCGTATGTGTAGCTGAGTCTGAGTCTCCAAGACGAATAACAGAGCGTGACTGACTTTTAAAATGGCGCCGTACCTCACATAGCCAGCTTAGCAGGGCAGAAAGATTCTTGTGTCGAAATGATAGCTAAGACAACGTTTTTAGAGCCATTGAAATGTTCATCCTACTCGTCAAGGCTCAGTAAAGATTTAAGCTTGATATAAGGCTCCTTGATGTGTTCAATATAAGCAAATATTTAAACAAATATTAGGAGCTCTAGAAAGATGCGTCTCTCAGCATCGGCAGTTGGCTCCGCCCCCCCAAACTATTTATTTGATGAATCAGATAGAGTATACAATTTTAAACAACTTTCCAATTTATTTCTTTTATCTAATTTGCTTTGTTCATTTGGTATTCTTTGTTAAAATGCATACCTTGGTAGACTCAGGAGCTGGGAGCTAGCTGCTGATTGGTGGCTGCACATATGTTTCTTTTGGTTTGCCTACCAATGTTTTCAACTAGCTCCCTGTAGTGTATCGCAGCTCCTTTAAGAAAGAATACAGATATAATAAGGCATAATATATAATAGTAGCAAATTGTAAGGTTGATAACCCCCGCTTTATTTGAATTATAAAAGAAAGATTTTGGGTTTCATGTCCCTTTAGACATTAAACCCTACTTTCTTTTGGGTAAAAAAACCCAAAAACAATATTGATATATATATATATATATATATATATATATATATACAGGAAGTGCAGAATTATTAGGCAAATTAGTATTTTGACCACATCATCCTCTTTATGCATGTTGTCTTACTCCAAGCTGTATAGGCTCGAAAGCCTACTACCAATTAAGCATATTAGGTGATGTGCATCTCTGTAATGAGAAGGGGTGTGGTCTAATGACATCAACACCCTATATCAGGTGTGCATAATTATTAGGCAACTTCCTTTCCTTTGGCAAAATGGGTCAAAAGAAGGACTTGACAGGCTCAGAAAAGTAAAAAATAGTGAGATATCTTGCAGAGGGATGCAGCACTCTTAAAATTGCAAAGCTTCTGAAGCATGATCATCGAACAATCAAGCGTTTCATTCAAAATAGTCAACAGGGTCGCAAGAAGCGTGTGGAAAAACCAAGGCGCAAAATAACTGCCCATGAACTGAGAAAAGTCAAGCGTGCAGCTGCCAAGATGCCACTTGCCACCAGTTTGGCCATATTTCAGAGCTGCAACATCACTGGAGTGCCCAAAAGCACAAGGTGTGCAATACTCAGAGACATGGCCAAGGTAAGAAAGGCTGAAAGACGACCACCACTGAACAAGACACACAAGCTGAAACGTCAAGACTGGGCCAAGAAATATCTCAAGACTGATTTTTCTAAGGTTTTATGGACTGATGAAATGAGAGTGAGTCTTTATGGGCCAGATGGATGGGCCCGTGGCTGGATTGGTAAAGGGCAGAGAGCTCCAGTCCGACTCAGACGCCAGCAAGGTGGAGGTGGAGTACTGGTTTGGGCTCGTATCATCAAAGATGAGCTTGTGGGGCCTTTTCGGGTTGAGGATGGAGTCAAGCTCAACTCCCAGTCCTACTGCCAGTTTTTGGAAGACACCTTCTTCAAGCAGTGGTACAGGAAGAAGTCTGCATCCTTCAAGAAAAACATGATTTTCATGCAGGACAATGCTCCATCACACGCGTCCAAGTACTCCACAGCGTGGCTGGCAAGAAAGGGTATAAAAGAAGAAAATCTAATGACATGGCCTCCTTGTTCACCTGATCTGAACCCCATTGAGAACCTGTGGTCCATCATCAAATGTGAGATTTACAAGGAGGGAAAACAGTACACCTCTCTGAACAGTGTCTGGGAGGCTGTGGTTGCTGCTTCATGCAATGTTGATGGTGAACAGATCAAAACACTGACAGAATCCATGGATGGCAGGCATTTGAGTGTCCTTGCAAAGAAAGGTGGCTATATTGGTCACTGATTTGTTTTTGTTTTGTTTTTGAATGTCAGAAATGTATATTTGTGAATGTTGAGATGTTATATTGGTTTCACTGGTAAAAATAAATAATTGAAATGGGTATATATTTGTTTTTTGTTAAGTTGCCTAATAATTATGCACAGTAATAGTCACCTGCACACACAGATATCCCCTAAAATAGCTAAAACTAAAAACAAACTAAAAACTACTTCCAAAAATATTCAGCTTTGATATTAATGAGTTTTTTGGGTTCATTGAGAACATGGTTGTTGTTCAATAATAAAATTAATCCTCAAAAATACAACTTGCCTAATAATTCTGCACTCCCTGTATATATATATATATATATACATACACAAACTATATACTGTTTATATATATATATATATATATATATATATATATACACAAACTATATACTGTACTATATATATATATATATATATATATATATATATATATACACACACACAAACTATATACTGTTTATATATATATATATATATATATACACACAAACTATATACTGTATATATATAATGCAGGTGACAGACATCAGACCTGATGACATACTAACAAGCATGGATGTCAATAGTCTGTATACTGTGATCAAGAGGAAGGCATTGAGGTGATCCTGAGAACCTTACAGAGATATCCATACGTGGGTCCCCCATCTGAATTTATCATTGAGTTGTTGAGGATATGTTTGCAGAACAATCATGTCAGATTTGAGAATTTGTACTATCTCCAACTCAGGCTCAAACATGGGACCGGCATTTGCAAACTTATACATGGAACACATTGAGTGTATGAAAGTCCTGAGATCATTTTGTATCGTAGATACATTGATGACATCCTCCTAATATGGAGAGGTACACAGGAGGGGTTAAACACTTGGGTTGAAACATTGAACAACTCCACATGCCCTATTAAATTAAAAGTGACAGCCAATAAAGAGTCCATAGAATTCCTGGATCTATGCATTTACAAAGAGGGTAAGGCTCTATCATAAAGAAACTGATCGCTATTCCATTCTTCATGCTGATAGCTGCCATCCTCGTCCACTTCTCAGAGCTATTCCGCGAGCACAAATGCTTCGAGTGGCACGCAATAATACATCCAGTGACAGATGTGCACTCCAAGTACAACAAATGGAACAAAAGTTTGCCTCTCGTGGCTACAGTAATGAAGATATTCTGTTGGCGAAGAGAACAGTATCAAATATCACACAGCAAGAATTGATACAACACAAACGTTCTAAGGATGTCACTCCACGTATGACTTTCACCACGGTTTACTCACCGCAATTGAGGACGATGTCTAAGACACTTAAGAAGGATTGGCATGTTATTAACAGTGATGCCTCTTTACCTGTTGATACTTATGCACCATCAAGGACGGGGTTTAAGCGAGGTAAAAACCTCAGGGATCTTTTGATGCATACTGACCCCCAACATTGTTACAAAAGAGAAACTTGGTTAAAACCAAAAAAACTTGGATACAACCTAACTGCACGACATGTCATTCTATGATACAATGGAGTGACTTTAGACACCCACATACCAATCAGAGGTTTAGGATTAAACATTACTTGACCTGCACTACAAAATATGTAATATATATGCTCAGCTGCATTTGTGGTCTGTTTTGACATGGGGAAAACGACAGACGATATAAAGAAATGTATGGCCAGTTATAGGAGTGCCATTTGGGCACTTTTGCGGAGAAGGGCCACACTGTCAAGGTCCTACGCTTCCAGCTGATAGATCATGTTCCCCCTCTGAAGAGGGGTGGGAATAGGGACCAGCCCCTTTTACAACTAGAAGCATGATGGATCTACAAGCTTAATACAATACAACCCAGGGGCCTTAACACAAATGTGGACTGGCACTGCTTCTTGTAGATAGACTTTGATTTATTGATCTTATTAATCTGATCTGTATATAATTGCCTAGTTTAATTTCCCCCATGATGTAAACTGTAATGAGACATTTAAGATATATTTATATGGATGTACCATACATATAGTGAACATTTATGTATGCTCCCTAATGCTAGCTTTATCTATGTGTTTAATTCTATATGATTTTGATAATCTGATCCGTTTATAATTGCTTAGTTTACTTTCCCCATGAAGTAACCAATTAGAGACATTTAAGATATGTATATGGATGTAACATACACATAGTGAAAATTTACATCTGCTCCCTGATGCTAGCTTTATCTATGTGTTTAATTATATATGTTTAACTAGACTTTGTATTGCATTTTTATGTTTTATTTTGTTGAAATACTTCGATCAGTTTGTCTACATGTAGGTAACTCTGAGGATACATTTCTAGTGATATCTTAAACAATAGTTGGTATATAGACTTGTTATCTCTATTACTAGGACTATAGTTACACCTATAGGAGTTAGAAGTGATTACACTAAACATTTGTATCTTTATACACATCTATACATTGATTTGGATAATGTTATGTCAAATAGTTTTTGATACATTTATGATACACATTGATACATTCCCTTGTTGTTGTTACACATAGTTTGAGGTCAGGGCTTAAGAAGCCATTTGCAGGAATAACAACTGAGGTTTGTGATAATATTAAATAGAGAATTTGTTTTTATCACTAACAAGGATTGATGTTCTGCAAATGGTCCCACTATTACTACACTATATGTTTATTATTGCACTGTATAATATTAACACAGATTAGTAACTATGAGCATTCACAATGTATTTGTCTTTTCTATGGTTGCTATGGCAACAGTTGGGCATTTTTTTTTTGCACAGTGGGTGGGGTTTCAATGGGTTTAAAATGTTTGATTCACTCTGTACAATTGTTGGTCTGATGAAGGGGTGAACACCCCGAAACGTCACTGGTTTATATGGAATAAAAGACTTTTTATTTCACCTGTAAAAAAAACTGGTTTATCCAGTCCAGTGAGTGTATATATATATATATATATATATATATATATATATATATATATATACATATATACACACACACACACACACAAACGATATACTGTATGTATATATTTATATATATATATATATATATATATATATATATATATATATATATATATATATATATATATATATATATATTTAAAACATTTGTTTGAACCACTACTGTCCGCTACTGTGCAGTTATCAGTTATATCCAGAGTCATAGGGATTTGCACTCTCACTGATACAGTGCAGACAACAACCAGGGTGCTGGACATGGAAAAATCAAAGAGAGTAATACAGACCTCACTCACTGGACTTCATGTACAGTCCATCAATCCTTTATTGTAGGCACAGGGAATGCAGTCTGAATTACACTATATATATATATATTCACTATTAAACTCTCTCCTGCGGCACATGTTGCCACAACAACTGTGCATTTTATTTTTTGTGTATCCCAGGAAACTTTCTGCAGAAGCCCATAATTCCAGAACTAGTAATATATACAGTAGGTATTTAGAATTTAGGCCCACAAAAAATATTAAAAAGCACAGATTTTTTTTTCTCTCTAGTTAATAAAATGCAAAATTTCTATAAAGAAAATGTCCTTCACAAATTCTCAGCAGTTTGTATGTATTTTGTAGTATGTAGTGGCAAGTAAGTAAGAATTTCCCATGTATTCTGAGCACATAGATATCAAACATTTATACATTTTTTGTAATTCATAATTAGTAGAATCCACAATTCTGCAACATGTCACTGGGTCACTAGGCTAAACTAATCCACAGACCTAGCCTAACAATATGAAAGTATGTTTTTGAAAATTACAAACCTTACTAAATAAATAAAATAAAATAACTGTCATAGAACCTGATTTAAGGAACAATGTTAGCTTTTTGTCCAATCAGGAACACATTTAGTGATATGAATGGAATCTAGACCCATATTAGAACAGTCTCTTTACAAAGTCTCAGTTTTTAAGGTGAGAAGAATGCATAATATGAATGTTTATGGTTGTATGGTGGGTGTTTTCATATGAGTGAGAGTGTTTCATGGTAAAGTATCTCAGGGCGTGTGCGTAATAGTGGAATAGTGACTACAGATTCATAACTAAAAGATATGTTAAAACTGAGATTTACATTGTAATCATTAATGTAAGGACATGGGATTTCTGTGGAATGTGAATTGGATGGGCCAAACCAAAGTAATCACAGCGGATGGGTGCATCAATTAATCAAGAAGAATTAGTGGGTTTGTATTCCTTTAGGTTTAGCAGAGCTAGAGAAAGGTGTGTGGGTGCATTTTCAGTTTTTCAATATACTTCCATTAGCAAAAATACTTCTAGTAAAAGTTATTACTGTTTTTTCAGAGGCATATGCACATATGCTGTGAGTGCCCCTCTACCAGCATTTGAGCACCATGTTGTGGCTTGTATGACACAAATTGTCTTCTATCATTGTCAGCTGCCTGAGAAGGTGTGAATGTTGGTAAACAAGGCAGTCACAGCATATGTGCATATGCTGCTAAGAAATAGTAGTAACATTTACTAGAAGCATTTTTACTAATGGAAGTATATTGCAAAAATTTTTCTATTCACTTTAAACAAGTAGAGCTAGTCAGGAAACAGCATACCCATTGCACACTTGTCAATAACAGATTATTTTTTTTTAATACTGCAAAGACACAAGGAATATTGCTTAAACTCCAGGTAGTAGGACATAATTCATGTTGTCCATCAAAGTGTCCCCTTTTAGCTGCCTTTGGTATCTCTATTGTAATATGAGATTCCAAATAGTTTGCTCTTCCCTAGATTATTAAGAGCCACAATAAATTATTGTATAGCCAATTAGCACACATGGCAAGTATCCCCACTTGCTAAGTGGCTAAACAATATTTTTGTGGCGCTTTTATGAAATGGAGAATTTTAAGCTCAATCTTTTATCTCCACCTTAACTAAAATGAATATTGGTTTTGCCCAAGATTATTAGCAATTAGGTCGCTCTGTTCTCTATAGCAGCTAGGTAGTGAACATCAAACAAAACCTACAGGTAACATCCAGGAAGGTTTCCCAAAGAGAAAGAACCCAGTAGTCATAATTTGTTCCATTTACCAATCAGAATAAAGTTATATTCAGACAAAAAGTTTAGCAGAAATAAAGTGCTTAGAGGCTTTCATTTGTCAATTTGTGAAAGATAACTGTAAAAGTTCTATAATAATAAGATTAAAGCACTGCTTTACAATGCAATACAATACAATATTGCTTGCTATACAATGCAGTTTTTCCCCCAGCAGACAGGGGGTTAAGCATACATTATTTAATGCCTAAAATACTGACTGTTTAATAATTTACTTCATTAAATTTTCTCCTGCTTGAGCTCCAATAGAAACAGATAGGAACTCTTTAAATTTAGTATTTATACACAAAAAGGAGTGTTGGTATTTGGTTTACAAATACAATTTATTCAACTGCAGTGACTCTAATCCTTAACACAAATGCTTGATATCTGTAAAAGTAGTTTAGAGGGACACTAAACCCAAATGTTTTCTTTCATGATTCAGATAGAGCATGCAATTTTAAGCAGCTTTCTAATTTACTCCTATTATCAATTTTTCTTCGTTCTCTTGCTATCTTTATATAAAAAGCAGGAATGTGATGCATAGGAGTCAGCCCATTTTTGGTTAAGAACCTGGGTTATGCTTGCTTATTGGTTGGTAAATATAATCCTCCAATAAACAAGCGCTATCCATGGTGCTGAACCTAAACTGGGCTGGGTGCTAAGGTTTACATACCTGC
Organism: Bombina bombina; assembly: GCF_027579735.1. NCBI lineage: Eukaryota > Metazoa > Chordata > Amphibia > Anura > Bombinatoridae > Bombina > Bombina bombina. The sequence goes on along the minus strand of NC_069502.1, from coordinate 309,022,258 downwards.
TTTTAAAATAAAGATAGCCAGAGAACAAAGAAATATTGATATTAGAAAAATAGTAAATTAGAAAGTTGCTTAAAATTGAATGCTCTATCTGAATCATGAAAGAAAAAATTTGGATTCAGTGTCCCTTTAATAAGAACAAAAATACATAAACATAGGCAACAATATATCACTCACCTAGCGTATGTGTTGTTACCTCACTGGAATTTACACAATTATTTACAGTTAATGTAAATGCATCTTAGTTCCCTGTTGAAACTAAAGATGATTCATTTCGATTCATTGACTGCACCAATACTTCTTTAATTTGTAAAGAATGTAGAACTGCAAACAATCTGCCTTTTCAGATATAATGAATTCTTGACTTTTGTATTAAAGGGACAGTAAACACCAGATTTTTTGTTGTTTAAAAAGGTAGATAATCCCTTTATTACTCATTCCCCAGTTTTGCATAACCAACACAGTTATAATAATATACTTTTTACCTCTGTGCTTACCTTGTATCTATGCCTCTGCATACTGCCCCCTTATTTCAGTTCTTTTGACAGACGCATTTCTTTCATGTAATTAGCAAGAGTCCATGAGCTAGTGACGTATGGGATATACATTCCTACCAGGAGGGGCAAAGTTTCCCAAACCTCAAAATGCCTATAAATACACCCCTCACCACACCCACAAATCAGTTTTTACAAACTTTGCCTCCTATGGAGGTGGTGAAGTAAGTTTGTGCTAGATTCTACGTTGATATGCGCTCCGCAGCAGGTTGGAGCCCGGTTTTCCTCTCAGCGTGCAGTGAATGTCAGAGGGATGTGAGGAGAGTATTGCCTATTTGAATTCAATGATCTCCTTCTACGGGGTCTATTTCATAGGTTCTCTGTTATCGGTCATAGAGATTCATCTCTTACCTCCCTTTTCAGATCGACGATATACTCTTATATATACCATTACCTCTACTGATTCTCGTTTCAGTACTGGTTTGGCTTTCTACTACATGTAGATGAGTGTCCTGGGGTAAGTAAGTCTTATTTTCTGTGACACTCTAAGCTATGGTTGGGCACTTTTATATAAAGTTCTAAATATATATATTCAAACATTTATTTGCCTTGACTCAGGATGTTCAAACGTTCCTTATTTCAGACAGTTAGTTTCATATTTGGGATAATGCATATGAATAAATCAATTTTTTTCTTACCTTAAAATTTGACTTTTTTCCCTGTGGGCTGTTAGGCTCGCGGGGCTGAAAATGCTTCATTTTATTGCGTCATTCTTGGCGCGGACTTTTTTGGTTTTTTTCTGTTTCCGGCGTCATACGTGTCGCCGGAAGTTGCATCATTTTTGACGTTTTTTTGCGCCAAAAGTGTCGGCGTTCTGGATGTGGCGTTATTTTTGGCGCCAATAGCATTTAGGCGCCAAATAATGTGGGCGTCTTTTTTGGCGCTAAAAAATATGGGCGTCACTTTTGTCTCCACATTATTTAAGTCTCATTATTTATTGCTTCTGGTTGCTAGAAGCTTGTTCACTGGCATTTTTTCCCATTCCTGAAACTGTCATTTAAGGAATTTGATCAATTTTGCTTTATATGTTGTTTTTTCTATTACATATTGCAAGATGTCCCAGATTGACACTCAGTCAGAAGATACTTCTGGAAAAATGCTGCCTGGTGCTGGATCTACCAAAGTTAAGTGTATCTGCTGTAAGCTTATGGTATCTGTTCCTCCAGCTGTTGTTTGTAATGAATGTCATGACAAACTTGTTAATGCAGATAATATTTCCTTTAGTAATGTTACATTGCCTGTTGCTGTTCCGTCAACATCTAATACTCAGAGTGTTCCTGTTAACATAAGAGATTTTGTTTCTAAATCCATTAAGAAGGCTATGTCTGTTATTCCTCCTTCTAGTAAACGTAAAAAGTCTTTTAAAACTTCTCATTTTTCAGATGAATTTTTAAATGAACATCATCATTCTGATTCTGATAATGGTTCCTCTGGTTCAGAGGATTCTGTCTCAGAGGTTGATGCTGATAAATCTTCATATTTATTCAAAATGGAATTTATTCGTTCTTTACTTAAAGAAGTTTTAATTGCATTAGAAATAGAGGATTCTGGTCCTCTTGATACTAAATCTAAGCGTTTAAATAAGGTTTTTAAATCTCCTGTAGTTATTCCAGAAGTTTTTCCTGTCCCTGATGCTATTTCTGAAGTAATCTCCAGGGAATGGAATAATTTGGGTAATTCATTTACTCCTTCTAAATGTTTTAAGCAATTATATCCTGTGCCATCTGACAGATTAGAGTTTTGGGACAAAATCCCTAAAGTTGATGGGGCTATCTCTACTCTTGCTAAACGTACTACTATTCCTACGGCAGATAGTACTTCCTTTAAGGATCCTTTAGATAGGAAGATTGAATCCTTTCTAAGAAAAGCTTACTTATGTTCAGGTAATCTTCTTAGACCTGCTAATATCTTTAGCGGATGTTGCTGCAGCTTCAACTTTTTGGTTAGAAGCTTTAGCGCAACAAGTAACAGATCATAATTCTCATAGCATTGCTAATCTTCTTCAACATGCTAATAACTTTATTTGTGATGCCATTTTTGATATCATTAGAGTTGATGTCAGGTATATGTCTCTAGCTATTTTAGCTAGAAGAGCTTTATGGCTTAAAACTTGGAATGCTGATATGTCTTCTAAGTCAACTTTGCTTTCCCTTTATTTCCAGGGTAATAAATTATTTGGTTCTCAGTTGGATTCTATTATCTCAACTGTTACTGGAAGGAAAGGAACTTTTTTACCACAGGATAAAAAATCTAAAGGTAAATTTAGGTCTAATAATTGTTTTCGTTCCTTTCGTCACAATAAGGAACAAAAGCCTGATCCTTCACCCACAGGAGCGGTATCAGTTTGGAAACCATCTCCAGTCTGGAATAAATCCAAGCCTTTTAGAAAACCAAAGCCAGCTCCCAAGTCCACATGAAGGTGCGGCCCTCATTCCAGCCCAGCTGGTAGGGGGCAGATTACGTTTTTTCAAAGAAATTTGGATCAATTCAATTCACAATCTTTGGATTCAGAACATTGTTTCAGAAGGGTACAGAATTGGCTTCAAGATAAGGCCTCCTGCAAAGAGATTTTTTCTTTCCCGTGTCCCAGTAAATCCAGCGAAAGCTCAAGCATTTCTGAAATGTGTTTCAGATCTAGAGTTGGCTGGAGTAATTATGCCAGTTCCAGTTCTGGAACAGGGGCTGGGGTTTTATTCAAATCTCTTCATTGTACCAAAGAAGGAGAATTCCTTCAGACCAGTTCTGGATCTAAAAATATTGAATCGTTATGTAAGGATACCAACATTCAAAATGGTAACTATAAGGACTATCCTGCCTTTTGTTCAGCAAGGGCATTATATGTCCACAATAGATTTACAGGATGCATATCTGCATATTCCGATTCATCCAGATCACTATCAGTTTCTGAGATTCTCCTTCCTATACAAGCATTACCAGTTTGTGGCTCTGCCATTTGGCCTAGCAACAGCTCCAAGTATTTTTACAAAGGTTCTCGGTGCCCTTCTGTCTGTAATCAGAGAACAGGGTATTGTGGTATTTCCTTATTTGGACGATATCTTGGTACTTGCTCAGTCTTCACATTTAGCAGAATCTCATACGAATCGACTTGTGTTGTTTCTTCAAAATCATGGTTGGAGGATCAATTTACCGAAAAGTTCATTGATTCCTCAGACAAGGGTAACCTTTTTAGGTTTCCAGATAGATTCAGTGTCCATGACTCTGTCTCTGACAGACAAGAGACGTCTAAAATTGATCTCAGCTTGTCGAAACCTTCAATCACAATCATTCCCTTTGGTAGCCTTATGCATGGAAATTCTAGGTCTTATAACTGCTGCATCGGACGCGATCCCCTTTGCTTGTTTTCACATGCGACCTCTTCAGCTCTGTATGCTGAACCAGTGGTGCAGGGATTACACAAAGATATCTCAATTAATATCTTTAAAACCGATTGTACGACACTCTCTGACGTGGTGGACAGATCACCATTGTTTAGTTCAGGGGGCTTCTTTTGTTCTTCCGACCTGGACTGTAATTTCAACAGATGCAAGTCTGACAGGTTGGGGAGATGTTTGGGGGTCTCTGACAGCACAAGGGGTTTGGGAATCTCAGGAGGTGAGATTACCAATCAATATTTTGGAACTCTGTGCAATTTTCAGAGCTCTTCAGTCATGGCCTCTTCTAAAGAGAGAATTGTTCATTTGTTTTCAGACAGACAATGTCACAACTGTGTCATACATCAATCATCAAGGAGGGACTCACAGTACTCTGGCTATGAAAGAAGTATCTCGAATACTGGTATGGGCGGAATCCAGCTCCTGTCTAGTTTCTGCGGTTCATATCCCAGGTATAGACAATTGGGAAGCGGATTATCTCAGTCGCCAAACGTTACATCCGGGCGAATGGTCTCTTCACCCAGAGGTATTTCTTCAGATTGTTCAAATGTGGGGACTTCCAGAAATAGATCTGATGGCTTCTCATCTAAACAAGAAACTTACCAGGTATCTGTCCAGATCCAGGGACCCTCAGGCGGAAGCAGTGGATGCATTGTCACTTCCTTGGAAGTATCATCCTGCCTATCTCTTTCCGCCTCTAGTTCTTCTTCCAAGAGTAATCTCCAAGATTCTGAAGGAATGCTCGTTTGTTCTGCTGGTGGCTCCAGCATGGCCTCACAGGTTTTGGTATGCGGATCTTGTCCGGATGGCCTCTTGCCAACCGTGGACTCTTCCGTTAAGTCCAGACCTTCTGTCGCAAGGTCCTTTTTTCCATCAGGATCTCAAATCCTTAAATTTAAAGGTATGGAGATTGAACGTTTGATTCTTAGTCAAAGAGGTTTCTCTGACTCCGTGATTAATACTATGTTACAGGCTCGTAAATTTGTATCTAGAAAGATATATTATAGAGTCTGGAAGACTTACATTTCTTGGTGTCTTTCTCATCATTTTTCCTGGCATTCTTTTAGAATTCCGAGAATTTTACAGTTTCTTCAGGATGGTTTGGATAAAGGTTTGTCTGCAAGTTCCTTGAAAGGACAAATCTCTGCTCTTTCTGTTCTTTTTCACAGAAGGATTGCTAATCTTCCTGATATTCATTGTTTTGTACAAGCTTTGGTTCGTATAAAACCTGTTATTAAGTCAATTTCTCCTCCTTGGAGTTTGAATTTGGTTCTGGGGGCTCTTCAAGCTCCTCCGTTTGAACTATGCATTCTTTGGACATTAAATTACTTTCTTGGAAAGTTTTGTTTCTTTTGGCCATCTCTTCTGCTAGAAGAGTTTCTGAATTATCTGCTCTTTCTTGTGAGTCTCCTTTTCTGATTTTTCATCAGGATAAGGCGGTGTTGCGAACTTCTTTTAAATTTTTACCTAAGGTTGGGAATTCTAACAACATTAGTAGAGAAATTGTGGTTCCTTCATTGTGTCCTAATCCTAAGAATTCTAAGGAGAGATCATTGCATTCTTTGGATGTAGTTAGAGCTTTGAAATATTATGTTGAAGCTACTAAGAAATTCCGAAAGACTTCTAGTCTATTTGTTATCTTTTCCGGTTCTAGGAAAGGTCAGAAGGCCTCTGCCATTTCTTTGGCATCTTGGTTAAAATCTTTAATTCATCATGCTTATGTCGAGTCGGGTAAAACTCCGCCTCAAAGGATTACAGCTCATTCTACTAGGTCAGTTTCTACTTCCTGGGCGTTTAGGAATGAAGCTTCGGTTGATCAGATTTGCAAAGCAGCAACTTGGTCTTCTTTGCATACTTTTACTAAATTCTACCATTTTGATGTGTTTTCTTCTTCTGAAGCAGTTTTTGGTAGAAAAGTACTTCAGGCAGCTGTTTCAGTTTGATTCTTCTGCTTATAATTTCAGTTTTTTTCATTATAAGATTTAAACTTTATTTTGGGTGTAGATTATTTTCAGCGGAATTGGCTGTCTTTATTTTATCCCTTCCTCTCTAGTGACTCTTGAGTGGAAGATCCACATCTTGGGTAGTCATTATCCCATACGTCACTAGCTCATGGACTCTTGCTAATTACATGAAAGAAAACATAATTTATGTAAGAACTTACCTGATAAATGAATTTCTTTCATATTAGCAAGAGTCCATGAGGCCCACCCTTTTTGTGGTGGTTTTGATTTTTTTGTATAAAGCACAATTATTCCAATTCCTTATTTTTTATGCTTTCACACTTTTTTCTTATCACCCCACTTCTTGCGTTAAACTGATTTGTGGGTGTGGTGAGGGGTGTATTTATAGGCATTTTGAGGTTTGGGAAACTTTGCCCCTCCTGGTAGGAATGTATATCCCATACATCACTAGCTCATGGACTCTTGCTAATATGAAAGAAATGAATTTATCAGGTAAGTTCTTACATAAATTATGTTTTTTAGCCAATCAGTGCTTGCTCCTAGGAGTTTCACGTGCCTGAGCTCAATGTTATCTATAAGAAACACATGAACTAATGCCCTCTAGTGGTGAAAAACTGTCAAAATGCTTTGACTAAAGGTGGCCTTCAAGGTCTAAGAACTTAGCATATGAACCTCCGAGATTTAGCTTTCAACTAAGAATACCAAGGGAGCAAAGCAAAATTGGTAATAAAAGTAAATTGGAAAGTTGTTTAAAATGACATGCCCTATTTAAATCATGAAAGTTTTTTTGTTCACTTGACTGTCCCTTTAAATAAAGTTCAGATTGAGGGAATCAGAATAAAAAGTCCTAAAAAGTAGTAAAAAATAATATTTTACAACCCCTTAGTGAATTTAAATGGGAATGTTTACATGTTCCTGTACAAAACCACGGCAGTACATGAATCTGTCCTTAAAAATTAATGCTGATTTATCAATACATTTTTACAGTGAAAGCTCTACAGATATATCCCTACAGTAGAGTCAATTTAAAAATCACATCTACTGTGTATTATTAGGTCATTTTGTCAATGAGCCAAATATTTTGATGATACTGCATCTTTCTATAGGCCATTTGCCATTAATTGAAAAGGACAATTCTAGCGTTCTACCTTGAAAATAGCTATTGATTTTCTGCTATCCTTATTTTATATCTCATTACACTTTTTTTACCTTTCCTCATCATAGTTACAGTGAGTTTTTTCACTATTTGAACTAAAAAATGTTAAGATTTAAAAGTCATTACTATACCTTTCTTCACCAGACTACAAGCTATATTTAAGGCATCTTTCTATTAGGGATGGGTGAATGTTTCAAAAAATTCAAAATTTAAAACAAATTTTGATACATAATTTTGTTTGAATGTTTATATAACATTCTAACTTTCTATTTTCGAATTTTCGTTTTCAAATTTTTCAATAAAATTCCAAATGATTCATTCAAATATTAGAATGTTTAGCTATGTATTCATTCAATTTTGAAATGTTATATTTGAATTTGAATGTGACATTCGAATTTGAATGTCACATTCAAATTCAAAATAGTATTTCTAGTCTAATACTGTGTTTTATAAATGTAATATTCGAATTTGAATGTGACATTCGAATTCGAAAGTGACATTCGAATTCAAAAGTGACATTCGAAAACTGTACATAACATTCGATAATAGAATTTTTAAGAATATTTGTTCTTATCAACATTCTATTATGTAAATCGAATTTCTACAATAACATTCATTCTAGCATTCGATTTCAAATATAAACGCTTTCGCATATCCCTACTTTCTATGATGGTGTCACCAAAGGAGAAAGAACAGGAAAATTATAAGAACCTCTTGCGCCTGTTGAACTGTACCTCACTGTAGTCAATAACAACCTTCCTAGCACAGACAGACCACACGCAGTGGCTTTTGGAAAAGTTTAACCCTTTGGTTGCTATTAATTACTCATGTAAAATGTTGAGATAACTTAAAATTGCCATGCTAAAGCCCAAATAGCTTTAGTCATTCTATGTAAGTTTTGTTTGTGTCAGATGAGGCGCATATGTGATCAGTGAATGAGTTTTAGGTGCACATCCAAAAACTCATGTAGAAAAACATTTTATCTATAATATTATTTATGTAGTGCACTAATAGATTCTGCAGCAGTATACAAAAAAAAGTCAAACTGGGAATGGATTACAGGGCCCTATTCCTTAGATATTTTACATTTTAAGAGTTAGAGTCAAAAAGTGGGGTGTCTAAAATATGAAAAGTATTTTTATAGACAGAATTTGCCTAATTAAAACTTGACTGATAATTGGTAATTAACAGGACATAATACCCATATGCTTAATTATTTGAAAGTGATGCTGCAAAATTGTAAAAAGATATGTATGTAAAAAAGGAAGATATTTTACTTCAACATTTATTTGGCTTACAATATTAAGTGCTCTGTGAACTGTTATACTTCAACTACTGTCAACTGCATGTTGGAAAAAAAACCCGGTAAATAAGCTTTGTTTTACTGTGATCTCATGAGATTTCACAGAAATCTTGTGAGATCTCATAGTAAACTTACTTAAATTGAATAGAAAAATAACATGACTGTGCTGCACATGCCAGATGCATTCTCCCTTGCAAGTCCTGGGAATAGCATTCTGATTGGATGCTTAAAGGGACACTAAACTCAAATGGTTTCTTTCATGATTCAGATAGAGCATGGAATTTTAAGCAACTTTCTAATTTACTCCTATTATCAATTTTTCTTTGTTCTCTTGCTATCTTTATTTTAAAGAAGTAGAACAAAGTCCAGCACACAGGTGATATCATGCAAAGTCACAATGACCTGCTTCCAAGGTCAGGGTAATAATATCAAAAAACAGAGAGTAGTGACAGCATAGATATTTATTCGTGAGACAGCAGGACAAACAGCAACGTTTCGAGACTTCTGTCTCTTTGTCAAGCTAATGTGTACAATAAACTAGAACACCTTATATAGCAATCTACCACCAGGTGGCGCTAAAAACACAGGTAGGAATTAACCTCTTATATACTAAATATATTTATCATATAACACATATAAATTATGTACAAAAGATACTCCATAATTATCATCTCAATAATGTATTTCAAAATTGGCAATTGAATTTAAAGTAATTTAAAGTAAAATGTACAAAATTTAAAGTGCAATGTACATAAAATTCCTTAAACATTTACTTGAAAGTTTTCATTCCAAAATAAAATTTATAGTGCAATATTGAATTCTGAATTAATTAACAGAATATTTAAATAATAAGTTTCAATTTTTAAATTTAAAAATTCTAGAATTCAAACACAGAGATAATGTCCCTATAGAAACACTGATAAATCCCAGTCCTTATTCATACCATTGGGATACATGGTACCCAATTCATGAATCCAGAATGCTTCACGCTGTTTTAGCATTTTCTCCCTGTCCCCACCTCTACGTAATTTAGGGACATGGTCAATGATCTGAAAACAGAGTTGATTTATGGCATGTTTTTTATCTAAAAAATATTCTGCAACTGGAGCTTTAAGATTTTTAGTTCTTATAGAACTTTTATGCTCTATAATTCTATCGCGTATGCACCTTGTTGTCTCTCCAATATAGCTCCGCCCACAGGGACATTTAATTAGATAGATAACATAATCAGTATTACAGGTATAATATCCCCTAATGTAATATTTTTTCCCATTACATGGGTGGTGGAACACCGGGCCTCTAATCAGATTTCCGCAACATGAACAATTTAGGCATGCATATGAACCACATCTGTTGGTAGTTATATATCTTTGGTTTATAGATTTTCTAGATCCTATATCTGCCTTAATTAAATGATCATGGAGATTTTTGCTACGTTTGTATGCAGGCATAGGTGGTTTCTGGAATTCTAGAATGTTAGGGTTACATTCACTCAATATATTCCAATGTTTCCTCACTATTTTTTGTATAGCCGGACTGAGGCTACAAAATTCTGAGACAAAGGCTAATCTACTGTCTTTGTCAATCTCCTTTCTCTTATTTATAGTTTGTAACAAACTTTCTCTAGGAGTAGACAAAATAGATCTAATTTCTTTTTGAATTAAAGCTGGTGGGTAGCCTCGCTCAATAAACCTTTGACCCATATCTCCCAATCTAGCATCTACTATATTGGGGTCAGAAACAATACGCCTGACTCTTAACAGTTGGCTTTTAGGAAGAGAGTTTATTAAGGATGGAGAGTGTGCACTATCATAGTGTAACAAACTGTTACGATCAGTACTTTTCCTGAATAAATCAGTTTTTAAAGTGCATCCATCCTTAATCACTCTGGTGTCCAAGAATTCAATAGTTTCCTCATTCCATGTTAGTTTAAATTTGATATGATTACTGGCAGCATTCAAATCTGCCACAAATGCCATTAGGGTTCCAACGTCGCCCAGCCACACCCCGAAGATGTCATCTATGTAGCGCCACCAAGTGGCGCCACATAGAGTAAACCAACTATTACAAAAAACAAATTTTTCTTCGAATATATTCATAAAGATGTTGGCGTAGTTTGGGGCGACGTTGGAACCCATGGCAGTACCTTGAATCTGCATATAAAAGTTGTCTTCAAAAAGAAAATAATTGCAATTTAGTACCATATCAAGTAACTGTAATAAAAAGTCAACCTTCTGTCTATTCAATTTAGAATCATTTGCCAGCACTGACTCTACAGCTCCCAGACCACTGGCATGTGTAATGGAGGTGTATAAACTGTCTACATCTAAACTATAAAGAATAAACTTACTTGAAGAGAAGTTTAAGGTATCCAATTTAAGGAGGAAATCACTGGTATCCTTAATGAAAGATGTAGACAGTTCTACATAAGGTCTAAGCATCCTGTCTAAAAAAAACAGATACATTAGTTAGTACAGAGTCAGTGCTTGCAATGATAGGGCGACCGGGGGGGGTTTCAAGGTTTTTGTGTATCTTGTGGAGGACATACATCACTGGAGTGTGGGGATGTTTAACTGTTAGAAACTTAACTAGGTCTACATCTATCAAGTTATTTTTTAGGGCTGTATTTAATTTATGATCCAATTCTTTTTGTATAGAGAATAAAGGGTTTTTTGTTAGTTTCTTATATACAGTATTATCCTCCAATTGCCTATAAATTTCATTGATATAATCATTTTTGGACATTATAACTAAAGCTCCACCCTTATCGGCTCTTTTCAATATGATATCCTTTTTTGATTTTATTGCTTCCAAAATTTCAAATTCTTAATTATTTGAAAGTGATGCTGCAAAATTGTAAAAAGATATGTATGTAAAAAAGGAAGATATTTTACTTCAACATTTATTTGGCTTACAATATTAAGTGCTCTGTGAACTGTTATACTTCAACTACTGTCAACTGCATGTTGGAAAAAAAACCCGGTAAATAAGCTTTGTTTTACTGTGATCTCATGAGATTTCACAGAAATCTTGTGAGATCTCATAGTAAACTTACTTAAATTGAATAGAAAAATAACATGACTGTGCTGCACATGCCAGATGCATTCTCCCTTGCAAGTCCTGGGAATAGCATTCTGATTGGATGCTTAAAGGGACACTAAACTCAAATGGTTTCTTTCATGATTCAGATAGAGCATGGAATTTTAAGCAACTTTCTAATTTACTCCTATTATCAATTTTTCTTCGTTCTCTTGCTATCTTTATTTTAAAAGCAGGAATGTAAATCTTAGCAGCCAGACCATTTTAGGTTCAGCACCATGGATAGTGCTTGCTTATTGGAGGCTTACATTTACCCACCAATAACCAAACATAACCCAGGTTCTCAAAAAAAAAAATGGTCCGGCTCCTATGCATGAAATTCCTGCTTTTTAAATTAAGATAGAAAGAGAAGGAAGAAAAAAATATAATAGGAGTAAATTAGAAAGTAGCTTAAAATTGCATGCTCTATCTGAATCACAAAATAATTTTTTGGGCGTTTAGTGTCCCTTTACAATGGAATGTGGCTACTGATGAAATTTTGTGGTAAAATATCTTCCTTCTTTACACAGAGATGTTCAGAAGATAATTTCTAGTCAGCTTTTACAGCTATACTGCATCATTTTTAATTTCTTCAATATTTGGGTATCATGTCCCTTTAATATGAAAACGTTATGCAGTATATAGGTTAAAGCATTCAGATTTGTATCAATACATTTCTGCTAGGTTTCAACCAGAGGCATATCTAGATCTCACTGGGCATCTATGAAAAAGCTGATTCTTTGTGACTTTCTTCTTTTGTTCCTTCAACCTTGGTTAGTACATGCCAGAGAATATGCACTTCCTGTACAAACATTTTCTGTACAGCAACACTGTAGTGGCCATCTTGGAAACCCTGCCATCAGGGCCGCCATCAGGGGGTGACAGGGGTGACTCCTGTCAGGGGCCCAATGGGCCAGGGGGGCCCCATGAGACAAGAATTAAAAAAAAAAACTTCAGTGTGGTAGTAGTTGTATGGTGGGACCAGGGGTCCATAAAAACACATTTTTTTTTTAGCAGCAGTGTATTTATGATTATTTGACAATGCTGCAGAAATTCTATATTTAAAACCATGCAGAAATGTTTCCTCCTCAATACACAAATGGTAGGTGCCCTTTTGGCAGATATGCATTTTTTTTTATTTACACACACACACACACACACACACACACACACACACACACACACACACACACACACATATATATATATATATATATATATATATATATACACACATATATATACAGTATATATATATATATATATATTACATTCCAGTTTACTGCCCCTTTATACAAGGACTTTCCAGATGCAAGGAGGCATTTTATCTAAGATTTTTACATCTGCATAAAATGTTATACTCTCAGACTACGATTGCTCAGTGTTAGAAATTAGACAGGTTAACTTTAAACTGTTCTGTTTACACTACAGCTGACTTAATTTTGAAATACATACCAACAAGCCTAAATCCTGCATTTAACCAGATCTAATGAGTACCACAGTTTATGGTTCCACCAAGACCATATAGAGTACAGCATTTTCAAAATCCATAAGTACAGCTGACAGATGGGAACATCTGTACACTATATTTGAAGTGGTGCTCTTGGTTGGGGAAAATACAAGCAAACATATGTCAACCTTTTAAAAATACTTTTCTCCATCTAGCCATCTACCCAGATCATTAATGTACAATTTTGAATTCACAGAATTATTTTTGTTTGCACATATACAAATATGATTCTTTAAAAAGTGATCTCTTCATTTCTGCATTTTTTTATCATGCATGTCACACACTGTTGATTTAGGGGATGCAAGGCACATAAATGTTTCCTCTTGTGAGTGTTTCTGTGGGTGTCTGTGTTTATGTCTTTATGCTTTGGTTTGTGTCTCTATGAGTGCGTACTTTTCTTTCTTTCTGTGGGTCTCTCTGTGAGGGTGGGTGTGTATGTATTTGTGCATTTTCTGTGGATGTATGTGAGGGTGTGTGCATATGTCTTTGAGCTTTTTCTATGGGTGTCTTTGTGAGGGTGTGTGTATCTTTTTCTTTGTGTATTTTCTCTGGATGCCTCTGTGAGGGTGGGTGTGTATGTCTGTGTTTTCTGTGGGTGTCTCTGTGAGGGTGTGTGTATGTCTTTGTTTGTTTTCTGTGGATGGCTCAGTGAGGGTGTGTGTATGTATGTCTCTCTGTGTTTTATGTGGTTGTCTCTCTGTGTGTGTATGTCTTTGTGTGTTTTCTGTGGGTGTCTCTGTGTTTGTGTGGGTGTCTCTGTGTTTGTGTGTATGTCTTTGTGTGTTTTCTGAGGCTGTCTCTGTCGGTGTTTTCTTGGGTGTATGTGCAAGTTTGAGTTTGTGTGTGTATGTCCATTTTCTGTTCCTTTTTAGGACATTTTGACCTTACTACTGATTATTCACATCTTTCTACAGACTTTGAGACTAACGATACCTTTCCGGAAGTCACCAATCCACCATTTAACCTTTAAATTATTGTTTAGGCAGTTCAGGACCCTTCCTTTCAGCCACTGCATGCTGTTGTCATCATTTAGTTGGCATCTTCCTTTACAAAAAGATAATCAGAACTCCATATTTTGTTTCCTAAATCTCCTTTTTTTTTTTTTTTTTTTTAACAAAACTGTAGTTTACCTCATTACTTGTCAGGTCAATGTAAACAAGTGCTGAGTGTCTGTTTGGGTGTCTGAGTGTGTTTCTTTGTGTGTCTGCTAGAGTCTCTATATGTGAATCCTTATGTGTGAGTGTGTGTGTGTTTCAGTGTATGAGTGTGTCTGTGTGTTTGTATGTTACTACCTTTACAACATTTCCAAGTTTAAATAGACACTTAGTGTACATACGTTTTAGTCACTTGGTCAAAAATTGCACATGTCAAAGGAGGGGGGGCCTGATCAATGGTTAAGTCAGGGGCCCCAAAATTTCTAGTGGCGGCCCTGCCTGCCATCATATTTGAGAAGCAAATCCAAACACTTCCCTTAAACTGTGTACAATTTCTTTTAAGTTGGTACACAGAGGGGCCAGACAGGAAGTTTGCAAGTGGTTTATTACTAAAAGTAACTTTTCTAGCAAAATTTGGCAAATTACAAGTTTTAAATGATTTTTAAACTTTTAAATTTGTACATACATTTTGGTGCAATTCATTGCAGTTATTTACTATTAATATTATATACAGTATAAAAAATGTACTTAGATGTTTATTTAAAAGTACCAGAAAGGCAGAACAATGTATTGAACTTGTCCCATGATTTTGAAATGATGAAAAAAAAAATTTCAGCCATCTCAAAAGCTGTAATACTGGTTTTTAGCTCTTGTCAAATAGGTTTCTTTTGATATGAGCTCCAGTAATAGAAGTAACCCTTATTTTGTTTTAAATAAAGATGAAATTACACCAATCCCTCAAGAAGAACTAATACAAATAATGGCCAAATTACTTTTTAAAATGTTTTTCACTTGTGTGGAATTGTAATTTGCATGAAAAATGAATCACATGTTCAGTATGGATGAGTAAACATATAAATATAACTTATTTTGCTGCACTTATAGCGATGATATAAAGATATGTCTGTGACTTGGGAATAGTAAATAATTCATAGTGTTGTTTATAAGCCTTTAATGTAGGAAATTTAAAGGGACACAATAGTATTTTGTTTGCAGTGCCTTAAAGAGGACATCAAAATACTGAGTTGTGCCTGGTAAAGGAAGCGATACCCATTATCTCAGTAAGTTGCATCATTTAAAAGGCATACATTTTGGGAAAGATCTTCAATCAATATTTTCTTTGCTTTCATATTACAATGTTGTGCTATAAAGTTTTACATTGTAAAATTAGCAGTAAAATGCTATGGAACTTCTACAGAGCTACACATAGATGTACTATTTTAAAATGCCAATATTTGTATGCCCATGTGTAAAGTAAGAAGAGTAGGAGTGTCACAACTCTACATTTTTTTCTGATGCGTAGCATCCCATCCCTTCCTCTCTCTTCCAAACATTGCTTACTTTAGCTTAGCGTCCCCATAATCTCCATACTCCTCCTGCCCCTCCTCCCCCCCCCTCTCTGCCTGCTGGGCCACCCATCCTTACTGCTGCTGTTTTGTACAGTAACCATGTGATCGCTGTGATACCCCCTTGGCTCTGTCTCATACCAGACACACTTCCTCAGTTGCGAGGTAAGTTCTAGGGCTGGGGGAAGGTGTGAGAATGCAGGAATCCCCTGAAAGCTGTCAAAAATGGACATACGTGCCATTACATCACAAGGATCCTTAAGACTCCTTTTTTTCATGACATAGTGGTACGTCCATTTGGCCCGAAGGGGTTAAAGGGACATAAAACCTAATTTTTTTCTTTCATGATTCAGATAGCGAATACAATTTGAAACAACTTTCCAGTTTACTTCTATTATCAAATATGCTTTGTTTCTTGTTCTCCTTTGTTTAAAAGCAGTAAGGTAAGATCAGGAGCGTGCACGTGTCTGCAGCACTATATGGTAGCAGTTTTTCAACAATGTTATACATTAGCAAGAGCACTAGATGGCAGCACTATTTCCTGTCATGTAGTGCTCCAGACATGTACACACTACCTACCTAGGTATCTCGTCAACAAAGAATAACAAGAGAATGAAGCAAATTTGCTAATATAAGTAAATTGGAAACAAATTGCATTCTCTATCTGACTCCTGAAAGAAACATCTTGGGCTTCATGTCACCTTTAAATGGACAATGCAATTCAAGTGCCTCAGCATTTTACTGCACTATTTTCAATGTTGAAATTTATATCATAGCATTGTACTACTAAATCATTTACCATTATTTTTTTTTTATTTTTTCAAGAAACATTCACAAGTTTGATGGGGTTGTAAGTGATCTTCTGCCAAATAAAAGTGTCATCGCAAGTATCACTTAGCAAATATGGCCGCATATAAAGCTCAATAAAAAAAGATCATTCCATACAAAAATATAAAAATATACACTATTGATGTTTAAAGCAGCTTGTGAAATCACATCTATAAAAAGGGAATATGTCTGACATGAAATATCATACAATCATCTCAAAGTGAAAGCCTGATGTTATCAGGTTTTTAGAATAAAAAAAAAAGCTTTTCACAACTCCCAATGGCAATATCTGTAACATGTAACCATCATTTATTCTTACACATAAAAACACACATTCTGACAGATAATATGTCTATCTAGTTGGTACATTTCCCTGTATTCTTCAAAAAGACTGATTTGCTTTAAAAAGTTAAGGGTTTCACATTCCCACACATTTTATCACCTTTCTGTAAATCACTTTTGAATCTTCTAACTTTAAACTTTAATTTGCAACTCTATAGTTTAGTTGTGAAAGTTAAAGGGAAATTAAACTGCTTTACTAAACTACTAAATAATAGTAACTACTGACCATCAGTTAGATTATGAGTTTTGAGCGCTATAGGGATTTTAACGACCACCACAAAAGCAATGTTATTTCACCTCCCTAGGATGAGAGCTCAATCCTATTGGCTGATTGGAACAGCCAATAGGATTTTAGCAGCTCTAATCCTATTGGCAAATTGAAATCTTTCAGCCAATAGGAATGCAAGGGAGGCCATCTTGGTTGACGTCACTTGCATTGAAGTTCCAGTGCACTGCGGAGACCGTATGAAGAGGATGCTCCAAGCTGAAAGTCTTCAGGATGGACTCTCTCTTCGCCGGATGGATGAAGATAGAAGATGCCATCTGGATGAAGAGTTCTTGCCGCCTGGATGAGGACTTCGTCAGCTGGATGAAGATCGAAGAGGCCATCTGGATGAAGACTTCTTGCCGAATGGATGATGACTTCGCTGGCTGGATGGATCCTTCAAGCGGGACTTCAAGAACTGTAAGCGAATCGTCGGCGGTTAGTGTTAGTTTTTTTTGTTATTTATTTGTTTTTTTTGTAATTAGATTACTTTTGTAGTGTTAGGATTTTTTTAATGTGTAGTTTAATTTAATTGAATTGGTAATTTAATTTTAGTTTAACAATTATCTTAGTTTAATTGTTAGTTTAAAATTAATTTATTTAATTTGACAGGTAAGTTGTAATTTTAATATAAAGTTAGGGGGGCGTTAGGTTTAGGGGTTAATTGTTTATTTAAGTATATTTCGTTGTGGGGGGCTTGCGGTTTAGGGGTTAATAGGTTTATTATAGCGGCAGTGTGGGCAAATGGCAGATTAAGGGTTAATAATATTTAAATAGTGTTTGCGATGCGGGAGGGCAGCGGTTTAGGGGTTAATAGGTTTATTATAGTGGCGACGATGTCGGGGAGCAGCGGAATAGGGGTTAATACATTTTAATACTGACGGCGATGTCCGGAGCGGCAGATTAGGGGTCAATAAATTTATTATAGTGTTTGCGATGCGGAAGGGCCTCAGTTTAGGGGTTAATAGGTAGTTGTTGGGTGTTGGTTTACTTTTTAACACTTTAGTTATGAGTTTTATGGTACAGCTTTGTAATGTAAAACTCATAACTACTGACTTTAGATGGCGGTATGGATCTTGTGGTTATAGAGCGTACCTCTTTTTGGCCTCCCAGGCAAACTCGTAATACCTGCGCTATGGGAGTCCTATTGAAAAAGGACTTTTTTAAAAGTGCGGTACTGACGTTGCGTGACTGGCTAAAAGGTGTGCAGTGCAGCTATACCGAAAAGACTTGTAATAGCATCGTTAAGGAAAATGAAGCGTTATGGGCCATAACGCTGCTTTTTCACTCATAACGCCAAACTAGTAATCTAGCTATATGTTATTTAAAAGCTCAAATATGCCAGATATTGAAGCTCTGTCTTTTCATACTGGGTGCCATCATCTTATTCTCACAGCCTGTGACAGAAGCAGTGCATACTCATAGATCAGTAACATTAGGGGTCAATAAATTTATTATAGTGTTTGAGATGCGGGAGGACCTCGGTTTAGGGGTTAATAGGTAGTTTATGGGTGTTTAGTGTACTTTATAACACTTTAGTTATGTGTTTTATCGTACAGCTTTGCAACGTAAAACTCATAACTACTGACTTTAGATGGCGGTATGGATCTTGTGGTTATAGAGTGTACCGCTCACTTTTTGGCCTCCCAGGCAAACTCGTAATACCGGCGCTATGGGAGTCCCATTGAAAAAGGACTTTTTTAAAAGTGCGGTACTGAAGTTGCGTGACTGGCTAAAAGGTGTGCAGTACAGCTATACCAACAAGACTTGTAATAGCATCGTTAAGGAAAATGAAGCGTTATGGGCCATAACGCTGCTTTTTCACTCATAACGCCAAACTCGTAATCTAGCTGTATGTTATTTAAAAGCTCAAATATGCCAGATATTGAAGCTCTGCCTTTTCATACTGGGTGCCATCATCTTATTCTCACAGCCTGTGACAGAAGCAGTGCATACTCATAGATCAGTAACATTGTCCACTTTTCAATAGCTATATCATTTTTTTTGTGTTAGCGTGTATAATACAGCACGTGAGCTTTACATTTTTGCATTGTTTAAACAGTTTTACAATTACACAATATATATATATATATATTTTTTTTTTTAAAACACTCACCAACAATATAGAGCAATACAGCCACTGCAAAAATATAAAGCTCACACGCTGTATTATGCACACAAACCCCAAGGAAATGATAAAGCTGTAAAATAGTGGATGATATCACTGATATAGTCAGTAGTTACTATTCTTCTCTAGTTGTGCACCGCAATTTAATGTCCCTTTAAATTTGCTAGTGACACATCTCTAAGTATCAACAGTGCATTCAAACTTTGATTATAGCCTTTTTGGTATTCTTAGTTGAAAGCTAAACCTAGGTAGGCTCATTTGCTAATTTCTTAGCCCTTGAAGGCCGCCTCTTATCTTAATGCATTTTTAAAAATTTTACAACTAGAGGTTGTTAGTTCATGTATGCCATATAGGTGTTCATGCCCATGGAGTTACCTAGGAGTCAGCATTGATTAGCTAAAATGCAAGTCTGTCAAAAGAACTGAGATAAGGGGCAGTCTGCAGAGGTTTAGATATAAGGTAATCACAGAGGATATTAATATAACAGTGTTGGTTATGGAAAACTGGGAAATGGGTAATAAAGGGATTATCTATCTTTTTAAACAATACCAATTTTGGTGTAGACTGTCCCTTTAACAATTACATCAATGGTATAAAGCATTTCAATTTGTTATTATTTGCAAATCAGATAAAGAGATTGCAGATTTTGTAAACATGAGATTAATCTCACCACCCACTCCCCTACACCCGACACCCCTCCCAAATTCGCCCCCCCCCCTCACCACACAAGGACTATTTGGAGCCCACCATCAAACTCCAAAAGAGACTCCAACGTATCCAGAACGCCTCAGCCAGACTCATCCTTGACATCCCCCTCCAATGCCACATCACTGAACACCTAAGGAACCTTCACTAGCTCCTCATCAACAAGAGAATCACCTTCAAGCTCCTTACCCACGCGTTCAAGACCCTACACAACATCGGACCTGAATACCTCAAGCACCGTGTAAATTTCTACACCCCTGCCAGACAACATCGGCCGACCAAGCACTCGCAGTCATCTCCCGCATCAGCAAATCCACAACGGGTGGAAGATCCTTCTCCCACATGGCGGAAAAGACATGGAACACCCTTCCACTTCACCTCAGACAATCCACCTCCCTTACAAAGTTCAGAAAGGACCTCAAAACCTGGCTCTTCGACTGAATGCCCATCTCCTCCCCCTCCCCCCCTTTCTCCTATCCCCTATCCCCTTTCCCTTAGCGCCTTGAGACCCTCACGGGTGATTCGTTTGCGCTCAGTACCCAATAGATAGATAGAATCTGATTTTCTTGTGAAATCCATGTTCTTGATCTGGACTGTACCACAAGGACTTGTACTATTTTTATTTTGTATTTATTTTTGCAGTTATCATTTTTTAATGAGAATTTCTCTTCTAAAAGCTGACATAGCCATGATTTAAACTTTTTGTATAAAATGTTTTATTATGCTACGTACATATCAAATAAATCCCAGGGATCAGAAATAATAGAGCTTCTCTTTGTGTATATTTAGCATAACATAATCACTTTAAAAACTACAACTCACTGAATGTATAGTAAGATGTTGTATCTGTTTTATCACTCAATATTATCTACAGTAAAATTAAGTTATAATTTATTCTTACAATAGCCTTTTGGTATGTTACATTTTTTCACCAATCACATAATACAACAAGACTTTAACCTACTTACATTTTTGTATTGAATGAATCAATTAAGCTATGTTGAAGAAATTAAATTAGAACATAGGATTAAGCAAAACTGCGATACACCACTGTATTCTCAAAGTAACCTGTGACTTTATAAAGCAATCTTTTCAATAGTTCCTAGCATATGAATTTAAATTTAATAATTCAGCTCAGTCAGCAGGGAATACTGTATATTTGAGAGGGGAAAAAAGCCTTTGTTGTCTGAAAATGAACACGGATGATTAAGTAATGGCTTTTACAGTTTAAAATAAAGTGTAGATATTTTTTTTCAGGGAATTAAAAAGCTCAGTGCTAGTACTAATATATATATATATATATATATATATATATATATATATATATATATATATATATATATAAACACCTAAAATGAAATGTATAGACTTGACCAGTTTGATAAATTAAATTTTTTATGCCATTTCCTTTTACTTTGTGTCACATCTAATATTGGCCTTGATTACAAGTGGAGTACTATTGATAGAGTAGGGTGCACTATAAATATTGCCGGACTGTGGTAGGATTAGGGCTCAATCTGGCAATACAAGTCCATGAAAAAAAAGACAATAGCCAGAGAACTTTTTTTACTGGTACTGTTCTTTTTATTAACTTAGGGCATCTTAGGTTAGGGGTCTTGGAGGGGGTGGCTGTTTAGGGGGTTTATTGCAATGGAGGATGTGGTAGTTTAGTGGTTAATGGTGCAGAGGTTTTTATTGCAATGGGGGTTGTGGTGGGTCTTGGGGGGTTAGCTGTTAGGGGGTTTGTTGGGATGGGTGTTGTGGTGGTTTAGAGGTTAATAGTGTAGGTAGTTTATTGTGATGGGGGTTGTGGCAGTTTAGGGGTTAAGTAATGTAGTGGGGGGTTCACTCACACACTTACTTTTTTCTTTTATTTGTAGTATGAGCGCAAGAATAGGAGCACTATTGGTTTAACTTGCTGATAGTGCTCAGAAGTGCTAATATTTTTCCTTTCTACTTCTAATCTAGAAAAAAAAGATAAGATGGATATTATAGTCACTAAACTAAAGTAAACCACTATAAGGAATGTTTGGGTCTCTGTACTGAACCCTGTTTAACCTTCATGATCAGAAATATTTCTACTAGACTGTGTTCCTCAAATGTCAAACTGAGGAAACAAAAGTAAGCAGATATTAAAGGGACATCACACAAAATAAAGTGACAGAGCTGTTGTAAATTGTTTTATTAAAAATAATTTAAATAAGCTTACCTATGCAGACGGACTCTTATACTACATTATTACAGTCCATCAGTGGCAACAGTGTGAACCTGTTGTATGTCAGAGTTCACGTTGCAGATTACAGATAAATAATTGGTCCAAAGGTTGGTCAATATATACAGAATTATAAAGAAGCAGGAGAAAACAGTATTCAAAATGTCTTGGGCAAAATTAAGGCCATGGGAAATCCTAGCTCCACCCCATTCCGCAGGTAAACACAACCTTGGAATACCCCTGTATATACTAGGCTCCTTAGTCAAGATCCCCTTTTTTGGGAGTCAAGAGTGGCGGTGCTGAAGCTATGAACAAGTGCTCTAGGTGGCTCTCAAAACAAATCTCCCTCGGAGCTATCACCATATTACTTTTTTAACTGGCTGCAAAAACATGTTATTTATCTTATTAATTCCGACTGTTAGTCAGTAATTAAGCTTTAATTGTGAAATAAATTATGGATTTATAAAAATTAAATAGCTGTTAATGTTTTGCAGTGTTCATTTAGAGTATAAAGAAAGCCCCATTCCCACTTAAAACTTCAGATCAGAATGGTCCAATAGACCCTCTGTAAGTCATATTTATAAACTAGATTATAACTCAGATCCTGCAGCCCCTTGCCATAAGATCTCATAGGCTGGCTGCTGTGTTCACTGTGCACAGTAAGCTGGTCCGAAGTCCAACACCAGAAGCAGTGCCAACCTTGTGGGCCTTAATTGTTACATATGTATTAAATTAGTTTTTATAACATTTTACAGATCATCTAGAAATACCAGAACAGTCCTAAAGCAGCAGCAGGCCTTGGTTATTGATCAATCAATGTACACCTATAGAGAAAAGAATGTTAATTTATTTTAACCTATTGATATCGTAGATAACTTTTTTCAGTACACCTCTCACATTTTTGTAAATATTTTATTATATCTTTTCATGTGACAACACTGAAGAAATGATACTTTGCTACAATGTAAAGTAGTGAGTGTACAGCCTGTATACCAGTGTACATTTGCTGTCCCCTCATAATAACTCAACACACAGCCATTAATGTCTAAACTGTTGGCAACAAAAGTGAGTACACCTTTAAGTGGAAATGTCCAAATTGGGCCCAATTAGCAATTTCCCTTCCCGGTGTAATGTGACTCGTTAGTGTTACAAGGTCTTAGGTGTATATGGTGAGCAGGTGTGTTAAATTTGGTGTTATCGCTCTCACACTCTCTCATACTGGTCACTGGAAGTTCAACATGGCATCTCACGGCAAAGAACTCTCTGAAGATCTGAAAAAAAGAATTGTTGCTCTACATAAAGATGGGCTAGGCTATAAAGAAGATTGTCAAGACCCTGAAACTGAGCTGCAGCAAGGTGGGCAAGACCATACAGCGGTTTCACAGGACAAGTTCCACTCAGAACAAGCCTCGCCATAGTCGACCAAAGAAGTTGAGTGCACGTGCTCAGCGCCTTTGGGAAATAGACGTATGAGTGCTGCCAGCATTGCTGCAGAGGATGAAGGGGTGGGGGGTCAGCCTGTCAGTGCTCAGACCATACGACGCACACTGCATCAAAATGGTCTGCATGGTTGTCGTCCCAGAAGGAAGCCTCTTCTAAAGATGATGCACAAAAAAGCCCAGTTTACTGAAGACAAGCAGACTAAGGACATGGATTACTGGAACCATGTCCTGTGGTCCGATGAGTCCAAGATAAACTTATTTGGTTAAGATGGTGTCAAGGGTGTGTGGCGGCAACCAGGTGAGGAGTACAAAGACAAGTGTGTCTTGCCTACAGTCAAGCATGGTAGTGGGAGTGTCATGGTCTGGGCCTGCATGAATACTGTCAGCACTGGGGAGCTACAGTTCATTGAGGGAACCATGAATGCCCACATGTACTATGACATACTGAAGCAAAGCATGATTCCCTCCATTCGGAGACTGGGCCGCAGGGCAGTATTCCAACATGATAATGTCCCCAAACACACCTCCATGACGACCACTTCCTTACTGAGGGTAAAGGTGATGGACTGACAAGCATGTCTCCAGACCTAAACCCTAATGAGCATCTGTAGGGCATCCTCAAATGGAAGGTGGGGGAGCGCAAGGTCTCTAACATCCACCAGCTCCATGATGTCGTCATGGTGGAGTGGAAGAGGACTCCAGTGGCAAGCTGTGAAGCTCTGGTGAACTCCATGCTCAAGAGGGTTAAGGCAGTGCTGGAAAATAATGGTTGCCACACAAAATATTGACACTTTGGGCCCAATTTGGAGATTTCCACTTAGGGGTGTACTCATTTTTGTTGCCAACAGTTTAGACATTAATGGCTGTGTGTTGAGTTATTTTGAGGGGACAACAAATTTACAATGTTTTACAGGCTGTACACTCACTACTTTATATTGTAGCAAAGTGTAATTTCTTCAATGTTGTCACATGAAATGATATAATAAAATATTTACAAAAATGTGAGGGGTGTACTCACTTTTGAGAGATACTGTGTATATATATATAGGTGTGTGTGTAAACACATAGTCATCTACATAACCCTTTTTATTTACAGCCCTGTTTAGTGTGCAATGCACAAAGACAATGTATATTAAGGTTTTATCTTCCAAAATGTAAAGCTAGTGCAGTACATTTATTTTATGTAGCTGTCATAATAAATGCTACTGTCTGTTGATGCCAAGGTACAAGTCTACTGTTAAACTGTAATTATAAAATATTCATGAATTCCATGGTAACATTATGAAAAGAGGTCAGTGTTAACTCTTTAGTTAATGGAACTGCATCTGAGATCATGAATGCCAGTGAGGGAATTGTATTAATATATATTTTTATTGTAAGCAGTAGTTTAGCTAACCAAAAACCACAGTAGACCTTCTAGTGTGACATTATATCACAATCTAAATTCCTACCTGCTGCTTTTTGTTTTTTTTTGCCCCCTTCAACAATTATCCTATTATTTCTCAAGTTCAAAGGTTTATACCATCTCTCTCTTCTATTTTGTCTTCAGTTTACACATATTAAGGTCATTAAGTCTTATTTAAGCTTTTATTTTGTTATTTGATACAGTGACATTTGTCATTTTGTTCCTGGCTTAACCATTCTTCTGTTAACAAGATGTCTACTTGATCCTTTCTGCTGAATTGTCCCCTGCTGTGCTAACCTGCTTCCTGTATTGTTCATTTGTTCTAAAAGTTACAATATGCTCTTCCGTCTACGTATTGGCAGACTACTTTATTCATCTGAACCTTAACTGGATATGAACCCTAATTTTTTTTTATTTTGTATGATTCAGATAGAATGTACAATAAAGAAAAAAGAAAAATTCTAATTTACGTCTATTATCAAATTTACTCAGTTCTATTGGAATCTTTGCTGAAAAGCAGATAGGTAGGCTCAGGACCTTGTGAATGTCTGCGGCAATATATGGCAGCAG